>NC_138224.1:35132370-35564870 GCF_964197995.2 Scardinius erythrophthalmus
TAACATACACAGATAAAAAAGAACTATATATATATATACACACACACACACACACACACACAAACACACATTGATGTACACATCTGGGTCATCTTCATGGGGCTTGCACAATGCCTGAAACTAGGGCAGCCAGTCTGTCCCTTGTAGCATTCCCAGAGGTTTCGTTGAATGCCATGGCTTAACAGGGAGGTTAGAAGTCGAAATTTTCTCTTGATATGTCGTCATCTGGTTCGAGCATGTCCCCGTTGTCCAAACACACATTGTGTAAAAAGGCACAGGAAGCAATAACCTGGGGTGCAAATGTTGGCTTGACTTCCAAGGCTCTGAAAAGTGTAGACCTCCACCTTGTTTTCATGATACCAAAAGCCCTTTCAATTATGCTGCGGGTCCTTGACTGGTAGTAATTGAAGCGCCCCTGGACTTGTCCAATCACTGGCTCTTTGTAGGGTGTGATCAAGCAGAGTGGGGTGTCTAAACAGGGATAGCCCCCATCACCTAGAATAATGTACCCTGTAGGGGGATAACGTTGTGCCCTATAAATTTAACTGTTTTTCAGTATGCGTGTGTCGTGAACTGACCCTGGATAGCCAATAAATACATCTAGGAATCATCCACTGGAATCAAATATAGCTTGCATGTTGATGGAATGTTTTGCACCATCTATTGCACCAATAACGTTGTTAAATGCAGGAGTTCTTGATAGTTGGACAAATCCTTGCCCCACTGCCTGCAGCTCCTCTGCTTGTGGGAAGGAGATGGCTTTCTTCAGGTTTACCCATATGTTTTGTGCCACTCTGTGGATTACACGATGGACTGTTGCTTTCGGCACATTGAAAACACCTGACACTACCCGATAGTCCAAGAGCCAGCCAGTAAACATATATTAAAGTTTTCAGCTGATGACCCCAGCCATGGTCCTGTTCTCTTTGCAAGAGCCTCTGCAAAGCATTCATTGCTCTTCTGCTCAGGCGGAAATCCTGCTTCAGCTCCAACTCCACATCAAACCACAACCGCAAGATGGGCACGTTATGGTTTAACCTGCAGTACGTTACTGGACGACCAGCCTGAAATAATAATTCACATCATTATTCTGAATTGGAAACACTTTTACAACACTGTACGTCTCCTCTCCCCCGAACAAAGCACACAAGCTATTGGTGCGCTCAAGTCATCTCGTAAAGATCGTATTTATGAGTTGAACGCACATGAATGCCACACAATGTCGTAAATACAAAAGGGAAGCTAGAAACTAGAGTTTAAAACCCTTGCTGTATTTTTGTGTATTAATTCAAATTAAATTAAACTCATACGAAAGTGACTTGAACACACCTGCGGTCGTAAACACAACTTACAATAGACCCCTTTTGCGCCGACGTCACAGCTACGTCACGACGCTAGCTGGAAGCAAAACAAACGGAAAACTGGAGGCGGCCAATACCAACCAACACAGTTTCGGATACATAATAAGGAGCTTAAATTATTATTTTTATTATTAAATGTCATCTTGTTGTGTTGTTGGGTGCAAGAATCGATGAAAAATGAGTATGCTGTATCTGGAATTTTTATTTCTAGAAAATATTCATATCATTAAAATTGCACCGTAGTGTCACTCTTTACATTGTCGTCTTCTTGGCGCTGGCTAGGCAGAACTGCGGATCGTACACAAGTCTTTACATGACCATTCAGCACATAGTTATAGGTATCTAAATATATATATATATATGCCCTCAGTTTCTCTTTACCCTCGGGTTTCTCTATCGGGTAGGTGTAAGTCAGGCCACTCAACCGAAGGTAGCGTTAACGTTAATCCTGTCAGATCGTCCATTGACTGAGTGTGTACGGTCATCTGTTTCCGTCCGTTAAAATTAACTTTTGCAAATAACAATCGCGGTCCTGGACAGTGAGTGACCTTGCACATTAAGACAAAATCGGATTTTCTACAGTCATTGTTAAAAAACAAGCTAACAAAACTTGCAAACTAGAGTTAGTGAACCGGCCAGAGGGATCTGTCTGCCTCCAGCTAAGCTCCGCCCACACAAATACGTCACCATGTTTACCAACTGTAAAAGGGTCTATACAGCAATAGGCTATCACATACGATTGAGTAACTTCAAGTCGTATAAACCCTGTAAACATTTCACACAGTAAATAAATAAATGGATACAAACATAGGTCAGTACCTCCAACATGTTTATACAACACAGAATACAAACATAGGTCAGTACCTCCAACATGTTTATACAACACAGAATACAAGTCCACAGGCGTTTTACATGTAGAGCTTCTAACGTTGTGGTTAGCTAACGTTTCGTTAAAATTGCAACTAACGTTAAACGTCTTTGCAGCCATCTTACATACCATAAACTGATCCACCAGCAAACTTAGGCGTCGAAGATAATGTCGTCTTCATTGTTTTCTGCGAACCTCACAAGACAAATGAAAAAAATTAGCTGCAACCCAGGCAACTGAGATGACTGCAGCTGTTGACGGCATCTTGGAAGTTTGTGATAAACATCAGCACATCTCCTGTGACGTAGGCGCTAGCGCTAGTGTATAATGACGTGTAACGGTGTAGTAGTGGTGTCCCATTTCTTAGGGGAATATTTTCACCTTTATGCCTTGCCACTCTGTTTCAAGGGTCAAGGGGAAGGCGAAGGGTTAGGGGTAGACAAAGAAAGATCTAAGACATTTTCTAAAATAACTGAAAATGTGTTCGTCTGAAAAATGATTGACATATGCATCTCGAACGGCTTGAGGATGAGTAAATCATGGGTTTAATATCATTTTTGGCCGAACTATCCCTTTAAGTCCGTGAAGGGACAGAAGGGAAGGGAAGGGACTCCGCAGCAGACTTCTTCCCGACAGTCAAAGCGGCATTACGTCACGACTCGTAAGAAGACCACGAGTGCTTAGGGTGCCATTTGGGACAGGGCCTGAGTATGGCTGTTAGGCTGGAAGTTATTTTACTTTATAAAGTTTTAAATATGAATATGAATATTTTTCTTACACAAATGTTGCTTTGCTTCAGAAGGCCTTTATTAACCCCCTGGAGCCTGTGGAGCACTTTATGATGGATGCACTTTTATGAGCATATAGCTGTTGGTTGCAATTCACTGTCAGAAATAGAGGTACAGTAGGAGTCCCTTTCTGTCCCCCAAGGTACAATCTACAATAACGTACCCCATAGGGCTTATTATTGGACCTCAAGGTACATATATGTACCTTTTTGAGGGTCAAAAAGCATTAAAAGGTGCATATATGTTAAGGTACATATAAAGGTTAAGGTACAATTATGTACTTTATTTTCAGAGAGTAAAGCTCGGAAGCATCAGGATGTCTATTAATATTATAACTTTTTTTTCTCTTATAAAAAAAAGTCACATAAACCTAGGATGGCTTGAGGGTGAGTAAATCATGTGCTAATTTTCATTTTAAAGTGAACTAATCCTTTAATAGGCCTTTCAGCCACTTGGAGATTAAACCACAAAGTATGCAGGGACAGACAGTATAAGTATTATATATTTGATAAACAGTCATGTTGTGATTCGGATCATGAACGAGTTCATTAAAAGTCATTAGTTGGAGAAAACTTTGATATTAAAACACAGTTTTAGAGTTTATGTTTTTATTTTGTAATGCTACTGGTGAATAATAATACAAAATATCAGTGAAGTTTGCGGTTCTATACCCACATGTAGCATGGGGTGAAAAAACCTGATGGGAACGTTTTTAATATTTTTTATAAGGGAAAGTAATTTTACTTGTGAAAAGGTTTAGTGACGTAATTTACCCGGGAAAACATTTTAGCGCGAGCTGCGACGAGGAGGTGCGTTCGTAATTTTTTGAGACTTTACAGTTTACTTCTATAATTTAAAGCAGGGGTTCTCAAAGTTTTGATAGGTGAGGGCCAATTTAGGAACCCAACATTGAACTGAGGGCCGCCAAAGGGGCGGGGGAGAAAAAGAAAAAAAAATACTGAAAAGAAAATTTGAAATAATTTTAATGACCAGGTTGCATCTCTACAGTTTACATTTATTGAGGCTATTATATAACTGAGGCTAAACTTGACAAATCTTGAGAAAAAATTGCAATGCAACTGCTGCGCAAAAAAAGTAAATATCGACAAATTTTCTGATTTTTGTTTATGACTTTTTGCCCCTTTATTAATCATTTAAAATATTCACAAATTAATATGGAAAACATTTAGATTTTACTGGTTTTCTAAGGCCAAATTAGAACCTGGAATTTATATTTTTCCCACAGTGCTGAATATAGCCTGTGTCTCTGGAACCAGCCCACAGAAAGGTGAGTTATAGAATAATGATAATAAATGTGTCTGAAAAAACAGCGAGGCATTTTAATTGTTTATTAATAAACTATTGTTTTCTAAGTGTCGGCTAAAAACATATCTCCATCTCCGCTGTTAAGCAGATGCGCTTTTAGAGAAAAATGCATCTTTCATACGGATAACATCAGAAGGTATTAGCTTTCGATTTGAGTTTGTTTGTTTAAAAGTGGACATTTCAAGCTTTAGCCTACATAGGCTATATTGTTTAAGTTCTTGCGCTCCCGTTCACGGAGATCATGAAAGTGCGTAGGCTACTGATTGTTTTGTTTTATTTTACAAAAGCACAACGTTTTTTTGTTATTATGAGTTTACAAAAATAAAAGTAGTTGCGAATAATGTAGTATTATTTTCTTTATGACCAGAAATGATTGAGTATTTTAAGTTGTTTCCACTGTTGATAGGAAAATACAAGTGTTCGCGCCGTGAAAAATTTGAAAGGTAATGGAAAGGCGGCTATTAATAAGCTTGTCACTTGTCACTTGCGATCGGTCGGACCACACCTGTAATTACCGCTTATGCCTATAGATGCCGCTAAACACCACTAAACGGAGATTAATTTTTTCAAAGCAATGTAGCCTACAGTTTTGACAGTTTTACAGATGTTATCGCGGGCCGCCAGAAATATTTCTGCGGGCCGCCATTGGCCCGCGGGCCGCACTTTGAGAACCTATGATCTAAAGAATTAAATGGTTGCTGTCTTTTAAAAGTGTGTAGGCCTACTTTTATTATTATGTTTTTATATTATGATTATATATTCAGTGGCATAAAATTGTCTTAAAATGACAATAATATTGTTTATCGTAATTGGTTTATTTCTGGGACAATATATCGCACAACAAAAAGCATTGGCTTAGGTCTACTGTAATTTAGCTAACCTAACTAGTTAGGTCTACTCGTCGTCTTCATACTTTTCATACGTTAGTGTGCACCTGATGGCCGCTCTGTGTTTGAGGTAACGTTAACTGCGACGCAGAGAACACACAACAAGACAGCACGATCGGCAAAATGTTGGTGACATTCATAATCATGTAAACATAATTGGCAATATATTGCATCACCAAATATTGAGGTAATATTGTGCGATAGGTCGATATTGATTATTGCGACAGGCCTAATGCTCGCTAGCTGCAGAGAATTTGATAAAATGGCGACAGAACAACCGCATGTCACGATGTGGTTTTGTGTCCTGTCATGTTTAGTGGTTCCCTGTCTGTCTATTAGTCATCCCAGGTGTTTCCCATTAACCAGGCCCCCTTGTTATCCTGTCTAGCTCGTTTACCCCTGTATTTAAGCCCTGTGTTTCAGCCCTGTCTTTGTGAGTTCTTGTTTGACTGTTTTGTGTCTACAGTTACGCTGTCGTTCGGTTGTTCTGTACCGGAGGTCCTGTGTTCTAGTCCTAGTCTGTCTGTCCTAATCTTTTGAGTTTGTTTAATAAAACCTGCTGCAATTGGATCCTGCTTCTGCATCTGCTTCAGCTGTCTTCGTAACAGAAGAACTCACCAAACCTAGATCCAGCAGCCATGCCTACCTGGAGTCCTGATGTCCAGATCATCCGTCTTCGCCAAGAGAATCGCACCATCGAGGATTATGTTGCAGAATACCTCGAGCTGGCACATCTTGCACAAATGAGCACCCAGTGCTTGATGATCTTCTTCCGCGGGGGATTATCGGAACCACTCCGGTCTCTGATGCCCGAACCTGATCCGCACGGGTCTTTAGAAAGGTACGTTGACCTGGCCCTGTTGTGGAGCAGTTCCTTGTTTACTGTGGGCGAGGAGGAGAAGAAGCTCCCTGAACCTGCAGTGTCCCCTCAGACAAGGCGCTTCACGTTTTGCCAGCAATCAAGCCAGCCACCAGATCGGTGTATGGCCGTACAGGACCGATCTCCAGCGTGTCTGCACGTGCTGCCAGGAAGACCGTTCACGTCACATCTGCCGATCCAGAGACCGTTCACCTCACTTCTGCCGTTCCAGAGACCGTTCACGTCACTTCTGCCGATCCAGAGACTGTCTTCTGCCGATCCAGAGACCGTTCACGTCACTTCTGCCGATCCAGAGACCGTTCACATCACATCTGCCGATCCAGAGACCGTTCACGTCACTTCTGCCGATCCAGAGACCGTTCACGTCGCATCTACCGATCCAGAGACCGTCCACGGCGCATCTGCCGATCCAGAGACTGTTCACGTCGCTTCTGCCGATCCAGAGACTGTTCACATCATGACCGCCAAGCCAGTGCCTCTGGACAAGATGGCCGCCACCGAGCCAGAGTCTGTGATGGTCCTGCCCAGCTCAAAGCCCTCTTCGCCGCTGGTCCTGCCCAGCTCAAAGCCCTCTTCGCCGCTGGTCCTGCCCAGCTCAAAGCCCTCTTCGCCGCTGGTCCTGCCCAGCTCAAAGCCCTCTTCGCCGCTGGTCCCGTCCAGTCCAGAGCCTCCTTCGCCGCTGTTCCCGTCCAGCCCAGAGCCTCCTTCACCGCTGGTCCCTTACAGTCCAGAGCTTCCTTCGCTGCTGGTTCCGTCCAGTCCAGAGCTTCCTTCGCCGCTGGTCCTGTCCAGCCCAGAGCTTCCTTCGCTACTGGTCCCTTCCAGCACAGAGACTTTTCCGCCACTGGTTCTGCCCAGTCCTGAGCCTGTCTCCATCCCAGAACCTCAGCCCTCACCAGAGATGGCCGCCGGCATTCCAGAACCTCAGCCCTCACCAGAGATGGCCGCCGACGTGCTTGTTCTTGAGCCGGTGTCTGTTCCTGAGCTGGTGCCTGTTCCAGCCTATGTCTCCGTAGCTGTCCCCAAGAAAAATTTTTTGGGGGGGCAGTAGGTCCCGCGATTGGACCTTGGAGGCCGCGCCGCCATGGTCACCTCTTCAGTCAGCTCCGCCCTGGCCGCCTGAAGGGTTGTCTCCGCCCTGGCCGCCTGAAGGTTCCCTCTTCCAAGGTTCCCTCTCCCAAGACCGCCTCCGCTTCACCGCCCTCCTGAACTTTTTGTTGTTGTTTTTATAGGGGGAGGGGGGGCTATGTCACGATGTGGTTTTGTGTCCTTTCATGTTTAGTGGTTCTCTGTCTGTCTATTAGTCATCCCAGGTGTTTCCCATTAACCACGCCCCCTTGTTATCCTGTCTAGCTCGTTTACCCCTGTGTTTCAGCCCTGTCTTTGTGAGTTCTTGTTTGACTGTTTTGTGTCTACAGTTACGCTGTCGTTCGGTTGTTCTGTTCCTGAGTCCTGTGTTCTAGTCGTAGTCTGTCTGAGTTTATTATCTTTTGAGTTTGTTTAATAAAACCTGCTGCAATTGGATCCTGCTTCTGCTTCAGCCGTCTCCGTAACAGCATGCCTATTTAAAAATTGCTAACTCTACTAAGTTTTGATTAATATGTATTATTTTTCAAATTATTTTTTGTTTGAGAAATACATGTTTTATGTGTAACTAGCAAGCATGATCTATGGTAGCAGGTGTAAAGCTTATTGGACACAATAATGTGCTGTGTCATAACTTACAATCAATATTTAAATGCAAGTTACTGAGCTTTTGATTATTTGCTTTCTAACCATTCTTTTCAGAATTTAAATGCATAACTGGATGTCATGTCCAAACGGAAGTGAATTAGTCCTGTGGAGGATGCCACTAAACACATTCTGTCTGGCAAAGACAAACCATGCTTTGAGGAGTGATTCATTAACTCTCATAAAGGTTAGTAACAGTATTTCAATGCTTCTTTCATCCTATTCAGGAAGATACTGTAGCAGATAGGTTATCGTTCTAAAACTGCATCCCCTCTTCATATAAAACAGTAATAAAGTCACAAGATAATCGGATAGCTATCCGATCGTGAAAAGACCAGGTGTAAATGCCCTCCGAAACACATTCGAGACGGATTTGAATCCAATCGCTCAAACCACTTCAGGAGGTGGTCTGGGCCGCATTCCAGACGAAACTGGACAAGTGTAAATGCATCTGGTTGTTGAAACCACATATGTAAATTGTACTCCTCCCAAAAATGCTAAAAAATAAACGTGTGAGAGCGTGTTATAGGAATATGTAATGTTATAGCCAGATATGACGACACTACTGGAACACTGGAAATGATCTTACCAGGGCGGTTACTGCTCTCTCTTGTTACGGTCTTTGATTTTTAAATCAAAAAAATGAATCAAATGAATTAAAAATGAATTAAATTGATCAAAAAAATGCAGCTCATATCTGTTGCTTTTGTGATGTGCACTCCATTAAATCTAGCCTAGAAATCTAGACGCACCCTAGTTGCAGCAAAAATTATTTTGCAGCCAGGGCAGTCTAGCAACTCTCCATTGACTTTCGAGCTGCAAAAACCTAAATTGGGTCAGGCCAATCACATCGTGTATAGAGTAGGCGGGGCGGGCTTAACATAATGACGACAGAGTTGCGACGGTCCCTGCTAACGTTACTTGAAAACAAAGAATGGCGGCTGCTGCTGGAGAACAGTCTTTCGAATCTGCTTTGGCCGCGACTCTGGAGGACTTGGATTTAAGTTTTTCTTTAAGAAAAGAGCAAAGAACGGCACTTAAGTCATTATTATAAAAAGGAAGATGTGTTCGTAGTTTTGCCGGCCAGATATGGCAAAAGTTGAATCTATCATCTAACAGTGGCTCCGCTGTTGGGAAAACGCTCTGGTTGGTTGAGCGCTGTCCTATTGCGTGCAGAGGGAATTTGAAAGACAGCCGTTTATCCCGCCCCTCGGATTGAGACGTGTCTATGGTGAGTTGCCAGACCTAACATCTTGATGTAGGTCTGGCTTGCCAGGCTACATTAAATCTGCATATAGCGTGGGAATTGAAGATCGGATTTAAATCCGTTTCGCAAAAACACATTTATGTGACCAGGTGTAAATGGAATCGTTTTGATAGATCAGATAGCTATCCGATCTGAGAAAACACATGAAGTGGCCAGGTGTAAACAGCCCCTATATCTGCCATGCAAATTCGTCTAGCCTACATCTGACCATTTTGGGTTCAAACACGCCCTGCACACCACACATATTTAAAGGGGTGGTTCAGGATTTTCAACATCGGACCTCATTTTCAAGTGAGCCTGTTTGTCATTCATCAGTGGAGACAGTTTTCAAAAAAAATTCATCCAGTCCTTACTTTTGTATAGTTCGCTGGTGCTAGGCTAGCGCGAGTCAACGGTAGATGCGTTAGCCTGCCATTAAAAACAGTTTTACCCACTCCACAGTATACCAAAAGCAAATCAATTATAACGCCAGACTACCGATGTAAATGTCTGTTGAGAGAATAATGTTAGAAATCAAACTACCTTTCATCGCATTGCAATAGTTATACTTTGTTCCCTGTATTTATTAGCACAGTCTACAGCAGCGGCGGAGTGATATTAAGTTACCTAGGCAACCAAGACTACTACTAGCTAGCTAGACGTCCCGACTGTAGTGCGCTTCTTTTCTGTGTTTACTTTTCGGCGCAGTACTAACCGGAGCAAAGTAAAATTCCACCACTGCTGAGAAACTAGTTCCTGTAAATGTAATGCCATCATTGAGATGCAAGTGTAGTTTGAATTCTAACATTATTCTCTCAACAGACATTTACATCGATAGTCTGGCGTTATAATTGATTTGCTTTTGGTGTACTGTGGAGTGGGTAAAACTGTTTTTAATGGCAGGCTAACGCATCTACCGTTGACTCGCGCTAGCCTAGCACCGGCGAACTATCCAAAAGTAAGGACTGGATGAATTTTTTTTGAAAACTGTCTCCACTGATGAATGACAAACAGGCTCACTTGAAAATGAGGTCCGATGTTGAAAATCCTGAACCACCCCTTTAACATGAAAAATACTGTTCGATAGAACTACCTGGTTTGTTACCACAGCTATCTGCTTGCTTCCTCAGCGATGAAGTTCCACGTTTGCGGCTATCCAACACAAAAATGCATGCAGCAAAGCCTTTCACAATATTGTTTTCTTTAGATAACTCCAAATTTCTCCCACACACTGGACTTGATTTTTGATGACGTATTGTAGGGCTGGCCCGAATACCATTTTTTGAGATTCGAAGCTTTGGTAGTAATGAACATCAAATATTCAAAGCTTCAGGGAGAGGGTGCTGAACATATTCTTCTCTCTAATAAAGGCAGTATTCTCTATGTGTCTGTCCGTTTGCATTTTGATTATTTCGAGAACCGTTCATCCAGTCGACTTCACAAGGGAGTGCAGAGTCGCATTTGGTGCAATATAGATAGACACGCGAGACCCGATACGTTCAGAATTAATACACTTTTAATAAACAATAGAACAGCGCGAGCGGGAAGCGGTGCACCTCACGCGGGTAGGGCTTATGCTCCGAGAACACACACTGCACTAGTGATATTAAACACACACAAACACAGGTCTGTTTAATTAAGCAATGCTTTTAATAAGGTAGTCTAATATTTTTCTGACTAACAAATTACTGACACAGTAAAGGGTAGATTTAAATAAAGGAAAAACTAAATTTATTTAAATAAAGAAAAATTTAATTTATTTAAATAAAGAAAAACAAAATTTAAATGAAGAAAAAAAAAATTTAAATAAAGAAAAATTAAATTTATTTAATAAAGAAAAACAAAATTTATTTAAAAAAAAAGACAAACGAAATTAAGTTAAATTAAAAACGAGATTGAGGCGAGACACTACAGGTGATTAGGGTAAAATTGTTAACTTACAGATATCACCATCAAACTTTACCAGTTGATTACTCGCATGAATAGGAGAAAAAAATGCATTGCAAGTTTTCTGTAATTTTATTTGTAAATATGCTAATGAGGCTACATCTAATTAAATATGCGCTAATTTGCATATATTTTGAATTGACGAATCTGACCATTGATAAATAACCAAGGTTCAAAATTATTTTTGCATTTTGTTAAAATATATAATGAAAAGACATGTTCAGAGGGGATTATGAATATCCCCTTTTGTTACCCTGTAAATCAGAAAATACTTCAATCAATACTAAAAATTTATTTCTGCCCTATTTTTAGGCATAAAATGTCATATAAATCAGGCCAAGAATGATATATCAACAAATCCCTTTGAACAAATCTTTATAATATAGTTAGGAATACGACTGTAAAGTTTGGTCTATGTAGGTGCTACAGAAGTGGAAAATCGTCACTAGGAGTGCAAGAAAAAACTCATTTTGAGAAAACGGCCTTTAAAGATTTTTATGGCAAAATTCCACTAATTTCTATTGAAAGCCATGAATTACAGACAAAATATGCTTTAGGTCCAAGTAAAATCCATGTATCACACTTTTTAACATCCAA
This sequence comes from Scardinius erythrophthalmus, assembly GCF_964197995.2. NCBI lineage: Eukaryota > Metazoa > Chordata > Actinopteri > Cypriniformes > Leuciscidae > Scardinius > Scardinius erythrophthalmus. Next base: position 35,144,002 of record NC_138224.1, read on the forward strand.
AACTCATTATTGCTTCATCCATCACTGATCATAACATCCAAAACAACACATCAACAGTCCATCACACAGGTGGAATAGAAAAACTAATACCGGTATATCACAGACCCTCAGGCAGAGACACATTTAGCTGTCAGTGGAGCTGCTGTACCCTCCAGAACTTCCAGCTTCTTTTCTGGTGCTAACTTTGGGAAGTTTTATTCTTTTGGCTATTTGTCCAAGGTGTAAATCACTTAGTGAAGATACTTTTTCCCAGTGAAGGAGGAAGTGCATCTCTGTCTGACCCAGTTGGTGGTCACTGAGTCTGTATTTAGTCAGGATCAGTCTCTTCTTCTCTGACAGTGCGCAGATACTCTGTCAAATAACAATTTAGTCTACTTTGTTTGCTTTCTCCAATGTTCTAAATATTGATATTTTGAATGATTCATAATTAGTTTTGTTCTGTTGAGTTGTTTTGAACCAGTGCTGAAGAGAGCCTGGTTGGTTAGCTTCACCATCAGCTGACTGAGGGGACTGGTTTCAGGATTTGGCTTGTGGGTTTTAAGTGCTTTGAAATGTAATGTCTTTTTGACTTACATTTAGATGTGTTCAAAATGTTACAGCTTGTTCGTAACGCATCTATGCACTATGGTTACTCATTGCACGTCTTTAATTTGTGGCTTGCATGGCTGTAAAAAATACGGCGATATCATGCAGCCAGTCACTACAGATATTTCCTAAAAACATTAAAAATAAGTAGGGCTATAACATAACCCATTACAAACTCAAAGTGTCAGCTATATTACAAATAATTTCGATCGGATTGAAAGAGGTGGTTTATCGAGAGAACATGTAAACACTTGGTCGATTGAGAACCGAAACTGAAAGGACGACGTACGGCTCTCCTACTGACTTGTCCTATCAGTGCGGCTCTCATGAAAAAAATTGTGAAGACCCATATGGCATTTCATCATCTTTTGTCTTTGTTGGTAATTCATTGTGTCTTCTACTTAATGACAACTGTTTTCGACTTCTCTGAGAGAATTTTACACGCATATCTTTCGACATTTTGAACTACCGCGAAAACATCAGAGCGCGTCACGTGATGATTCTGGACGAATCACGTTGTCAGAAATAGGCATCAGCCAATGAGATTGCGCATTTCTAGTTAAATCACCTGTTTTACTTTCATGATTGGTTGCTGATAGACAGTAAATGACCATATTTGGATCCAACAGCATTGTACATAAGAGAGAGAGCTTTCTAACGGTATACGAGATGAAGGGGTACAGAGAGCGATCGCGGAGCTGCGGGATGATTTAGAACGCCAACTTTTGAGGAATTTAGGCGAAATCCGCACACTCAAACAGACAAAGTGTAGTAGACTAAAGACCTAAATGTGTATTTTGGACTTTTTTTCAGCACAAATATGAAAGAATACATGTTATTGAAGACAAATAACCCAAAATCTCAAAATTGACCAGTGAAAAAAAAAACGATGTTTTTGCCTGCCGTATCTCGCCTTAATACATTTTGTTTCTATTATTCTATTTTCCACAATGTCAAAGCAACGCAGCTTAACCCGAAATACAAGCTATTCTGTCCACACAAACTCCGCTGTTCTGTGCTCTAGCCAGAGAATACTCTCGTTGCAGGAACACTTAAGTAGGCCAAGAAGAAGCAAATATATTTATTAAAGGTGCCGTAGAATGGATTATTTTATTATTTTATAATGTTTTCTGGGGTGCCCTTATAATGTTAGTATGTTTTTTAGATCAAAATTTGTTATAATTAAGAAATAAAAGGCATATTTCCTAGCCTGATTTCATCCCCTGATTTGAACACTCAGTTTGAAGGGGCGTGTCTGCTGTGAGACTTCAGCGTTGATGCCCACTGCTGTGATTGGCTGACATGCTTGCATAGGAAATATCTGGCATTACATGTAGAGCTATCTGGAAAACTTTTACTATTACAGCTTTTATATGTTTTTACTATTACAGCTATCAGGATTAACGAATCATGAGAAGTTTTAAGTATTTAGATCTATTCCCATCACATAAAAGGTTGCAGTGATGACCATTGAGCAGATGACAGCCTGTTGATCGCGTGAATGAAGATCTTATCACTGCAACGAGATTTACTGATGCATAAACAGTGTTGAACGACTTTGAGAGAAAGATTATCTGTCTGAACATGAACAATTACACATCAGAAATTCACATAACCCACTGGTTCTCCAGAGGCTCGAGAAGGAGCTAAAAATATATTTTTGTGTTCATTTGTACATCCAAACACTGAGCAACTGCCATGCTTCGTTCGCTCGTTTGCAAGCCACGATGTCTCTCAAGGAAAAAACAATATCGCGCTGGATCTAGATAACAGTGTAAATTATCGTTTATCAAATCACTACTTACCGCTTGCGGGAATATAACGTTAGTTGAAATTGCCCCCTTCGTCTGTATGAGACGCTGAGAGAAGCCTGGCTGCTTGATATTGTTCCAGGTTAGAAAAACAGTCCGTGGTGAAATGGGCAGAGCAACTAACAACTTCGAATTAAAATGTAGCGGTATCCGATTATAGATAGATTATAGATAGATCTGCCATTTTCCCTATGATCCTCACTTGTTTCTTCACCTGCAGAACTTCTAATGATTCGGCTGCGCAGTTCCGCCTGACACTGAACATGGGCTGGCATATGCAAATTTTTAGAGGCGTCCATATTAATGATCCCGACTGTTGCGTCACAGTCGGTGTTATGTGGAGATTCGCCTGTTTTTCAGGGGTGTTTTTCAAAAACGAGATTTAAATAAGAAAGAGAAAACTATGGTGTTTGAGACTCACTGTATGTCATGTCCATGTACTGAACTCTTGTTATTTAACTATGCCAAGATAAATTCAATTTCATATTCTAGGGCACCTTTAAGTATAACGAGGTTGGGTTCCTTTAACTGTCCATCCTATTAAAAATGGCCAGGCTATATAAAATCTTTGTAAAAAAAAAAGAGTATTGTATTTCGTCAGATTTTATAGTGTTGAATATATTCGAGCGCGAATGAGAACCACTTCGAGGGGAAAACAAAAAAAAACATGAATATTCGAATGTCAAATTTTCAAATCGAATACCAAACCCCCGAAAGAATATTCAAATATTCGGGTCCAGCCCTAATGTATTGTCGACAACTTTACCGTCTCCACTAGCTATTATTTTCTTCAACTACTCAGCATCCATCTCGATGACTGCAAGCAGATCGCGCGTGCGGTTATGATGAATTTTTAAAAGTGAAAATAGGTATAGAGACTCCTGGGAGAGTGTGGCCACAAACAAACTGATGTGGATTTTAAATGATTTTATCAACTTGAAATACAGGCATATTTTTGTAGATGTGTTCCTAAAAATATGCACATATTTTTACGTTTGCACGTGATTGTTTTAAACCCGTGTTTAAACCCGTATTTAGACCCATATTTCCCCCGTGTCCGACCCGACTCGCACCTGTATCTGACACAGTTGGATATTTTTCACCCGTTTGAGCAAAATTTGCGGGTCACCTGTACCTGTGCAGGACTCTGAAAGCTGTATTACATTGAATAGTCTAATTTCAGTAGGTATGTTACTGGTGTTCTTAAAGGATTAGTTCACCCCAAAATGAAAATTTCCTAATAATTTACTCACCCCAATGCCATCCAAGATATCCATGTCTTTCTTTCCTCAGTGGGAGAGAAATTATGTTTTTTGAGGAAAACATTTCTGGATTTTTCTTCTAACAACGACCAATAGTTCGGATTGAGCTGATCAACAAATGGACAGGGAAATACGTCATCACGTTGAAAGGTCATGCCGGCGCCGGCAGAAGTACCGCCCCACTGTTTACAATGCGACCGTACGTAGGAGGATAGTTCAAATAGTATTTTTTGCTATTATATATATATATAGTAATAGTATTCAGTGAATATGAATATGAATAGTATACGAATAACTTTCTGATGAATATGAATATGCCGGCGCCGGTGTGACCTTTCTACGTGATGACGTAGTTCCCTGTCCGTTTCTCACCAGCAGCCGTAGTTAAAAGTAGCTGAAGTTGCGCATGCGCAAAAAAAAAGCAAACTTAAATCAAAACAAACTATTTACTCCGATCAACAAAACATTTTACATTTTTAATGTTTAATAAATGAATTACTTGAATCAACTCTGAGATTTTGATTGGAAGTGTTTATGCATCTTTCTGTTTAATGTTTTATTTGCATTTTTACGTTCTGTACAGGTTTCACCCACTGTCATTAAGAGACAAAAAATTCTAAACGACTTTAGTTTTACCTGTATTATGAGAACGTTAAAAACTTATTACCAAGCCATTTTACATTATTATTATTATTATTATCATCAAAAAATTTATAAATGCAGAAAGATTTTCTGGGATAAGAGTTAGGGGCTGGAAAATGTCATTACCTTATCATGAAAACATTACACACATAATATAAAGCATGTCTCTGTGTGTGCTGTGTATGTGTGTTTTTGTGCATGTAGCATTATGGAGTTAACATGGAAATGTGCATTCATTTGTGGAAATTAAGGCTAGTAGTGGAAAACCCAAAATGATTAAAATAAAAAAAAATGAGTGGTCCTCCAAGACAATACCTCAGTCAAATATTTCAGATTTAAAAAATAATACTTAATGATATACTGTTATCGACTTATATTCACACAATAGGGAGTCTAATATTTTTATAATACAAATATGTGTCCTATCCTATAATTCTATCTTACAACCATCACCAATAACCCTAAATAGGGCTGGGCGATATGACGAAATATATCGTCTGGACGAAAGAAAATGTCTATCGTTTTATATAAGGCTCTATCGTTTACGCCACGATAAGGCGTTAAGGGATTAGGGATTATTACACGATTTATTATTTATAATAATAATATTACCATCTTACGTGACAGTTCTCCATTATGGACGCATCGCGACCGTTCAAAGCGGCACTAAAAGACTGCTTTAAAACTTTCACAGATACCTCAAACAGAAAGCACAAAGCCATTCTTTAAAACTAATTTCGTTTTGTATTAATTGTATCTTAATTTTAATCAGTGTTTCATTATCCAATTTTCTCGATTTAATAAATAAAAATTAAATATAGCAGACATGGTGCTGACAAACTGCCTGGGAGCTCCTCAGTGGTGAAACTCCTCCTCCTTCAATCAGTGGAGAACCAGGTGGAACAAATCTGAGGCAATCTGGGCGTGCCAGTACCTGGCTGTTGTTGTCTTTAGACCACAGTGAAAGGAGCATTTATAGCACCACTAGACCAAGGAAACTTCATCTTTGTCATCAAGGTGACTGTGCAAAACCAAGCCCTCCACAAAATAGTGAAGGACAGCCGGTAAGCGCCATATTGGCCATGTTTGGCTAGACTGACTTAAGCAGTGCAGTGCAAATGATACTCTGGAAAAACAGACTCTTAACTCTTGTTGACTTTGTTAGGACTTTTACATTGATATTTGTAACTTCAAATGTTGTTTGGTTTTATCAAACAAGTGGGGTATAAAGGAAAAGTAAGAAAAGCCAAATTGATTGTTTGACAAAGAATGTGTTTGAAATGGTTAAAAGTAATTAAAACTTTGTAGAAATCTTAATAAACCAAGTTCTTAATTTAGTTAAAAATGTATACTCTAAAGATCTTTGGCTAAAAATATAATGAGATCTATTAATTAACCTAAATATTAAACCAATTGAAGGTAAAAAAGTTATTTGGTTAAAGATACTTGGTTAAAAGATAAGAAAATATACATTTAGACAACTGATTTGTTTTGGTAAAGCATATCTAGTTGTGTGGCTACAATGATACCATAGAATAATTCTTTATAATGAAAATACTGCTTAGAAATACTGATTAGAATAAAAATGGAAACCTTGTAATAGCAGTAATGTGTTTATCTGAGGTGAATGTGAATAATTTTGTTTATTTAATTTGGTTGTCAACTCAAATAATAATCTTGTATTTGTCTCATCTCTTTTGAGGTTTTTCACCTGTTTACTGCCAACCAAAGAATGGTAAATAAAAGACAAACAACTGATTCCATGGCTGTTTATTGAGTGAAATCCAGTTAAGATCTTCATGTGGAGGGACTGTCCTTTTCAAGTGGGGAATTGCACAAAAAATAGATCAGAACTTGACAATAAATAATCACGACATGGAGGCGCCAGCGACTGAACTGGAGCTAACGTTAAGCTATCATCCATGAACCGAAATTTAACATATAAGGTAGCCTACTCGCCTCACACACCTAAAAAAATATCTATTATCTACAGAAATCTTTACTTTTAAACAGAACCCTTCAAAACAAAATAAAACGATGTAATCCGTATGAAATGTGTATCTCTCTCCGGCGCGTTCACTACTGCGAAGATCGCAAGTCAGACTTCATCTTTGCAGCCGACACAGAAAACACTTGTTTATTAATAGACAATTAAAATGTCTCATTGCAATATTTTACATATTCATAATCATTACTTTTGCTGGTTCTTTGTGACAGTTATGAAAAATTGAGTGTGAGGGATTTGTTCACTTCACACAAAAAGATCTTGGAATGAGATGGCTAACTGTAGTAGCGATTAGTCCACTGCCTATAATAACCTATTTTAGAGAGCACTTTTTTTGTTTTCTTTTTTTGTTTTACCGACTACCGACTAGAGAGTAAACTTGAGGCACTCGCAAGAAAAGGGATAAGTAGCTACATAATAACATTCACAGATATTACACCATTTAAAAAATACATAGGCTGAGTTACTAAAACATTCTTTGTCAAAGAATACACCGGTTTGTTCACAGTTTTAACGTTCATGTTTCCATTTGTTTAATTTCAAGATCTGAGGTGAATTATATTGTTGCTTTTACAGCTACAAAGCTGGAGCACTAAATGATATTCAAAGTCACATTTCACGCTTTTAACATTAAATAAAGCACATAAACAGTATCAGAGATTATCATTGCCACACTTTGTGTTTGATGTTCCAGCGCGACGTTGAAGAAAAATAGAAACCGTTTCTAAATTAGAAACGTCGCATGTCGCCGTAGCGTCTGGTTAGGACAAAAACTCTGATTAACATGGAAAACATACCTTTTATCGCGTGTCGCGGCGTCGCGTCTCATGTAGTTAGTTAGGACACGGTGTTAGGCAATTTTAATCGGACAATTTGACCGGAGAGATTTAATTTTGTCTGACATTTCTTTTTTTTTTTTCGGTCAATGTCCGGCAATTACCGGACAACGGAAACCCTGTCCCAGTGCCAACAACGGACTCCAACCATACTACTTTATTTTATCACCTGCGCAAGAACCACGAAAAATAATACAGAGAAAGTCAACGAGCAAAAGCATCGTCGAGTGGTGACGAAAGCCCTCGAAACAAACTCCAGACACAGACGCTGCAATAAATAAATGAATAAAATAAATATTTAGTCCGTACTACCTTTTATTTGTTTTGTGTATCATTTCAAACTGCATTTCCACATTGCAATTTTATATTGACCATTCATGAACTGAATTAACAGAAAAATTGCTATATCGGTATGTATATCGGTTTCGGGATATCAAATGAGCTATATCGGGATATGAAATTTTGGCCATATCGCCCAGCCCTAACCCTAAACCTTTTTTTTTTTTTTTTTTTTTTTTTTTTTTTTTTTTATAAAGGCCTACATCAGTTTATCCAATGGCTAATGAAATAGCCTAAATCAAACATGTACAGCCTATACCTTTTTGAATTTACATTGAAAAAACAAAAAAACTTAAATTAGATTTATTCTTGAACTAATATAATCTGTGAAAATTGTATCCATTTTTTATTTTAATTTTGATCATTAATCTCATGCTACATTCAAACCAACACAGTTAATGTGATATGCTGCCTTTTGTTTACAAAATATATATGAACTGGATTTCATTTCAGCGAATCAGAAACCAGCAGTTGAATACGCCCATCTCAATTTGAAAAATACGAATATAAAACCCGCTCTTTTCAAATAGGCTACAGCATTACAGCTTCAGATTTGCTCAAAACAGCAGCCTGCCAAGGCAACAATTCAAGAAAGAAATTTACAGAATCGACAAATCAGATGACACCCCAATAACTGGTTACCTTCATTCGGTTTCTCTGATAAAAACGTCAAAAAAACAAACAAAAAAACAATAGATATTTTAATGCAACTGTCCAGACATCGAGAGAAGAATACCACCAGGCTGTATTTTTTACACCAGAAAAACACAGCAGCATAGCCTACTGATGGCAGAAAAAAACAAGACTCCAGTCAAGTTGAACAACGCCAGAAAAACAATTGGTAAGTAGCCTAAGTGTTCTGTTTTACAATAGAAAAATATTTTTTATAGGCTATTTATCAACATTATATAATAATTTATGCGAACTATTTATAATTTAATTGTTTCATAACCGAATACACAGGCTAGGTTAGAAGATATTCATATTTTATAAACCTATTAAAAAGTTACGTTATAATTACCCCCTTAAAAGCACGTAGGCCTAACTTATATGTTTTGGCTTTGAAGGTCATACGATTTATTTTTCCTTTATCAAGAAACCGATCGACGGTTTGATCCAATAATTTACATTTGTCATTAGACAGTGGGTTTTTATAATCGTTTCTGCAAACTGTACATTTTCTATAAGGGGTTAAACGAGGGAGACCAGGGACAGTTGTAACATGGGACGGTTGTAACACTTTGAATTCCACCAATCAGAAACAACCTACAGTGATTTCACTCGCTGTGCTCATGCTCCGTTAGTTTCCCGCCCTTTTTGCTAAAAGGCAGCCACATCTCATACTTCTGGAAGGAGTTATATAAAAAAGGTTGATTTGAGGTAAAAAAAAAAAAAAACACTTTTTTTTCTGATATACTTTTTTGGATGCTGTTATAGGATAAAATGTCTATGAATTCAAACAAGTATTATTAGAATCACTGTTTTGTAAGCTACAAATAGAAATGGCTAACAAGTGTCAAACTAGCAGTCAAGCTAGCTCACATGAGATGAAAACATGGTTGGTGATACTGGGATGGTTGTAACGCCCCGTTACAACCGTCCCAGTATCACCAACCAAGTTTATTTTATATTGTAAAAACTAATCAAGCTAAAAAAAAAATAGCATAGTTTAACTTTAATGTGCAAATTAAAAGTAATTTGCACAGCGTTAAAATGCACAGTGCACATTTTAAATGTAAAATGTAATTATCTTTTTTTATATAAAGATAGTCAGTGGAAACGTGATTGCTTACAGCATGCCAAATATCAGGAAGAGGAAGACGGACAGGGGAGTCCCATTTCCTGTGCTGGAAAGGGCTTTCGATGAAATAAGACAGGGAAAGTCAGTCAGGGTAGTGGCCAAAACATATGGCATTTGCCATGTGACCCTGCATCGATTCTACAAGAAGAGGAGCCAGGGATCAAAGACACTTCCCAGAGTTGGATACTGGACTCCGAAAAGGGTTTTCACACTAGAGCAGGAGCTCCTCTTAAAAGACTACCTGATGCAGGCAGCTGATTTATATTATGGGTTGAGCCCAAAGGAGGTAGATAGGCTATGTATTAAGCTACAGTAGGCTGCTATGCTATGTAAATTTGTTGTGTATTAAACAAATCATATCATTTAGGTCTGGAAGTTTGCCTATGATTTGGCAAAGACCTTCAATTGCAGGTACCCCGAAACCTGGGCAGAGAACGGGATGGCTGGAGCCGACTGGTTCACATTGTTTTTGAAGAGGCACCCCACTCTCTCCATAAGAAGCCCTCAGGCTACAAGCCTCTCACGGGCGACGAGTTTCAATAAGACAAACGTCAATAAGATTTTTGACAACTTGTTTTCTGTCCTGGACAAACACAGTTTTTCTGCACAGGACATCTGGAACATGGATGAAACAGGTGTGGTGGAAATGATCTATATCTCCCTCAGAAACACCTTCCAGAGGCTCACAGCCTTACAAAATAAGAGCATTACAGAATAAAAGCGCTAAATAATATTTTTCTATACAGGAATCACCACAGTGCAAAATCCTGAAAAAATTGTTGCCAGAAAGGGAGTCAAGCAAGTAGGTGCAGTTACCTCTGCAGAACGGGGAACACTAATTACACTTGCCTGTGCAGTGAATGCCTTGGGGAATTCAATCCCACCAATGTTCATCTTCCCCCGGAGAAAAAATCCATCCTTCCTTTACCAGCAATGGCCCTCCTGGCTGTATCGGTACAGCAAATGGGTCTGGGTGGATGCAAGGGGAGGACTTTTTGGTCTTCCTCAAGCACTTCCAGTCTCACACCAAGTCCTCACTGGAGTCAAAAGTGCTGCTAATTCTGGACAACCATACCTCCCACCTTTCTGTGGAGGGGATTGATTTTTGCAGGAGCCATGGCATCATCCTTCTCTCATTCCCCCCACACTGTTCCCATAAGCTGCAGCCTTTGGATCGCATTGTATATGGGCCACTGAAGAGGCTGATATACAACTGCTGTGACAGCTGGATGAAAGCTCATCCAGCTCATCCAGGCTCCAGTGCTGGTCCTGTAAAGCCTGGGCACACAAGGACTGCACAGACGGAAGGGATTTTTTTCACTTGCCACAACTGTGACTCAGACTAGGCCTACCGAGCCTGAAAAAAAAAGGTAATCATTCCTTAAAAACATTAAATGAATAGTCACAATAACATGACTGACAAATAATATTTTCCATTTTGAGTATATGATTGATTAATTATGTATATTTAAGACATGTTACAACCGTCCCTGACATGTGTTAAAACCGTCCCTGTACACTGGGACGGTTGTAACAGTGGAGAGACTGTATTAAAATCAATTTTGCAACCTGTACATATTTCATAAAACCACTTAAATACATTGTTTCAGAAGTTGACAGATTGAAGTTTATAATATAACAAATTGGTTATTCCAGTATAAATGGTTTTTGATGTATTGCTAAAATGGCAAAAAGTGTTACAACTGTCCCTGGTCTCCCCTAGTTGATCCGTGGACCAATCGCGATTCAGCACTCATGTGTTTCGAGAAACGTCATTATATTTACTTATTTTAGCTCTGGAACAGACAGTGTGTGTCACTCACAGAGTGGATCAGCGCGAACTCCGTCATACTTCGCGTATCCATAACAGTTATATTTTTGCTGTGGTATCAGACTACTTTAAATGTGCTTTTAAGTAACGACTGGAAAACGACTGTTGAAGAACTGCATTTTATGAATATGACTATAGTTTAGCAAAAACTTTACTAAACATTTCACACTGCCATTTAATCATGAATAAATACACAGAATTGACTACCTATTTTCTTATTGTTCCAATATAAATGTACTCACACAATACATCTCTACTTTTCAGGCTACAAAGACGATTTTGACATTCAGTGCACCAAACACAGCACTGTGGACGTGACCAGTCAACTGGATTTCATCTACAGACCACCTCAGGAGACTCAGCTAAACATAGCTGAAATAAGCAACATGCCAAGTCACAAATTAGTAAGTATACAGTATAAATATATAAATAAAGTTTTGATTGAAATAAAAATAAAAATTAAAGGGGTCATAAATTGGGTTTATTATTTTATAATGTCTCCATTATAGATTATAAAGTTATTATATAATAATAATTATATAACTGACTAAATGACCCTCCATTGAAGCCATGGGTGGTGGTCAGAAATGATGGGGCAGTGTTAGGATCACACTGCAATTGCACAGCTGGACTAGGCGAGTGCTACTCTCATGTGTCAGCGGTCTTGTTTAGTATTTGGCAGCATAACGACAGAGAGGAAGAGATAGCAGTGACATCAAAGAAGTGCAAGGGGTCTACACCAAGTGAGGGATCTTTGAAGAGTGGAATATCAGCAAGGCAAAGACATAACTTGTAACAACACACAGCGAGGCAAAAAATGCGCTTCCAAAGGACATTCTGCTATTCCACCTCTAACGGATCTTGAGAAAGCCCAGCTTTACAGCGACCTTTCTAAAAGCTGTACACAAGATGGACAGGTCATTAAGCCAGCAGTCCTCTCAATATGCAGCATCCTATGTACCAAAGACTGTTATGTTAGGTCTACCAGAACCCCTCACAACCATTGATGACAGGCAGGCAAGAGAGGTCAGCCTAGAAGGGTTACAAGACAGGGCAGAAGCACTCTTTGATGATATAAGTGTGACCAAACAACAGGTACATCATTATTTAGGATTAAAGTTATATTCCAAAAAAAAATTAATTATCTAACAGTTTCAATCATCATATTTTCAGAGTAATATTGTAGAGGAGGAGACTCGAGCACAGTCTAAGTCCAGGATCTGGTTTGATCAAAGGAGTGGTAGGATAACAGCATCAACCTTCAGAGCAGCCACAAAGACTGATGTCAGAAAGCCCTCAGTGTCCCTGATAAGAAAAATATGCTACCCAAAGTCTCATAGCTTCACCACTTAGGCTACCAGGTATTCATAAGTGTAGAAAATAAGGCAAGATATGGCAACAAGTTAGTCTAGCAGTTGAGCACCGTGCATGGAAAGAGTTTTAGGGGTGTAACGATATCCTCATGTCACGATTCGATACATATCGAACTGAACTCTATATGGGCCATTCTACAGAATTGGTGCAAAGTCAGACTTGCAAAATTTGTGGGGAATAACAAAAAAAATTCAAGATGTTTCCATGTATGCAAATTGTATAATATCCAAGGTACGCTTTTCTAGTAATTGTGCAGTTAATTCTCATATTGTATTTTCAGAAAATGCTGGAATATTTTCCTTCTCCCCAAATTTGTCACTACCGAACACAATATTAAACTAGATGTACCGCATGGCGGTACAAAATATGACCGCCGCTCAGGCCTGCACTGGCTTTCCACAAAAATAAATGACGTGGAGCAATTTGGCTGTATTGCGTGTTTATGTATATAAGTGTATATTTTATGTATATTTTAAAAGACTGTCTGGAGTATTCCTGTGGATCATGGTTAATTTAGAGTTTTGTAATTATTTGCCATTACTATTTAAGTTTTATATCAAAAGTCATTAGTTTAGACACTTAACATCCATAATGTGAAAACGTCACATCCATAACAGTGGTTTTTCCCTACATAATGTATTACAAAAATGAGTTTCAAAAACACACTTATTGTGTTCAAGCAAGTCTTTTTCATGCTACATCGGCAGTTTGTTTAATAATTCACAGAGTTTGTAGGACACTTATAAAGTGTGTGTATTTCATGTTATGTCCATAACGCTGATAAAATGTATTCATAGTGTGTGTCTGTGTGTGTGTGTGTGTGCGTGTATGTATTCGTGTGTACATGTGTGTGCGCGTGTCTGTGCATGTGGATTTGTATGTGTGTGTCTGTGCGTGTGGATGTCAGTGTGTGTGCATGCTTGCGTTTGTTTGTATTCCTGCATGTATGTGTGTGACAGTATCATCCTAAAGCAGCAACCCTTCGCTCAACAGCACCATCTACAGGCCGATGAGTGTACAGTCACTAAATGTGCACATAAATGAATTTATTTTATACCCCCCATGGATGAAATTCTACGAAACTTAGCATACCCCCAGAGGATGTCAAGTTAATCATACACATGAAATATGGTGCAGTTCTGAACATCTCAACTGAAGATAGGGGCGATTAAAGCAGAACATTTCTTTATCCTCGGTGCCATGGTTCAGGTAGTTATTTAGGAAAAACTGCATTTTTTGGGTTTGGGAGGGCCCAGCACGGGGGGGGGGAGTGGCCCCCGGGGACCAAACGAAATTTTTCCGTAAAAGTCTAGTGGGGCTACATGCCCACCAAATTTCATGTTCCCCGGTGTTTCGGTGTCCCTGGTATCGTTGACGAAAAATTCAGTAGATGACGAAAAAAAAAAAAACTTTGACAATCCCTATATGACCGCTTTTGCTAGCTACGCTAGCGGCGGTCATAATAAATACTATACAAAATAATTCATCAGAATACTTACTCCTGCTCACTCACGCCAAAGAACTCTTTGATCAAGCTCGCCGTCTCTGCAAGATTAACGTTGGCAGTTTGCACGCACAGCTACTAGAAGATTTACATCTGTCAGACAGGTTGCTCACGTCATCAAGCTTAGTTTGAGTCGGTTTGAGTCTGTGCGTCAGGAACGGAAGTGTTAAAAAAAATCGCTAAAAATGGGCTTCACTTATCTCAATTGAGTTCCAATGAGATGGCTCTGTCTACTTCTTATACTTTCTATGCGAGAGACAAGAAAGTCACAGTTTGTCAAAACAGAAGAGTAGAAGAGTAACATTTAGTTTTAAGTGAATATCGCTCAATGAACTACATCTCTAGTCTCGCACTATATACGTCATATATCCGTTGCTCATATGTGTACAGTCAGGTATAAAACACTCACACATGACGGCGTAACGTTATGATTATAACGTAAGACTATAGAAAAAAAATGACAAAATGCCTTTTGGGTTTGTAGTCCTTGTAATTACGTATTTTCACAGTCTTATACCTCAACAGTTTTACATCAAACTATGACTTTCTTGACTTTAAAATATATCTTTTAAATTGACAAACATCATATGTGTAATTCAGGGCACAATTAAAACGAGATCAAAATATTTGTTGTCTCACACCATTGACACTTCCGGGGTTCTTCCCACCAGAGCCTCACTTTCGATTTCAAAAGGGCGGCTGCGTAAAATCAACATATTGCATGTATGCATGAATCGGTGGGCAGGGCTAAACAGTCAGTGTTGAAGTGGACTACTTCTTCTGCGGAGGCGGTGTTTGAGACCCTTTGACATCATAGATCCCCACTTTGAAAAAAACAGTATACATTTATTGCTGTATATACAACAAATGTATTATAGTTAAAATTATTATGTAATGTTTATCAATTAAAACTTCAAAAACACAGTTTCACAGACATATATGGCATTTACCTCTAATCTGTTTTTGTAGTTGTGTTTGAGTGCCAAATTTTAGAACTATAAGGTAACCGTCACCTTATAGTTAAAAAATGTAACATTCAAACATAACTACACAAACACACTAGAGGTCCTTTGTTTTAATAAGTACATTATTAACCATTTACTCTACTTTACAGATTTTGAAACTCAACGCAACAGTTTCAAGCATCAGCAGCACAAGCTCCATGGTGACCGCCCATGACACGGAGAGCGAGGTGAAGACCTGCAGGATTGGAGACGTGACGGGGACCATTCCCCTATCCCTATGGAACAGTCAAATAGATCAGGTGGTGATTGGTAAAACTTGCGAGTTCACAAATCTCTCTACAAGATTGTTGAATGGTAAAATTAATTTAACCATCACAAGAAACACAAAAATCAAGCAACAGAGCACAACACTAACATTAGCCACCACATCATCAAGCACAGATGATTTTTCAACACAGACTAATACTGTTACACAGGAAATAGATGGCAGCACAATTTCTATTAAGAAAAATTAAGATTAAGTTTCACAGCACACAGACAGATTTTAACACAAAAGAAAAATTTCCACAGGTGCACCACCTGCAAGATTTTGAGGAAGCAAGAGAGCTACATTACAAAATGTAATAGATCTCTCATTTTGAAGATAGACATGGATGAAATCTCATTGGCAATCACAAAGTCTGTGTTGACCAAATTCTTAAAAACTGAGACAGACTTAACATTCCTAGATGCCCAGGATATAGAAGAGTTTCTACTCACCTGTGGGCCTGTCACTGTGACATACACGGATGACAACCATGTCACACAAATAACAAGTTAACCCCAAATGATACGCATGAAATTGACACTAAACTTTACACAATCACAATCACTTGTTTAACCTGCACTAGAACCAACCAAAACCCTTAGAACCAAAACAAACACAACCAAAGACAAATTCAGAGTAGACATGTCACAAAAACATGCATTTATACATGGTTTGTTTTTCTTAAAAACAAAAAGTACATATATATTAATAGGGGTTTTTTTTCTTTAAATTTATACCATATAATCTAACTATTTAAGAATTTACTGGAATTGTTAAACTTTTTTGGCTTATACTGCTACAGTTATTGTAGCTGATTACATGTGTTCTATAATTTTGTTTTATATTCACTATGTCAATGTACAAACTTTTGTTCACTCACTAATTCTTACACTTTAATTTAACACTTCATATTTACTACACTTTGCTTTTTTTGCTTTAACACTTTGCTTTTACATTTATTATAACATCATAATTCAAGTGTTCTTTAATGTTCATAATACATGTGTTCAAAATTTATCTTTTTCTGAAGAAAAATAAAATGTTCAACAGCAATGTTCCATGTCACTACTTTCTATAAACTCCAGAAACATCTTGTGCAGACACAATTTTTTAACTTTCAACTGTTTACTACATTTTCTAAATAAATATAAATCTCACAATTTTAAAATAAAGCAAATATTTTAATAACCATTTTGCATTAGTTAAAATTTGTATGTCAATGTTACTTTCAAAATGAAAAACAATAAACATCCAGACAAGTAGGGGGCAAAATGCAACATATAAACTTAGAGGTACATTATGTGACATTTTTGCATTAAAATATCCCAAAATCACAAGGCCAGTGTTATATATTTTGTTAAGTTGATTACTTACAATATCCCAAATGTTTCCAACAACTATTTGTAAATCTTGAGATAATTGCTATTTTAACCATAGAAAGGGGGCGTGTGAGCAGGGGACAGCTGGGAGTCAGTGTTTCATATTTTCTTGAAGCTTCCCCGGGCACCGCCATTGATTAGCGGACCCCCACCTGCTGTTAGCATTCCATTGACTCCCATTCATTTTGGCGTCACTTTGACAGCGAATAACTTCACATCGGAGGCATTTAAAGACTCCATTTGTCCATTATTTATTTCAAAAGAAACATTAAAATGTATAAAAGGCTCCATTACCTTGTATCGTACGTTATGTCCCCATAAAAGGAATTTTTGTAAAAATAGGCTAACGATTGCGTCATAACCACGCGACTCTCTGTCGCACAGTAGAGAAATTACCGTATGGACGGGAGGAGAAGCTCGCGGGCATTCGGGGGGACGTGGAGGCAAAATGACAAAATAATTAATCAGAATACTTAGCAAAAGTTTCTCCTGCTGCTAGCTCATGGACACCTCCTCACACTCTCCGTCTCTGCAAGATTCGTAAGGGAATGATTCAGATTTCTCTTGGCACAGCTACTAGAAGACAGACTGGATGCTTACGTCACATCTACATTGTCAAGCTCAGTTTGAGTCTGCGCAGTACGGTCAGCCATCAGGAAGTGAGAGCTTCTAATTGACTTCACTTGTCTCCGTTGTCCCCTATGGGGTCGCTGTGTCCAGTTTATATACCGTCTATGGTTTCCGCTCGTAGTGTCATAGTAACCATGGCGACAGACGTGGACAACTGGGTTACGGCAGAGACAATTTATATAAGAGACATGCCACTTCCTCAATCCTCAATACAACTATATAAGGAAAACCCGTAACGGCAAAGATGGCGGTTGTATGCACATGTCCCGCTAGAAAACGCACGACCGTCTCTCTCTCTCTCTCTCTCTCTCTCTCTCTCTCTCTCTCTCTCTCTCAAATTCAAATTCAAATTCAAATGAGCTTTATTGGCATGACTGGTTTAGTATTGCCAAAGCATTGGCCATTACATAAATGGACATTACATACACAAATAATCAATAAATTCAATAAATCAATCAGTAAACAAATGCATGAATACATTTATATAAACAAGAAAAACAAAGAAAAAAAAAAACACCTTTGTACATTAGTACCAACATTCAGACGAGATAAGGATGATTCTGACTTAGTTAGTTAGTTAGTTAGTAGATTCTGACTTTAGTTTTGTCCACTGGCTGACTCTCGTAGTTTGTGGCAGGCTGTCACATATTTTGCTGCTGTTGTGATTGAGCTGGAGTTCTCACCCAAAATATGATTTAATTTTTCTGAATTTGGTAGTGCCATATAATTTGGTTCTATTTGTTGGAATCTAGAGAAATAGTCTGATCTAATGCTGTGATAGTGATCACAGTGTATCAGGAAGTGTTCTTCTGTCTCCACCTCTCCCTGAGAGCACAGTGAACACAGTCTCTGCTCTCTCGGCTGCCATCTCTGCCTGTGCCGGCCTCTCTCTACAGCCAGACTGTGGTCACTCAGCCTGTACTTGGTCAGGGTCTTTCTCACTTTATGCTCTTTCACACAGCTCAGGTATTCTGCTGGTGTATAGTCTCTTTTCAGGTGTAAATAGAGTTCCATCTTCTTTTGTGATTTAGTAGTATCTTTCCAATAGGTAATGTAATTTTGTTTTTGTAATTTAATAATTTGGTTGGGCCAGATAGTGCTGTGCTGGTCTGACTGTAGTTTCAGCATCAGCTGAGAGAGTGCGCTCTGGTGCCGGTTCTGCTCCTGACACCGCAGGGCCTCAGCCTGGTATGAGCTCGGGTCACTGCGCTCCGGTGCCGGTTCTGCTCCTGACACCGCAGGGCTTCAGCTGGTATGAGCTCGGGTCACTGCGCTCCGGTGCCGGTTCTGCTCCTGACACCGCAGGGCCTCAGCCTGGTATGAGCTCGGGTCACTGCGCTTCAGGTGCTGGTAGAACTTCACAGCTCTTTTCTGGATACTGATCAGCAGGGGGTATTGTCCTAATTCAGCTCTGCACGAGTTGTTTGGTGTCGCTCTGTTTACTTTTAGGATGCTTTTACAAATTTGGGTTTGCAGAGTTTCAATTTCCTCTTTTTCCCATTTTGAGAAATCTTGGGTTTTCAGAGGACCCCATATCTCGCTGCCATACAGAGCAATGGGTTCAATTATTGCTTTTAGGATTTTTAGCCAGGTTTGAATTGGAATTTCATGCCGAATAGTGTTTTTAATCATGTAGAAGACTCTCATTGCTTTCGCTTTCAGTTCATTCACAGCCAGATTAAAGTTCCCTGTTGAACTCAGCTTTAGTCCCAGATATGTGTAATCGTGGGTGTGTTGGAGGACTTGGTTTCCTGCTCTGAAGACATATTTATTTTCCCTACACCTGGATCTATTTTGAAAAATCATTATTTTTGTTTTAGCTAAGTTAATTTTGAGAGCCCACGTTAGACTGAATGTCTCTACGACGTCGAGGAGCTGTCTCTCTCTCTCTCTCTCTCTCTCTCTCTCTCGGTGCATGCTGGGAGTTTGGGGGGAATGTGAGCGTCTCACGGGTGAGAGGAGCGTTTCTGGGGGTAGTTTTCCTTTACTATTCTCGTTTCTTTTTTCTGTGTTTGTTGTTGTTGTTGTTGTATTTTAGTTAAAGGTTTAATTTGAATAATTTAGATTTTGAGGAAAAATAGTCGCCAGGTAAAAGTTTTTTTTTCTCGTGTCGGGCGGAGGCCAGATGGAAGTTCCATCTGGGTCGCTCCGCCATGGAGTCAGGTGTGTGCCTGACGCTAGTGTGACAGTCGAGGACGTGCTAGTCGCTATCGGAGAACAAATTGGATTCGAAAATATTGTATCCGCTTCTAGGATGAACAAGGCCGTGGTGGTGTTCCTAAAGGATCAAAGTTTTGTGAGTAAAATCATCGTGAGCGGAGTTTGGGTAAGTGGAGCGTTTGTTATTGTTTCACCTTTGGTGTCGCAGTCGTCAAGAGTGAACATTTCGAATTGTCCACCATATATACACCCAATATATGCATTGAAAATGAACTGCAGAGGTTCGGTAAAATAGTAAGTGGAATGACTTTAATTCCACTCGGGTGTAAAATGGAAACTTTAAAACATGTGCTGTCTTTTAGGCGGCAGTGTTTTATGGTTTTAGAATCGCCGACGTTAGACATCTCGTTTCGGGTTAAACATGAAGACAAATCGTATATGATCTATGCGAATACCAATCATTTGAAATGTTTCAAGTGCGGTAATGTCGGGCATAAAAAATGGATTGCCCGCAAAAAACCCCAAGCCGAGGACAATAATAATAAAACAAATGAAAGTGAACAGGCGCTCGAGGGTGAAGCGGAGAATGTGGATAAAAGTAAAGAAACTGAGACAAATGAAACCGATAAAGAACAAAGTGAATTGAACACTCGTGAACAAAACGAACGTAGCACTACTGAAAATATAGGCCAAATAGAATCGGCTGAAAAGGAATCAGGGAAGATAAAAGGGGAAAAAAATAATTGTGGGGGAGAAAATAAGAGGAGGAGTTGTGAAGAGGCAGGGACTAGTGACGCGAAAAAAATCTCTTCTTGAAAGTTTGGTTGAATTAGACACTTGAGAATCAACTCGATATACCCTTGTCTCAGCTCTCTGAAAGCACTGATGTGAATGAAGAGATGGTTGATGATGATTGTATTTCTGAAATGTCAGATATTCCCTCCAATTATGACGAGAATGAGTTGTATACTGTAAAAGAGATAAATGATTTCCTTGATGAAACATTTGGAAGTAAAGTCGAAGAATTAAAAGATTTTTTTCCTGATGTGAAAAAGTTTTTGGCTTCAGTGATTAAAATACAAAAGGCTGTCGGTTATGAAGAGCTAAGTAGAAGAAAGAGATTCAGATTGAAAAAAATGGTAACAAACTTGAGAAAAGAAAAAGTTCTTTCTTTATAGTTGAGTCATGAAAGAAGCACAATTGGTGAACTATCTATCCCTTTTTGTCTTGTTTTCGTTTTCTTCCCTTTTTCTTACCTCTTTTTTCATGGAGAGCCTTAGAATAGGATCTATTAATATCAATGGGGGAAGAGATTGCAGGAAAAGAGCATGTTTAAATGAATATATGAAGAGTTCAGATGCAAAAGCCTCTAAGTGCCATCTAAAATTTTCTTCTTGAATGATCATTTTTATCAAGCTCGTATATTTAAGTTTAGTAATTTCACTTTAATGACAATTAATAGGTCATTTTCATTGCCATTTAAGTGAAATTACTGAAATTAAATATACAAGCTTGATAAATATGATCATTCAAGAAGAAAATTTCAGATGGCACTTAGAGGCTTTTGCATCTGAACTCTTCATATACAAAATAAAAATATTGATGTAACATTTGTACAAGAGACGCATAGCGATGTGAAAATTGAAGTGGATTGGAAAATGGGGTGGAGAAGCGATTTATATATGAGTCATGGTACAAATGTTAGTGGAGGAGTTGCTATTTTATTTTCAAAGACGATTGATATAACTAATGTGTCTGTTAATGAAATAGAAAGAGGAAGAATTTTGGTTGTTCAAGGAAGTATAAATGGGTTGGTTTTTGTTTTTATTAACATTTATGCATCAAATAATGGAGCGGAGAGGATACACGGTTTTAAAAAATTATTTCATTTTTTAAAACAAAGTTGTGATGAAAATGCATGGTTGATCTTAGGGGGTGATTGGAACTGTACAGAAAACTTTACTTTAGACAGGAATGGGGAAGAACCTCATCCCTCTTCTGCCAAATGTTTACAGGATGTCATTAGTAATTCTAATTTAGTTGATGTATGGAGACAGCAACACCCTACAGTTAAACAGTATACGTGGGTAAAGGTTTCTCATGATCATATTAGTACTGCCAGATTAGACCGATTCTATGTTAATTCAAGTAAAAGTAATAGAATTTTAAAATCTACAATTTGTCCTAATGGGTTTTCTGATCACCATTTATGTTTAATTGATATAAATGTAAGAAAGTCACAAAGTCATAGCTATTACTGGCATTTTAATGTGAAATTGCTACAAGATGTGCTTTTTTGCGAAAAGTTTAATGTGTTTTTGATGGAGTGGAAAAAAACAGAAAAGAAATTATGAGGATATTGTTCAGTGGTGGGATATAGGAAAAGCACAAATTAGAATATTTTGTCAGAATTATATATATAGCACAAATGGTAGGATCAAAAAAACTGTTTCTGAATTAGAAAAAGAGATAAAACAGATTGAAAGTGAATTAATTGTTGGTGATGTTGAGACAGTTGGAAAGCTGGAAGAAAAGAAAAGAGTTTTAGCTTCTTTATTTCACGAGAAAGCAAAGGGGGCTTTAATTAGAGCTCGCTTTGCATTTGCGAGAGAAATGGATGCACCTAGTTCCTTCTTTTTTAATCTTGAGAAGAAAGAGAGAAAAAAAAATGATGTTGCATTTGAAAGATTTAAATGGGAATGTGATTTCAGATCCAAATGAAATGAGAAAAATTGCTTTGGACTTTTACAAAGACTTATTTGCAGAAGGACAATGTGATAAGGGATGCATTGAGGAATTACATAAAGACTTATTGACTCTTTCCGATGAACAGAGTAAACAGCTGGACTCTGGCCTTCAGTTAAAAGAACTGTCTGAAGCTGTTCAGAAACTCTCAACTGGAAAAACACCTGGTATCGATGGACTGCCGTCTGAGTTCTTTAAACATTTCTGGAACCAACTGAAGGATGATTTTTATGAAGTTTTTAATTATTGTTATCAGAAACACGAATTGCCTACTAGTTGTAAACGAGCAGTTTTATCTCTATTACCCAAAAAAGGTGATCTTGGTATGTTAAAAATTGGAGACCTGTGGCTGTGTTATGTACAGATTACAAAATTTTGGCAAAGTGTCTTGCTAATAGATTGAAACCTTTTTTAGAACATATGGTCAATGAATATCAAACATATTGTATTCCTAATCGAACAATAATGGACAATCTGTTTCTTGTAAGAGACATAATAGACATTACAAATTTGAACAGTGAAAATGTTGGCATTCTCGCAATTGACCAGGAGAAAGCGTTTGACAGCGTTAGCCATTTTTACTTGTTTAAAACGCTTGAAGCTTTTGGTGTTGGTCAGAGTTTCATTTCATGGATTCAAATGCTGTATAAGGATGCTTCTGTTATGTTGAAAGTGGGTGGTGGGCTCAGTCGGCCTGTTGCAGTGCTGAGAGGGATCAGACAAGGATGCCCGCTATCAGGGATGTTGTATTCATTGGCCATTGAACCCCTTCTTTGCAAGTTAAGGAAAACACTCCAAGGGATTAAAGTTGAGAAGCCTATTAAGCTTGTTGCATATGCAGACGATGTTACAATTTTTATTAAGAATGAACGAGATGTGTCTGTTTTAATGGAAACACTGAAAATTTATGAAAATGCGTCAACAGCCAGAGTGAACTGGGAAAAGTGTGAAGGTTTCTTTTGTGGACAAAGTAAAAATCCACCAGTGCTCCCAGGTGGTGTTAAATGGAGTAAAAATGGCTTTAAATGTCTAGGGGTTTATTTAGGGACTGAAACATTTAAGACAAAAAATTGGGAAGGAATGGTGGTGAAGATGTGTAGCCGGTTGTCTAAGTGGTCGTGGGTGCTACCACAGCTATCCTATAGGGGAAGAGTTTTGGTGACCAACAATCTAGCAGCTTCAGCACTGTGGCACAAAATGAACGTCTTGGACCCGCCAGATGACATCATTCAGGAATTGCAGAAAAGATTGGTGGATTTCTTCTGGACTGGACAACATTGGACTAAAGCTGCCGTACTTTTCCTGCCAGTGAATGAAGGTGGACAAGGGTTAATAGACATTAAAAGCAGAATCAAAACCTTCAGGCTGCAAGCGGCACAGAAGTTGCTGTATTCAAAGAGGTGCTGGACTGATACTGCTAAAGCCCTGTTACACAAAGTTGATGTTTTTAAATACGATCTACAGTTGTTTTTAATGAATCTTACAGTAGTGGACTTAAAAGACACTTCTGCTTTTTATAAAACGATGCTGAAAACATGGACATCAAATTTTCAAGTGGAAAGGAACTGGTCTGACTCTGATTTCTGGATAAAAGAAGAACCTCTTTTTCATAATCCCTTACTTCAGGCAAGAGTGCTTAATTCAAAAAGCCTTCAGAAAACAATGGCAAGAGCTGGATGCACTAGGATAAAGGATTTAAAGCATCATGACGGGTGGAAAAGTGCAGAGGAAATGAGTGATCTGACAGGAATTAAGTCCGTCAGATTTATGAAACATGTAATGGATGTGATTTTTTTCATCTCTTCCTTATGCCTATCATCGGAACCCAGGAGAAGGGATTTTGAATGAAGAGGAGGAAGAGGAGAACTTTCCTGATCTTCCTGTTTCAGCTCGTGTGGAAGAAGAACCACAAGAGGAATCAATCCTCACTTTTAAGACTCCAGAGATACATGGTTTTAAAGAGGCTTCGAAGAAAAGTTTGTATCTGAATTGCGTTAAAGTCGCTCATCAGTCAGTTCTGAAGAACTGCAGAGAAACAAAGTGGACAGAAGTGCTAGGGCCAAACTCTTCTCCTAGAAGATGCTGGAGGTCATTGTATAAATCTCCCATTGAAAAACGAACTGCAGACCTACAATGGAGAATTATACATTGGGCAGTAGCTACAAACAGACACGTGGCACATATTGATCCCACTGTAGAAAAGAAATGTCCTTTCTGTGATTTAGAAGAATCAACTGATCATCTGTTTTTATATTGTTCTAGACTGAGAGGGGTTTTTCAGACATTAAAAACCTGGATTGAAGAATTAGGTGAAGAGTTTAATGACACTGTTTTCATTTATGGACTGAAGTTTCTGAAAAGAGAAGAATAGGCATAATACATTTTTTAATAGCGGAGACTAAAATGGCAATATGAATAACAAGGAAAAGAATGATAAAAGAAGATGCTTTAGTTGACCCAGAGAGAATGTTAAGAGGGTTTGTGACTTCAAGGATCAGAGCGGAGTTTTTTTTTTTTTAAATTGACAAAAAATCTGGTTGTTTTTATGGAAACATGGGGTTTAAGTGAAGTCTTGTGTTCTATAGATAATGAGGAAGACCTAATTCTAAATTGTTGAATATGTTGGTAGGTAATTTTATAGATATGTTGTGTAGCAATATATTCTTGTATTTTTATTGTATTTTTATTTATTTTTTGAGTGTTTTGATATATATTGTGATTTTGTGACAGGTGTTTGTTAAATTGTGAAAAAAAAGAAAAAAAACATACCCAATATGTAAAAAAAAAAAAAAAAAAAAAAAAAAAATTTGTACAAATAAATAGATTCAAACGTCAAAACGTCTCTCTCTCTCTCTCTCTCTCTCTCTCTCTCTCTCTCTCTCTCTCTCTCTCTCTCTCGAGCCAGGCGAAAGTGTAAACAAGACTTCACCGTCTCCAACTTAAGCGCTGTCTTGCTCTCTCTCCCGCACGCATATTAATCAAAATAAAACGACATTATGGTAAAAAGTCGGAAGACCAAAGTTTCATGTGGAGCATTCGGAGATTTTTTTTTTTCCTGAATTACCGCTGGGTGTGAATTGTGCTAAAATACGTTGCCTTCTCTGAAATGCGTTCCACACATTCACCTGACATAAAATGACTCTCTAAATAAACGAAAAAACCTATCCAGTGATGTAATGTTTTCTGTGTTGACACTAACCTTGTGGGATGTCCATGTCCTAACTGCTGGGATAATCACACAACCGTATGACACGTCCAATTCGCGAACTAATGACTCTTTTGAACCGATTCATGTTAACGAATAGTTAAAACAACTGATCTATACAATACATTGTTATTACTGATAAAGTGCAAACCTGCTTATATTTAAATAATGGAGAACAATATTGACATTGATTATTGCACAACACCGGCATTCTGGATAGAGACGTAAATGAAGTTGGTGTTGTGAACCCTTGCGCATGCGTAGTAAAGTATAACCTGTGGGGAAAAAGGCGTTTTAAACCTTATTTTGGAGCAAAGTCATCAAACTTTTTCAGCGATTTTTATCATATTTTACTGCTGTTTCTATACATGCAGTTTTTATGTCCCAGTGACCAGTGAAAGTGCAGTTCTGACTCTCTGCCCATTCATTTAGATAGGAGCCTGGTCTTGTTAGTCCGAAATAGCTGCCCGGAGGCGTTGCCAAGATGGCGGCCGAGTGGCACGACTTGCCTAAAAGGACTTTGGTTACGGTTAGCTCACGCTGTTGTTGTTTTCTTAAACCATTTTGGACCATGGCAAGCAGACTTTGAGACAAAAAGAGGACTAAAACGAGGATCAACATCTTTTGAGATGCCGAGAGCTCCACGTCCGCGACTAACTTCGACTTGACAGAGATGCGAGTGTTGCATGTACTTTATTAGACAGGTACCATACCAGTGGGAAGATAAACAGTAGGCTATCCGTTCTTAAAGGGTCAGGTTATTCACTTTATTCACCTGGCGGCCATTTTGAAAACTCGAAAGCCGTTGAGGGGTACACAAACCCGGAAGTTTGATTCTGACGCAGCACCAGCAATGGAAACTCCAGTGTGGACCACCAATCTTCCCTATCTGCCCGAATTAATGATACAAAATGTGGAGCAGTGGGCCAGTACCGACTGCAAAATCCCCCGGGCTGTGTTAATTAAGGGATACAGTAACTGGATCGAAGGTTTTATCCACGACATTGAAGGTATGAATGGACGCTAATTTACCTCATGCTAAAACTTACCTTAAAATTACGACCAGGATCCCTTCTGATGTTTATTATCCATTGTCGACGTAGTCCCTGATCTTTTGAGAAACGGTGAAATGTTTGTCCTCTATTCGATTTTTTCCTGTGTGATGAAGTGCATTTGTGAACACAGCAGTGAGGCGCCATTGCACTGACAGAATTCGCGCTGTGAGTGAGAACTCCCGGAAGTGGTAAGTGTACCCCTCAGGCTCGGTGGAACGTTCGAGGTGAATAAGGCGAATAATGCAACGATGATTATAAACGGATGATCTTAATTACTATTTAGGAGACCGCTGTGTGTGTGTTTACGTGAGTCTGTGTACTTCTGCACTCTATCTATGTGTACACTAAGTTTTGTCTATACATTTCAGGACCAAATGTCCTCACTTATATTGCGCAAAACAACAACCAACTAATGAGCACATTTTCCTGTTTATGACCAGTTAAGGCTTATAAATCTTATAATATAAAATATAATTAAAACATAAAATAGCCTAAATGGACATATATTGGACTGAGACAAAAAACGTTGTATTTTAAGAAAAAAAAATAAAAAAACACAGAACACTATTTAGCAGTGGTGACGAGTTCATGTAAGGGACCTAAAGCGCACCTAAAAGCTGTCACAAAGAACCAGCAAAATTAATGATTATGACTGTCAAATATAACAAGGAGACATTTCAATTGTCTTTTAATAAACAATTGTTTTCTGTGTCAAAGATGAAGTTGATGAGTAGTGAACGCACCAGACAGAAATGCACATTTTATACGGATTACATAAGCAGAGACAGCAGTCTATTTTCTTTCGTTTTGAATTGTTTTGTTTAGAAGTACACATTTCAAGATTTCTATAGATATATTCCTCAGGTCTATGAGGCAAGAAACTTTTAATAGCAGTGGTTAAGTTGGTTTGAGAAAGAAAAGACCAGAAATTAGTTATTAAACCTCAAATATGTGACTAATATTGTAAACATGGTGCCTGTTTTTTGTTTTCTTTTACAATTTGTAGAATTGACTCATCACTAAGCCACGCCCGAAAACCGCCACTGGCCAATCGTGGCTTAGCAACCGTAAATAAGCGCGGAAGCTCTGTCAAGCTTTCGAGCAAGAGACACATGCCGTAGTGTTGTGCATATGGATTGTGCAAATCTGATACCCAGTATCCTAAAAGTTTTGACGATTTTGTTTCCTTCCCGAAACCTAAAACCCAAGGGGACAAGATTTTGTTGGATTTCTTAAAATCCAACAAAAAACGTTGGATTTTAAGAAAAAAAAATAAAAAAACACAGAACACTATTTAGCAGTGGTGACGAGTTCATGTAAGGAACCTAAAGCGCACCTAAAAGCTGTCACAAAGAACCAGCAAAATTAATGATTATGACTGTCAAATATAACAAGGAGACATTTCAATTGTCTTTTAATAAACAATTGTTTTCTGTGTTTCTGCATTCTTTCATCTCCGGAACATCTCCAAACTCCGCCCCTCCCTATCCTTTTCCGATTCAGAGAAGCTGGTCCATGCCTTTGTCTCCTCCAGGCTTGATTACTGCAATGCACTCCTCATCGGGATCCCTGGCAGGAGCCTGCAGAGATTGCAGTACATTCAGAACTGCGCTGCCAGGGTTCTGATGAGGGTGCGTAAATCTGAGCACATCACTCCAATCCTCCATAAACTTCACTGGCTTCCTGTTAGGTTCAGGATTGAGTATAAGATCTGTCTCCTGACCTATCAGTGTGTCGACGGCAGCGCACCAGTGTACCTCCAAGACCTCATCAATAGGCAAAACCCAACCCGACATCTCCGTTCCGCTGACAGCCACCAACTCCAGGTTCCCAAGTCCAAACTCCGCACTATGGGAGATAGGGCCTTCCAGGTGGCTGCGCCTCGACTGTGGAATACCCTCCCCAACCACCTAAGGGCGCCACAATCGATCAAGGTTTTTAAAAATAATTTAAAGACTCACTTATTTGGTATTGCATTTTCTTAATATAATTTTGTTTCTTGCTGTATTGACTGCTTTTATGTTGAGTGTTTTTACCTGTGCACCTGTAGCACTTTGAGATGTGTTCTTCACGTGTAAAGTGCAATACAAATAAAATTTATTATTATTATTATTATTATTATTATTTTGCTTCAACTCAGTGATCTCAAAGAACTAACTAATGAACACATGAATAAACATTGTTATACCCATTTTATTAAGTTTATATACATAGCTATAATGTAAGCCACCCAAGACAAATGTAAACATTTTGATATCAAAGAACTTAATGCACAGGTGAATGAATGAACCATTTATTCATCATTTTTTTTAAATCAAACAAAACAGAAAACTAAAAAACTTTTGTGTTTTAGAAAATGCCAAAACAAAACAAAGCCTATAAAAAATGGTCCGAAGAGGACATGAAGGCGGCCCTGGAGGAGCTGGAGGCAGCCTGAGAACGGTGGGGGCCTGCTACGGCATCCCCCACAACATTCTTCAGGACCATCGACGAGGCCGCTACGCCTACCAGCCCCACCCCAGCCGTGCCCTCCTCCCGGAGGAAGAGGCATCTTTAGTTGCTTATGTTATATGGATGGGCAGGCACGGCTTCCCCGTGACAAGGGCCGTAGCGACGTTGATGGCCACTGGCATTGTGAAGGCCTCAGGACGCCAGATGTCGGCCATAAATGTGCCATTTCTTTGTGTTTAGGCCTAATAAACATTAAGTAAATGAATTGATTACTACTCGCAATGAACAACTGAGCATGTTAGCTACATTTTTGTAATGTATCTTGTATTGTAGAGAAAAACGAGTGCAGCTTTCCTTTAAAGACCTGCTTGCTTTTGTGACTGAAAGCAGAAGCAGAGCCACCACTTTCCCCACAGTCCCCTGAGATTCAGTTCTATGACCAAGAGAGAGTCTAAAAGTTTTCCCTATGCTTCTACCTGTTCAACATTGTTGTACCTACCAAGAGGAACTTCTTCTGAGGATGACCTTCTTGAGCTCCTAATAGAGGCAAGTTCATGGATCGGCTGGTTTGGGGAAAATGTAACATCAACCTGTGTAAATTGCTTGGATGTTTACTTGGAGGCACTAAGACTTAGTGAAACAGTCACTATTTCGAGGCCCAAGCTTTGTAGCTGTTGGTGCCCTGTTTGAAAGTGTATTTGTAGTGAATGTTCCTTTGAATGGTGTTAAAAAATAAGGAATCTGTTTTTCGAATAAAAATAAAAAAATAAAAAAAATGGAAGTAACTTATCACATAATGTGATGTGTATGTATAATAGTGTATGTAACTTTGAAATTTGTTGTACATCTGCAGAACCTGTGTTTAAGCATGACAAATGAAAGTCAAACGTGTATTTTGTTAAAGTCACCTATTTTGACACCAATGTGCAAAATGGAAATGTCACTTTATCAGAATATTGTGTTTTAAAGATCATTTTTAAAATCCACAAAAATATCATTTTTAGAATCCACAAAAGCTTTACTTGTCTTTATTGTAAAGTGGTTAAACAATGTTTTTCATGCTTGTTTTTGAATGTTTGTATATTCAATTGTATACTAAATGTCACCTCTGATACAGATTCTGTTTTCGGTAACACTTTACAATACGGGTGCACTAATAAGTATTAATTCATGCTTAACTAATGCACAGATAATACTGAATTAATGTGTAACTCATGATTATCTAAGCTATTCATTAATGATTACCACATTAGGAACTAATTAAGAGTATGTCTGGTTAATATATTAGTTCATACATGAATTGTTATTAATTAAATATGTCATTGTGGATTAATTCCCTAATAACTCATTTTTTTAACTAATAGTGTTAATTAATATGTTAATTACCACAATGAGCCAAAGCCTTGTATTTCATCTTCCAGACAATACAGGTAAACTAATATGCATTAATACATAATTAATTACTGCATTATTAGTGCAAATTCATGTGTAAATTACTACAATTACTAAATGACTAGTTAATAATAATGTGCCTCAACAAGTAAAGTCACAACATAATTATATATTTGCAAACCATTAGCTAATGATTAATTTATCATTAATAACCATCACTTGAGTTTATAAAAGCTGTTTATTAAACACTTTACAAAAACACATTTCCATAACACATTACATTAAAACAAAACATTAAAACAAAATATAAAATGAAATGATATACTGTATACTCCCCTTTCTATGACAACTGTACTGAACTGCCTAAACACACACAAAAAAAACCTAGCTCATGGGCTGAGCTGTACTAAAGGGGTGGGATGATTAGTACCACTAGAACAAAAGCAGTCATAAGAAACAATGCTGCTTAAAATGTACTTAACTACTTTTCAGTAACTACTTTTTCAGAATGTCTAACAGGTCATTGGCCTGTTTCATGGCACATATGAGACCTGCATTTGGCTCTAAAATACACTGAGCCAAAAATTTGTTCGCAAATTTTTGCAGACTGTCTCCTTTTTGGAAACCAGCCCTCAGGAGCTTGAACATGTCAGGGCTAACTGCAGCCAGCTCTGAAATTGGTGCTTGGTTCACAATTGTGTTTCGGTCCACTCTCACGCTGTTATAGGCATCTGTCTTTGTTGAGCCACTTTTGACAAGTCGGAGGACTTTGTGGTATCGCAAAACGGACTCCTCAGGAGTTCGTACTGGAATAAATGCATGAAAGAACAGAAAAGCAAATGAGGAGAAATCATTCCATAGACAAAGCATGCTGCCACTACTCACACAAATATATGCAAATAAGGTACTTTTAAGGCCATAGCACTGGCTTAATCAATCTAACCCAAACTATTCAATCATGTAGCTTTCAATCATATCAATTATAACTAGTGCTGTCAAAATTAGTGCATTAACGCAGGCAATTCATTTGTTTTGTTTATATATATACACGTTTTTATGGAAGCTTACCGCCATTAAAAAAAAGCGTGAGGAATTAAAAAAAAGAGGAATACATTTTTTTTACTATAAATAATTATAAAAAAAAATTTACTATAATTTTTATATCCCGCAATTCTGAGAAAAAAAGTCAGAATTTAGAGTAAAAGTCAGAATTGCGTGATAAAAACGCGATTGCAAGACAAAAAGTCAGAATTGCAAGTTTATTTCTCACAATTCTGCCATCTTACAGTTATTAGAAAATTGTCAGAATTATGAGATGCAAACTTGCAATTGACAGAGAAAAAAAGAAAAATAATAAAAAGATAAATACTCGCAATGACCATTTTATTATTTTTATGTATAACATGCTAGCAGTACAAAGGCCTCTACCACGTGCACTTTAGCTTTAGTAATGCATGTTACTTTAGGCAAACATGTCGAACGTAACTGTTAAAGCTTTAATACTCACCATACACATCAGAATTATATTTAGATGGTATTTTGCGATTTATTCGCTTACTTCTTTTAGTGCTTTGGCTTGCCATTGCTGTCACAGTTACAACGCTACTGTCTGCCTCCAGGTGCTCGCACGCTTCTGGCTGCGTGTGCTCTGTCAAATGGTTCTGTTCATCATCCTCATCAGCAACCATTGGTTCCACTTTAATCACAGAGGCCTGACGCTCCCCCCTAAACACAACGTGGAGCTCAGGTGGATTTTGTACATCTTTGCAGTTGTCAAATGATGTAACTAATGTCAGAGTGGGTGCTGTTCCATATATTTGAACTTTGTTTAAAATTCGCAAAATATTTACACCCCCCTTCATGTTCTATTCTGTTCGGTTTGCTATGCAGTTCGTGTAGGTGACCAGATGGTGGCATGGCTTGCTTTTCTTGTAACAGTTACTTCGTACGCAAGATTTAAAAAAACGTGGCTGAATGAATAATATAAACAGTATTTTACACAAAACATTTATTGTCTTCACTATTTTAGATTATCTACTATTTTGTTAAAAAATAAGTTAAAAATCATGTATTTTCTGGCATATGTTATCTGCTTAAAGTTACTTTGTCACCAATAAAATATTTAAAAACCGTAACCCCTTATGTCTATTTAAAATTATAAATGTTCACAGTTTGTATGGTGTGAAAGTTAATTGGCAGATTTTCTGACTGAAAAAAGAATCAGGCAACCTCTAGTGCCACCCATAACAAAGATTATAATCTTTTCATTTTTAAATGTTTAATTATACCACTACCTTGATATAAAAACTAGTTAACGCTATTGCGATGTTTCCAAAAGTCGTAGAAACAGTGTCGTGCATTTATTATTAATACTTCCGATACTGAAAACCCCCCCCGGAAATGCGAAAATGGTAACTACCAAGAGTCCGCATTTTCGCGGCTAAATTCAAGGTCATGAGTTCAAGAAGTCATCAGTGTTGAGGTTGAGGCTTGGTTGTTTTTATGTACTGTAAATATATATATTTTTTTATTATTATTACTGCTTGTAAAAAAAGAAAAGGCAAAAAAAGAACATGAATCTAACGACAGAGCTTTTACTTCTGCTCATCGATAAGCCAACTAAGAGGACTACTGCACGACTCATAAAATGGCTTCAGAAAAAGAGACTTCTAGCAAGGAAGATGTTGTGTCGGATATGTGGCCGTCGTATGAAGATGAAAAGACGACATGATACATCAGACGGCTTTCACTGTTAAGTTATGTGTTCTATTAGAATTGTAAATTTCCCTTGGTACGATTTTATTTGACTTCTAAAATGCTATTTTATGTCAATATACATGGTAACTTTCCCCACCTAACACAACACCGTGTCTACACCGGGCGCGAGCGGCGTAACGCGATGCGTCAAAGACAATATAACCCATTATAATCAGTAATATTGTCTACACGTGATGCGGCGCAACGCGATGTGACACATCAAATTCCCGACAGTAAACTGATTCCCCTTTCTATTTCTGACATAGTCCAAGTGCTTTGCAATGGTCCATTTATTGTGTCTGGTGTAGACACGGTGTAACGCTACTGTGGCAATCTGTCATCAGCCTAGTTAGACTGTAGTAGTCTATGCTTTTGTTAGTGAACTATTTTACAACTAAATTTCTTTTTGGCTATTACATAATAGAAATGGTCACAGAGCAAAACATACTTTTAATTACATTTAAAGTACAGATGATGTATCTAGATATTGTATTTAACATTGATTTAATGTTACCTTACGGTTTATCCAGGGAATGCAGACATAAGCCACAGAGACAGAAAATGCAGTAGGACTGTCAGAGCATAATCACTATTTCAGAATTCAAAAAGATCCCTGTCTTCATGGATGACATTTATTTACCGGTAAGTCAGCATTGTTTCCCCAACCCATGTGGACTTCAGTAGGCTACATGTTTGACCTGGCTTAGGGAGTAACTTCGCAAAATCAGGATACAAATAATTGGAACTTTAATAATTTACAGTTACATAAAAATAAAAACTATTAAGATTATTGGCACACTTTGACAAAAAAAAAGGAATACATTTATTATTGCATTTTTCCAATTACAACAAAACAAATTCATCTTTTGACATAATGCAATGTAGATGTGTGCATGAGGTAAGAGTTACTGTACCTTATAGTTCTGATTTTCTTTTACCGGTCACTTCCTGGAATATCCATACTGGATTAAATGTACCACATTATGTTTAAGTTTGTTTAATTCAATGCATTTGTTTTAATTGCATTTGGTTAAGAACAAAATTACTAGGCCTAAACATGACATTTAACATGAGAGAGACATTTTGTTTTAAATCTAAAAAGAACAGAAACATTGTATATTAAAAAACGCTTTTTCACGTGACTGTATTTATATATCTGACCTTGAAGTGATCCAGAAAAAAAAAAAAAAAAAAGATTGTTGATTTCATATTGTTCTATATAGGAATACATTTTTACAATAAACCTCCAAACCTGAATTTGACATAATCTTACCTAACCTGAAATGCCACATGGTTTGTTCCAAGAACCATCTGGGTTGTCGTCCTAAACTATTTACAAAAGGGTAGACATAGGTGATTGGATAAATGTCTGTTTATCATGGACTAACTTCAACCAATCCAAATAACAAACCATACCTGAGGAAACAGAATTGATCTCCTGCTAAAGCTAGTTGGTAGGAGAATTAAAACATCTTTGCCAATGAGAAGAGCCTTCAGTGCCATTCTTTGCTTTCAATAAAGAAATACTCTCCAGTCTTGATATAACAGATGCTGTATACTAATTTTGTTATTTTTAAATGAACTGTCTCTTCTGTCATCACACCTAAAACACCACATAACTTCCGGGCATGTTAAATGCAGTCTGTAATTTGAAAAATAACTAAGCTATGCACAAATCGACATGATGCAAGATGGGATTGCAAGAAGTTCCCGAACTATGTCCAAGATGGCTGCAACTCTAAGAAAGGTCTGCAAGTGTGCTATGAGGCGTTATACAAGAAGAAGTGGGCAAATTATAGGACATTCCAGAGAATTTGCTGTTATTGACGAAAGCAGCTTCCGTCATAAACGTAAGGTGAGTTAAAGGGTGACAGCAGAATATTCACATGCTGAAGTCACAAAGGATTAACCTACAGTGGAGATCAAAACTAGTGAACAATTTATGAACACTTGATTTTTTTCAGAAATAATGTTCTTTATCATTCAAAATTTGAAGGAATTTTAGTTGTGGCCATACCGTGCTAGTAGAACAGTGTTTTACAAGCTAAATAAAGGAACTTCAACAAAAAAAACTTATTTTGATCAAAATTAGAGAACCGCAATGATTGTAGCACAAATAAAGATTACAACTAAATTTTCTGACAATTACAGCAGTCAAATAGTAGTAGGAAGTGTACAGGCCCTTTCTTTGAATGACTTCAGCACATCTGCGGCCATAGGACATCACCGGTCTCTCACACTGCTATGCCGTGATCTTGAGACCTCTCCTCTTCCATTCTCTTCCACAGTTCGGTAACTGTAGTGGGTTTCTTAGCCATAACTTTGTCACAAAGGATTTTCCAGAAATTTTCAATCGGGTTTAGATCAGGTCTTTGGGCTGGCCCTTTAATTATTTCAATGCTTTCAGCTTGCTTTCATCTCTGAAGTGAACTTTGGACCGGTTCTCCTCGGTCCACTCAACATGATCCTCAGCAACAGTTATTCTAGCCTTTTGATAAGAGCTTTGGTCACTGCAGTCCAAATTCAAATTCTCTTGAATGTTGAGAAACTGTATTTCGAGGCAGATCCTTATCCTGTTCAGTGCTGAACTGACAAGCGATTCCAGCTGCAGTGTTGAACCGATTGTCATTATCCTGTCCTCTCATGCATTTGTCTTTTGTGGATGACCAGCCTTTTGGGGGACTTGAATGAGTTAGAGACATTGTAAAATGCAATATTCTAGAAATCACAGACTTGGAACTACGACTTCTCTTGCTATGGCAGAAAAGGGTCATCCCTTTGGCCTTCATCTGGACAACCTGCTGTCGGAGGGTTTCAGTCACTTTAGAACGGCTCACTATCTTGCTAAGTCAGTGTAAAATTAGGCTGCTAGGTAAATAGGGTGTGTCAGATAATTAAGAAACTGGATGCCAGATTAACACAATAAACTGGGAGGTATCTGACAGTGGTGTCTACTTTTGATCAGTGTTCTTTTCAAGTATCTCATTTAAGTTTTTATTCTGCGCTTCAGAATATATGAAATATGCTTAAAAAACGACACATTCACTCCTGTTCAGATAACTTCAAATGACCTCGAAATTTAATACATTGTAGGTTGTTCTCTAATATTGATCTCCACTGTATTTTATTTTAATAATCACTTTTGTGTATTAAGTTAACCTAATTACAACAATTTAAAAAAAAAAATTGTTTAAACTATGTGCTGCTGAAGACAGTCATCATTATTCATGGTAACTGCATTTGATCTCCTCTTTAATACTAACTTCTGCCAACTTTGAGCAAATGACAACAGAGACAAATTATTTTTGTAATTAATAGTATCTAATACATATTTTGATCCATTATAGGCATGCTAAGCATGCATATGCATTTTTAAGTGCTTAAATGCAAGCCGTTTCATTACTTTTGCCATGGAGTTATATTTTGTTTTTGTGTCAGGTCTTTGCAGACTAGACGTGTTCTAATTTAATATTCCGTTTATTACAGTATGGCAGAGGGAGGGCAGCCACAACTTGGAGACGAAAAAAATGGGTCTTCGGCATACTAGGAGTAAAGGATGAGCGACGGCATCCAGTTTTATGACTTGTAAAGAGAAGAGGAAGGCAGAATCTTGTACCAATCGTGGTCAAGCATGTGTGACCTGGCACCACCATTATAAGTGATGAATGGAGAGCTTATAGAGGTGCATTAGCTGCCATGGGCTACACTCACTTTAGAGTAAATCACAGACAGTGGTTCATGGATCCCCATAGTGGAGCCCACACCCAGCATCTCGAGAGAGCATGGCTAAAATACAAGTCTACTATTTGGAGACTTAGAGGAAACAGAACAGAAAAAATCCTGAAGCAACACCTCTCGGTCATTGAATGGACTCACTGGCTGGCTGGCAAACATAGCCAGGGTCCCCTTGGTAGACTGTTAAAAGACATTCGTCATCACTATCCAGTGTAGGAGTTTACCACAAAACACACATGTTTTTTTTTTTTTATGACTTGGTGTTTTTATAAATCTGCTGCTTGCTTTACAATTGCTGTTAAAAAAATAAAGGTGTTTCATTACAATGTAATGTGTTATGGAAATGTGTTTTTGTAAAGTGTTTAATAAACAGCTTTTATAAACTCAAGTGATGGTTATTAATGATAAATTAATCATTAGCTAATGGTTTGCAAATATATAATTATGTTGTGACTTTACTTGTTGAGGCACATTATTATTAACTAGTCATTTAGTAATTGTAGTAATTTACACATGAATTTGCACTAATAATGCAGTAATTAATCATGTATTAATGCATATTAGTTTACCTGTATTGTCTGGAAGATGAAATACAAGGCTTTGGCTCATTGTGGTAATTAACATATTAATTAACACTATTAGTTAAAAAAATGAGTTATTAGGGAATTCATCCACAATGACATATTTAATTAATAACAATTCATGTATGAACTAATATATTAACCAGACATACTCTTAATTAGTTCCTAATGTGGTAATCATTAATGAATAGATTAGATAATCATGAGTTACACATTAATTCAGTATTATCTGTGCATTAGTTAAGCATGAATTAATGCTTATTAGTGCACCCGTATTGTAAAGTGTTATCCTGTTTTCTCTACTGTGGAAATGTTTTTTGTTTTTTTTATACTGAGTTTGATTGGTAAAAGCCCCAAAGGTACTTATTCTAATTGAATGTATCGATAAAATGTAAGAATTTGACATGAAAGATGACAGCCTAAGCCGTCCTTGCTTTCTCTCTCAGTTCATTCACAGCCAAATTTAGCTTTCCATTTGCACTTATTTTCAGTTTCAGTGTAGTTTGTGGCATGATCAATTTTGGTCATACCAAGGGTTAAATTCTGTCATTGGCTAGTTTTTTAGGTAATTAAATTAACATCTGCTCTATCTCCCTGCAGCATATAGCCTATATTTCATGGTTCTGTAGGTATCCTCTTACATTTGCCACATGAGCACCTGTACGACGAGTAAAAAAAAAAAAAACATCCCATCATCAATTGGGACAGCCTTTGTCACACCGTGGTGACGCAATCTGCCTTCGAATGCGGCAGCCTTTAAATTGAAGTTAAAACGTTGTCAGTTTTAGGTTCTGGGAAGTAGGTTGGACTGTCAGGCGGCAGGTTTCTATAAACCTTTATTGATTCAAAGAGCTGATCAGGTAAGCTGATAAGATGTTCAGCGAAATTGATAACCTGCTTAATAACTGTGCACACTGTACAATGTGACCTTCTAAATGTAGGCTAAAGTTGTAAAATAAATGGAAAAATAAACAAAGAAAATTAAATAAACTAAGGATATGAAATTAACTTGTAAAAACGTTCTTAGCACCCCTCTTAATTTTCTTGTAAAACATACTCTAATAATCATTGTTTTATTTACATAATTAATTTTTAATTCTTATTTTTTAATTCTTAATTCATAATTCTTTTTTTTTACTGTGTACACAGGTACTATTGAACAGAAATGTAGAAGTTTATTTTAAAGTGCAAAATAAAGTTGTGTAAAAAATTTGCAAACTATTTTTTACAACACTGTTGATTGGGTAATCTGCGCACAAATTTCGTGTTCACGCTCACTTGGGCCAAATACAGGAAATATGTTGGGTGTGTATATATATATGTGTATATATATATATATATATATATATATATATATATATATATATATATATATATATATATATATATATATAGACTTATTTTTCCTCCCATATCATATTTTTTATGAGATGTTTTTTTTTTCTCATATAAATAAAGCCGATATTACAATGTTCTTAGAATGTTTAATGGACAACATATTGAAAATTACATGCATTCACTGTCACTTCAGTGATCAATCAGAATTGGCAAAACTTATTTTTTTTCTTTTAAGTTTAAAGTGTATCACCAAGGCTCAAAGAGTAAAAAGTAAATGTCCAGCAAATGTAGGGTAGTTATGTACATTATCATGGACCCATGTATTTTCCCTGAGACGCACATGAACGTGATCTCCCTCCTCTAGAGTCAAAATGGTAGAACTAGATGCTGCTTCATAGCGGTCACCTAAAGCATTATTGATTGTAGCGATCATCTGCTGTCCATTTTTATAGAGATACAGACACATTTGTTTGGATGTGTGGTGTATTGCACCGAAACTGAAGAAATAGATCCCTTTAACAGGGGCTGTGAAGATGCCTGTAATAACATAGGTATTAATTAGCATGCCATGTCCAACATCCTCAGCATGTAGTTTGCAGAATGTCATGCATATATGCATATTAATACATGTTCCACATACCAGTGGTTGGGTTGTAAACTTTATCAGTATTCACAAACACATTTTTGAATACCAGTGTGACCTCAGTGTTGAATGGACCGGTGTTTCCTGGGACTCCAAGTGAGGCAGCAAATGCCACTTTATATTTTTCTGCACATAAACCAGTGTACAATATAACAAACAATTGTTTTTCATCACTAGAAATGTTTACTAATTTTTCATCTGTAAATTGGATATAAATGAAATGAGACCAGACAGGAGGTTACCTTTTCTCCTTAGCTGCTCCAAATGTTCCTCAGTGACCTCTAGTTTGTTCTTCAACTGTTTCTCATTGACCTCTAGTTTGTTCTCAGTGACCTCTAGTTTGTTCTTCAGAGAACTCACCGTGGATTTCAGCTCTGCCAGCTCAGAGTGGATGCTTGTGAGGCAGCATTGCTGAAACTCACCAGAAGTCAAAACAGCACCTCTTACTTCTTTCAAATGCTCAGTACTATCAGTCTGTACTTCCTTGTCCTCTTTCTGGACCTCAGGCGCACAAGCACAGCGGGACATTGTTACCTGTCACAATCATATAACCTGAACAGCTGTGGACTGAATGAGTTTGAATGACCACTATTAATTTTTTCAGTCTGTCATAAACATTTAACCTGACACTTAAGACTGGAGTAATGGGTGCTGAAAATTCAAATAAATTACATTTTTAAAATATATTCACATAAAAAAGTCATTTAAGTTTCTAGTAATATTTAAAGTACTATTTTGACTGGATTTTTGATCCAATAAATGCAGCCTTGGTGAGCGTTCAAAAAAAAAAAAAAAAAAAAAAAACTTCATTATTCCAAATATTTTACCAGTATTGTTTTATGTTTGCTCAGATAATTGCGGTTAGCTAAAATATTTTTAGAATGGTATACAAGCATACACTGACAGAAGTAATACCACATAAGAGAACGTACCAGTGGTTGGATTTTCTTTAAACCAATGCGATTTCAGAGTTGAAGGGTCCAATGTTTCTTGTATTAACTTGATGTATCAGATCCGAGTAGTACAACTGTTACAAGAAAAATGGAAAACCAGCTGATACTGACTTGATACTTTATACCATGTGGATTAATGTTTAATTTACAACGAGGAAAGAAAATCTATATTTTAATTGGCCGGCAGTTCAGCAACGTGAAAAGTTGTTTATGTTCATGTGTGTAAGATTGGCTTGATTTAATGACAAAACTGGACTCATGAACTTTCACAGAAGTAGTACACCATGTAATAAAACAATAAATATACAAACCTGGAGAAGAGATCACGAAGCAAGGGCACAAAAAGTCATTTGCCTAATATTCTCTGCTCACCCATCCTAAGCCCCTCTCTCTTTCTCTACCAGGCTCAGGTCACCAAAAGTTCATGCAGAATGGCAAAAGATCACTAAAAATGCTTGTATACCTCATATAATGTATCTTGTGTTTCCATTGTTTTGTTCATGTTTGGTATAATTTCAAAAGTTTCAGACAAGCATCAGAAAAGACCTTTACACTAGTTACTAAATTGCAGAGGGGAAAGATGATATTTCTCACATTCAAGGTGTGGACGAACACTGATCCGTGATTGCCCCACATGGTGAAATAGTTATTTTCATGGCCCTCAGAATATTTTGTTGTATGAATATCTGAACATGCAGTATATCAGACTATAAGAAAGAACAGAGCCTCATTTAAAAAAAAAAAAAAAAAAAAACCTTAATGCATTATTTTTTATCAACACTTGAATGTGGGTAAGTTTCATGAAAAAATATTTTGAGAATTTTTTTTGAGAAATTTGAAAGAAATCGGCCACCGGGGGCGCCTTCGTGTTTTTCACATGCATAAAGGATAGTATACCACGCCATTTTTTTTTACATGCCCACGGCATTCATACAATATGGTAGAACTCATTCTAAGCAACTTTGCTGTCAGTCGAATCGTTCGTTGATTATCGGAGATTATTTCAAAAACCTTCTTTCGCGAACTAGTCCTAGGTTTTAGACTAAACCTCAACAACTGCAAAAAAGCTTTAAAACTCCTAAATTTCCTTAGATCATAGATGAAAAGGACAATTTACAGCAAATACAGGCAATTTACTTAGTAAATTACTCTCATGTTGTTTGAACTCTGTAAGAGTTTCGTTCATCTTTGGAACACAAATTAAGATATTTTGATGAAATCTGAGAGCTGGCTCAGTCTTTCATAGGCTTCTATGTAATTTCATCTGGCTGGACTATTTTAACTGAATCCTCTTAATATTCTTATTTTTCCACCTCTATTTAGTATGTATGTTTTTTTTTTTTTTTTTTTCCTTTTTGTTTGTTTTGTTCTTTTGTCTCTGGTATGGTATGTCTGTATAAATGTTTGATTGTATATTGATGGTTTTACACGTTTGTTACCTTCAATAAAATTAAAAAAAAAAAAAAAAAAAAAAACGATGTATTTACTAACTTTTCTTTGCTTGCAGATGAAATTATGTAGAAGCCTATGAAGGAGTGATCCAGCTATCAGATTTCATCAAAATAACTTAATTTGTGTTCCAAAGATTAACAAAA
This sequence comes from Scardinius erythrophthalmus, assembly GCF_964197995.2. Taxonomy (NCBI): domain Eukaryota; kingdom Metazoa; phylum Chordata; class Actinopteri; order Cypriniformes; family Leuciscidae; genus Scardinius; species Scardinius erythrophthalmus. Next base: position 35,185,883 of record NC_138224.1, read on the forward strand.
GTCTTAAAGAGTTCAAACAACATGAGAGTGAACAAGTACTGACAGAATTTACATATTTGGGTAAACTAACCCTTTAATAGTTGACCAATAACAATGCTAGTATGGCATACAATGTAGTATTTTAAATTCATTTTAAATTTTAAATTAAGTAAAAACAAAAACAAAAAAACAGTACATTTACTTTCAAGTCAATTTTTATAGATTTATTATATAGAACATACTATCAATTACAATTACGTCTTTAACAGAAGAGCAGATGCATTCATAATTATGTATTTTAATATCTTTTTAACTGTGTTGTAATTGAACAGTGTAACTCTGGAACGCTTGAACTCTGGAACATCAATGTTCAGTCTGAAAAGCATTAGCATAAATGCTTTATTAGCATAAACAGATGAAAAATAAAAGCTGTAACAAGTATGTACTGATGGCCACTTTTAATAGATTAAAGTGACGTTTATTTATCATACATAAACAAAGTTGTGTTCAGTTATGTAATGCAGTATTGTAATACAGATAGATAAGGTAGTTGATATTCATCAGTGAAAATTAACTCCAAGTGTAAGCAAGTATAAGTAGTTGAGTCAATGTCTGGAATGTGTGTGTGTGTGTGTGTGTGTGTGTGTGTGTGTGTGTGTGTGTGTGTGTGTGTGTGTGTGCGTGTGTGCATTTGATTTATATTACATTGTGGGAACCAAATGTCCCCACAAGGATAGTAAAACCTGAGATCCCCTCCATTGTGGGGACCAGCCAGCGGTCCCCATGAGGGAAATGGGTTAATAAACATACTAAATTATATTTTTTTGAAAATGTAAAAATGCAGAAAGTTTTCTGTGATGGGTAGGTTTAGGGGTAGGGTTAGTGTAAGGAGATAGAATATACAGTTTGTACAGTATAAAAACCATTAAGTCTATGGAGAGTCCCCACAAAGATAGTGAACCAGACGTGTGTGTGTGTTTGTGATTTTTTGATTGATTGAAATCTTTATTTCGAACATGAGAGAAGAATATGTAAAATAAAATACAAAAATGTTTAAAGCATTTTTTTTAAAAGAAAAGAGAAAAAAAGAAAAAGAGAAAAAAAAATAACACCAGATAAGCCGTAACAAATTACAATTTTTTTTTTTTTTTTTTTTTTTTGTGTGTTGTGTAACATACCTCTGAAGAGTTACGTTTATGGTGGCAATGAACTTGTCTTTGTTAATTATTGAAAGGGTGTTGAATTTTAGTGGTCTAGGTGAGGTTCAGAGATAGTGCTGAGAATTATTTATCGTTTGTTGTTTTAGGAGACTGAAGATCATTTTTTGTGGGTTGACTTTTTTGGCTTGTTATCATTTTTTGTGGGCAGGCAAGGCGCTGGAAGATTTCTGTCTTTTTTTTTATTGTTTAAACTTGGAAAAAATATGAACTTTTTCTTTCTTCTTATATGAAGTATTCAAGCAGGATGTCTGCAGGTTGGGAGATGATGGGTAACTGCCAAATGCCTTACCAATCTTTTACAGGGACGATCACAAATAGGACATTCTAAGTCAATTTGTCAATTCTAAGTCCTCTTTACTTTTGAATCGTCCACTTGCAAAACTGAGGATTAACCTCAGCTCGTCTTTATTACGCAGTCCATGAGTGTTTTTGAGGTGTTGGCTCATGTTTTGGTAAACATTACCACACATAGGGCAAGTTGATGACATTCTCTATCACTGCTGTATTTTGCCCTCCCGATACGTAAACTTTTCTTTTGTCTTCGTCTTCCACTTCTACTTCTTCGATTTAGTCTTCTACTTCTACTTCTACTTCGATTTCGTCTTCTACTTCGATTTCGACCACTTCTACTTCTACTTCTACTTCGATTTCGACTTCTACTTTAGATTTCTGTCTTTTGTGGTGTCTTCAGTAGTTGTGGTTTGGGCAGTGGATGTAGTTTGTGTTGTGTTTGATTGTTTTTTCATTTTTTCTGGTAGTTGATCATCTGTGTTAGAGAGCTTGTCCTGTGCAAGGTGCTTCGATGTCTGTGGAGTGTCTTGTTGAATGGTTGTTGTAAAAACAGATGTGTCTTCAGATGTAGAATCACACAGCTCTTCATCACTGGCGTGATGTTGTTCTCCATCTTGGGTATGAATAGTGATGGTTTTGGAAAGTGCAGTTATTTGGTTTTCATTGGTGTACTGTACCATCACAGGGCCTGCTGTTATCAGTAACTCCTCAATGTCTTGTGAATCCATGTTTGTCAAGTCACGTTGCTGTTTTATGAATCTGCTGAGTACAGAATTGCCAATTGAAAGTCGAATTTCTTGATCATCAATACGGAAACTGAGCGTGCCGTTGCATTTAGTGAGGTAGCTTTCTGTTTTGCGAAGGATTTTGCAGCTGTGGCATCTGTGGAACTGATTTTTTAAGGTGAAGTCTTTTTGTGGGGTGTGGCACTTTGGGCAAAGCTTTAGTAGGTTAATTACTGCACCTTCTAGTTCTGCGGTCAGATTGTGGTGTAGTGTAGTCTTCTGGGTTGTTGCTGCCACTGGTGAGGTGAATAAGATTGCAACCCACCATCACTCCATTAGAAATGCCAGTGTTGTGGTGAGTGTTGTTTCTCCCATGAAATGTCTTGTGTGAGATTAGTGAAGATGTAGGAGTTGTTCGGTTTGATTAAGTCAATATGACTCTCCCACAGTGCCAGTTCTATATCTGCTGTTGAATCTGCAATAAAGCAAGTTTGGACCTCACATGTGACCTCTAAATGTGACTGTGTTGCTTTTGATGGTGGCATGTTGTAGACTGCAGCTTCTAATCTGGAGACCTGCAGGTGATAAATGATATTCATTAACATTTTCAGTAAATATAGTTAACCTTTTTTTACCATGATAAAAGGTATTTCACAGGAAATATAAATGGTTGCTTCATATCTTTGTTGCATTGTAAATTTTAATTTATTTATAGTGGGTAGTTTTTTTGTCAATTCTTTTGTATTTGTTTTCTTTCTTCAAAAAAAAGATCAAAATAAAAAGGTTTTATTCATTAAACATAATTTGGTCATAATAATTATTTGCTTATTATGAGACTTAACTGGTTACAAGTGTTAACAACTGTAAGATGTTGTGTATATATATATATATATATATATATATATATATATATATATATATATATATATTACCTCAGGTGCTCTTTGGTCATTTCTGACTGGAAAATTTTCTGTTTTGAATTTTAAAAAAATCACTGCTTCCTCGGAATGTTACGAAACTTGGTCACTTTTATGTGAACAAAAAAATTCTCACATTCTCACCCACATCTGAATTGTGCTTAAAAATATATATTTTAATTTTTAAAAAATCACAGCTTCATCTGAATGTTACGAAACTTGGTGACTTTTACGGCATTAGGTATGTAAATACACAAAAAAATTAAGGTATGAATCGAGCAGACTAAATTATTGTAAAAAAAAATGCTGTAATTAAAGCATTACTGTTTTTTTTTATTATTAAGTTGTAATGTTACCTGTAACAAAATGCTTTCTCTTATTCAGGTTTGACTGAAGTAATAATGCAAAAACGTGTGCACTTCACATGAAATTTATTTATTTTATTTTTTATAAACCTTGGCAAAAAATATTATTTGAGAATTTCTAAAGAATGCATTCAAATCCACATTAAAAGTAAGTAATTTGGTCCAAAAACAAATAGAGAACTCACAAGCCTCTCCATAAGAGAGCTATACAGGCATCTAGTGGTAAACCCATGCAATAACATGTTTTATTTAATTTTCTATCAACAGATGGCGCTAATCTGACTTAAAAAAATGGATTTAAAAGGCCTAGTGACTATTGGGCCTGTTCATGTTCACATATATACATGTGTGATTGCAAACATACAGCCGTTCGACTTGTGCAGTTGTGGATACATGCATAAACACGCTACCCAAATTCATTATCACCTTGCTTTAAAACACACATATTATCGTCTTTTTCATAGAGAGAAATTTTATCCTAGTCTGAACTGTAGCCTACCTAATATCCATTTATCCATCTGACAATCCTGAACACACACACACGCAAAATATCTTTAATTTGCAGTGACCTTGTTTCAATAGAATCTTTTACATGTTCTTTGTTGTAATAATATTATAGTTTCCAGTCATCTTCTAATGGAACTTCACTGCAAGATTTAATGTGCAACGTCTCCTTCTCACTAGTGTTTTGATCAATGATCTGATGAAGAACATCATGCACACAAGGTTTCTCACCATTGTGCTGCTATAAAATGAATGATGAGTAAAACCGTGTGAAGCATTTATACAGTTCTGTGCTGTAAAATCTATATGTACATTTTAGTCCCAAAACACAATGTAATAATATTTTGCCTGGAAACTGTGATGAAACAAAGAACATGAAATAAAGATTCTTTTGAAACAGGGTTACTGCGGATTAAACGTTTGTGTGTAAACCTTTTTGGTTGTTTTTGTGTTGTATTTTTATATTGATGAATGGATATGTGATGCAATTAAAGGTAGGATCATTTTTTTCTCAGTGTGTAATACTTACAATAGTTTGTGTTGTAACGTGCCTGTGTGTGTGTTTGGGTAGTGTGTGTATGCATTTATCTACACCTGCATAGGTCTAAGGGCTGTATTAGGGCTGTGCGATCTTCGATCGTGGACGATTAAAATGTCTCTACGATCTGCTTTTGAAGAATTATCGGAGTATCAGCTTACAGTGCATTCTATCCGTTACAGTTCTGGTGCCTCTGTCTCAACATGCTGTACAACACGACGTACACATCACATGTTAATGCAGATGCGGGATACTGCAATTTACAAAAGCCAGGGCTGCAAACTCTCACGCATTGGCCGTGAGACATGCATTTGATTGGTTTCACACACTCACACGCAGAGGCGGACAGAGTACACAGCTTCATTACTTGAGTAAAAGTACAGATACCCCTTGCTAAATTTGACTCAAGTACAAGTAAAAGTACTACAGTCAGATGTCTACTTAAGTAAAAGTACTAAAGTACTTGTTTTTAAAAGTACTTGAGTATCAAGAGTACATTTTCTAAATATTGCATTACTACTGCCACAGTGCTTACATTTATGTACAGAAACGTCCTACATGGAGTTATGAAAAATGTTAATGTTAATACCTTGGAGAATGTAAAAGGAATTGAAAGTAAAATCAAGTCATTTTCATCTTTTTACCATGTTGCTTTATTTAACATTTCTCACTTGCCCACAAGGCAATAGCACAATGGCAACACTCTGACAAACCTCTGCTAGAGTTTTAATGGATTTTTTGCATCCACATTTGAACCTGCCTGTGTTAAACACCGGCATACTCAAGAACATCAAAGCAAATGATCAGCTTACATTAATGTGTAATATCAGAAAAGAAAATTCAGCTAACAATTGTGTACATGTGAGTTTTTTCATCAATCAAATCAATAAACTTAAACCAGCAAAGAAGGCAATATAGCAATGTTCTGACACACCTCTGACCGTGTTATACACGCAGCATAGAGCAAAGAAGAGAAAATAATAATGATTAAAGAAAATCAGCTGTGTTTAGGTCAGCATACAAAGAAGGAAAAATAAAATTCAGCTCATTTGAGTGACAGTATTAAGCCCCTTCCTCTCACACTGACATACAGGCAAAGGCAGGTGAAAATACTTTCAGCTGAATAACACCATTCTCACACACACAATCTATGTGTGACAACTCTGTGTGTGTGTGTGTGTGTGTGTACTGTACTTCAATTCAATCAAATGTCATGAAGTCCTTGTTCAACTTGAGGAGAAGTTGGTTCTCAAAATTCTGTGAATGAATTGATCCCCTTCTTGGGGTGAAAAGCAAACCCGCTATGCTAAAAAGCCTTTCACACGCTGCTGAAGCTGGCAGCGCTGTGTTGAGCTTTAGTGAGAGGTTACGCACAGCTGGATAGGGGGCCAGTGTATTCACTCCTTCAGCTGTAGCGGCTAGGTATCCATCAAGTTGCTTACTTATCTCATGGGAATGCGTCTGCTTGACATTGGAGAAGAAGTCATCTTCATCAGAAGAGGTTGATGTGGTATCAGGAGACTGAAGACCTTCATCGTGTTCTGGCAGATGTTCCTTGATGTAACTAAGGCCTTGATTAGAAACACAGAATCACAACAACAAACACATATTTTTGTTATTATTACTCTGCAAGTAAACAACTGCATAGAATCATTGTTGGATGTAAAGGTTTTTGAAAAAACAAGCAAACAAACAAACAAAAACATTTTCCTTACCAAGCTGTAGGACTGTCTCATTGCTGGTCCAGGAGGTTTTGAACCTTGGAACGAGAATGGCTGCTGCAATTAGCTCTGGCTCTGACATCATGCTCTCAAACCGCTTCTTCAAACCTTCAAGAAGAGCATCAACAAGTGGCTTGCAAAATCTGAGTGGCGGTCTGGACTTTTCAAGCTTGGTTGTGAGGGCGGTGATTGTCGGGAGCAGCCAGCCCATCTGAACGTTGACTTCTCCTTGTAGTATGTTCAAGGACTTCGCAACTGGACTCATGGTGGTGACATATTCCCCTAAAAAGGCCATGTCAGCCAGACTGTACCTAATAGAAACAGAAGAAAATAAACAAACACATATTTCAACAAAATGTATACAGAACCTGGACATTTATTTATTTGTGTACCTACAGCAGATAATGTGGTAAGCATTACTCTAACAAAATAAGAACACAATTATACATTAACATAAGCTACTTACATTGGAACATTGAGTGCAGCACAGACCGTTCTCACAGACCCCTCTCCTTGGTCTCTAATGATTCTGACCACACGTTCCACGGCCATGAAAGAGGAGTTCCATCGAGTTGAATTAGGCTGTACCAAGTGAAGCTTACAGTGTTCCTCTATAAGCTCTGCATTTTGAGGAGACCTTGATGCTTTATTCCAGAGTGCCTGACATTTAGAAAAGGCTGATCTGGACAATTTCTTGTAAGCTTCTGTCTTATTAGCCCGATCAACATCGACTGTGGAAACTAAATTTAGTAAGTGGCATGCACACCGATGATGTTTCGGCAGCTGATACTGAAGCCCATCATCTTCCTCCAGAATGGCTTCCACATCCATGAATTCCACCTCCTCTTCACCATCAGATGCATCACAATCTTCTCCTACTTCTTCGATTGTGCCTTCTGCAACTAACTCTTCATTGTTATTTTCGTCCTGCTGACCAAAGACACGGAACGCTTTGACGAAATTCGACCCGTTGTCTGTTGTAGTTCTAACAACCTCTAGACTTATTTCATACTCTGCATGAATGTCGGTCAAAACAGCTGCCAAGGCATCGAATGTGTGGGAGCCCCTTAGTTGACGGCAAGCAAGGGCAGCTGAACGGCGTTCAAAACTGCAAGGATCGAGCCAGTGGGCTGTTACACCTAAAAAGCTCCTTCTCCTGGCCGTCCAACAATCAGTAGTGGTGGCAATGTATGGTACCTTTTTTATTTCGTTCTTGAGACGTTCTTTCATTTTAGAAAGCTGAATCAATCTTGCGCCGAATCAAACTGTGCGGGACATGACGGCACTACTCGGTTGTAATTCTACAATAAGGTCTTGGAAGGATGGTTTCTCAACCAGGGAGAAGGACTGGAGACCTTGAACGATGAAGCGGAGGATAGCCCGATCAACCGTCTTCTGAGACATCTGCTTGGTCTCCATCAGCTTCAGTTGCTTCGCCTTGAAGCCTGTTCCACCTTCTGATGGCCTCTTGCAGGCTGTTGAAGTCAGTTGACAGTATTCCTCCAAATGTGTCTCATGCCTTCTCTGTAAAACAGTATAATATTTCAGTTTGCACTATAATAAACTAATAAATATTAGAAAAGATACCCATCATTTAGTCTACATTGCAATATTATTAATTATGAAGTGCTGGTTGTTCATAATTTTCCAATGGCTCCAGACTAACTTTTTAAATTGGTTTTACTGGTTCAACAAACTTTAATTTCCATGGACCAGCAAAGTATTTAGGTGCTTCTGACATTCTAACAAGTGCTGCAATATTAGGTCAGGTCAATACAAGACTTTGGGTAACATATCTCTCATGTATTTAACCCTCTGGGGACGGATTGGGCGGTACCGCCCAAAATGGCATACTTTTACAAATGTGTAATTATCTTAAAAACTATTAATGATAGAGAGATGCAGTCTTTTTTGCCGTCTTCCTCAGATTCCGCTGAAAACAATGGTATATGGTATACACACTTCCTTGTTGCGCAATACCACTGCGTATAAGGCCAATGAAATCGATGTTGTTAGGAATATTCCACGCGCTAAGACCAATGGAAAAATTGCTGCTGGGAGGAATATTTTTTTTACCCAATCAGAGGAAGGTTACCATGATGTATTATAGCTTATCAGAGGACTCTGTAGCCTTGCAAGGGGTGGTACTATAGTAAATGATATGACGCAAACAGCGTTGAGTGGAGGAGACAGCGAATGAAGCGGATTGATTTATATGACACACAGAGATTTATATGACAGAGAGACAGAACGATTATAATATTTATTTATTTATATATATATATAGCATTATTATTATTATAGCATTATTATTTTATTGTTTTATCACTTTTATGATGGCAAGCAGTAAAAGATTTACCTCAGAACAAGCTCTGGAACAATTGCTACTGGAAAGTGATGAGGAGAAATCCGAAGCTGACAGCTTTTTGACAGATGACGAAATATTTTACCAGGATGGGGAAGATCCATTTGAGGACTGGTATGTAACTTCAAATAACCTCTTTGTCATTATTTATTGTCTCATGCATCTTGAGTATATTGTATGTACTGGATTTTTAGTCAGAGAGAGAGATTGAAACATGAAATGTTTGTTTTAGTGTACCCCTCCTCCCTTCCCTGTCAACTCAGTTCAAGAGTGGTGTGAAATTTGTTTCAATAAACTGACTTACCTCAAGAGAGGTGAAATGTGTTTTTAGTGTAAAGTGGAGTTTCATGAAGTTACATGAGTTTATAGTGAAGTTTTTATTTTTTTTCTACATTGAATTTTGACACAAAAATAATCTTCCAGTTTCATTGTGTAATTGCTCTCTCCTTTTACATTTATTTCAGTAATGATAATGACCCAAGCACGTCATCTACACTGGCAACAGCACCTCAGCTTCCACAGAGGAGCGAAACAAACCAACCAAACACATCATCTACACCGGCACCAGCACCTCAGCTTCCACCGAGGAGGAGATTGAGCCATCCAAGCACGTCAGCAACACCGGCACCAGCACCTCAGCTTTCACCGAGGAGGAGACGCAGACAATCTACGCAGAGTGTTCAGAGGCCCACACTGAGCCGTGATCGCTCCCCACACCGTACAACACCTGAACAACACTGGAAAACCGAAAGCGATCTAGATGTGGCACCCATTCTCCCCAGGTTTGCCCCTGCCAGGCCCCCAGGAGTGCAACTGGATAAATCCAAAGTGTACAGTCCACTTGATTTGTTCCAGCATTTTTTCAGTAATAATGTAATCAGAAAATTGTGCAGTAACACAAATAAGCAAGCTACAAAGAGGATAGCAGAAGGACTGCAATTCAGATGGACTGATGTCACCCCCACAGACTTTCTAAAATATCTTGCACTTGTCATTTTCATGGGACTGCTAAAACTTGGATCAGTGAAAGCTTACTGGAGGCAAAAAAACATTTTTTCAGTGCCATTTCCAAAGAAAGTGATGCCAAGGGACAGGTGGCTCTCCATTTCCTCAAATGTGCACATGAGCAATCCGGCTGAGGACGTTGTGAATGACAGCAAAAAGGGCACATCAGACCATGACCCACTGTTTCGGCTCAAGCCTCTGATGACAGAAATCAAGGCAGCATGCAAGTCCTTTTACCAGCCAAACAAAAATCTGGCAATAGATGAGAGGATGGTGCAACAAAAGTCAAAACAGGGATGACACAGTACATAAAGGACAAACCAACTAAGTGGGGATTCAAACTGTTCATCTTGGCTGACTCTTCAAATGGATACACTTCTAGCTTTACCGTGTACACAGGGAAGGCAAAGTTCCCCACTGGCTTTGGACTTTCCTATGACGCAGTTGTGGGCATCCTGGACAAACCGTATTTGGGAAGTGGTTATCACATTTATTGTGATAACTTTTATACAAGCCCTCAGCTATTCAGACACCTGTCGTCTCTGCACTTTAGAGCCTGCGGTACATATAGAGAGGGGAGGAAGGAAACCCCTAAATCCACCGTGAATGCCCTCTCCAAAAAATCCCAAAGAGGCACAATCAGATGGATCCGAGATGGTGACTTGCTCTTTGTCAAGTGGATGGACACAAGAGAGGTGTCCATCTGCTCGACCATCCATCAAGCCTACACAACTGAGAAGGTCACAAGAAGGCAAAAAAAGAGAGATGGAACCTGGGAGAAAGTGAGCATTCCAGTTCCCACTCCAGTTGTGGAATACAACAAATACATGGGGGGTGTGGACTTGTCTGATCAGCTCATCCAGTACACCTCTGCTCACCACAAAGCACACAGATGGTATAAGACTATGTTCTTACACTTTGTGGACATAGCCACATGCAACAGCTACATCCTCCACAAAGAACTGTGTAAAGAACAAAAGAGTACACCGCTGACACACAGAGCCTTTACGGAGGAGCTCTGTGCTCAACTTGCTGGGGTGACAACTGAGGTTCAGACAACAGTGGCTGCAGACAGGACAACTCATCACACACCCCTGCCCATTGCCCCCTTGGACCCAGCAAACCCTGCACACAAGCCTGCAGATACCAGAAAGTACTGTGAGCACTGCAAGGCAAGCAAAGTGTACAACAAGACCCCCTGGCAGTGTGGGGCATGCCAGGTGGCCCTCTGCAACTTCCTGGAGAGGCCTTGCTTTGCTCACTGGCATGCCTAAAAAACGCCTGGGACTGTTTGTATATAGTTAATTATTTCATTGTTCTTTACACTTTTTATTGAAAAATTACAACTGTCTGTCAAGCAAAGGGTTTGAAAAATATATTTTTTGTTCAAAAACTGTTCACTATTGTTGAGTGAGGTGTGATTTTCAGTAACAAATGACTAAAATAAAATTTTCGTTTTTGAAATTCTCTAGTTTATTGTACATTTTTTACTCATACTTCCTTTATAAACACATTACATGCATTATTATGTTAGCTTAGGGTCTTCTGAATCCATAGATACCAAACACATGGTGTTCCATCTCCATTACATAAGCCCAAATGTAAAAATAGAGAAAACGGACCAAAAAGGGCTTAGTCCCCAGAGGGTTAAATACAATTGTAGGCTACAACCATTTTTTATGGTATAACAAGACAGGTATAAGTACACTCAAGAGCGTTAATATTGTAATCCTGTCTAGGCCAGCTGAACTGTTATTTAAAAAAAAAAAAAAGCCAAATAGCTCCTGTACAGAATTTATGTCATTTATGTAATAAATAGAACCTTATTGTAAAGTGTTACTTATTAGTTAAACCGATTCAGACGTCTCCTGAGTTCACTGTTGGAAATATCAGTTGTTTTAACCATTCATTAAAATTAACCAGTTCAAACTTAGTTCGCGAATTGGACGTGTCATGCGCGTTGTGTGATTATCCCAGCAGTTAGGACATGGACATCCAAGATTTCTGTCAACACAGAACACATTTCATCACTGGATAGTTTTTTTTTCCGTTTAATTAAAGTGTTGTTTTATGTCAGCTGAATGTCCGGAACGCTTTTCAGAGAAGATAAGGCAACTTATTTAGCACAATTCACACCCAGCGGTAATTCAGAAAAAAAAATCTCCGAATGCTCCACATGAAACTTGGTGGACATAGCTGACGTAAAACAACACTTTAATTAAACGAAAAAAAACCCCAAAAAACTATCCAGTGATAAAATGTGTTCTGTGTTGACAGAAATCTTGGATGTCCATGTCCTAACTGCTGGGATAATCACACAACGCACATGACACGTCCAATTCGCAAACTAATGACTTTTACCACCGTGTCGATTTATTTTGATTAATATGTGCGAGGGAGAGAGAGCAAGATAGCGCTTAGTTTGGACTTTACACTTTCGTCTGGCTCCGAAGAGAGAGAGTGTGCGCACGCGCGACCAGCTCTCTCTCGGTCTCTGCTGCTCGTTCTTTCAGTTAAACATGCACCCTTGTCACAAGCGCAGCAGTTCATCTACATTACTCACCGATCAAATAAGACTTTGGCGGGACAAAAATTCACTTTGGCGGGTGCTAAAACAAGTTCAATGCAGGAAAATTCATGCGTGAATTTAACTGAGTAACTTAGTAGGCTACATGACCATGCACTCGCACAAATGCGACCATATATAATTTTAACTTGCACATTCTCAAAAAATGGTCGCAGTCTGGAACCCTGATTATCTATGTTACACGATTAACTTGCCTCGGCTTATGCTAACTATTGTCAGGCCAAAGTTATCCATCTGAATGGCTAGCTTACAGCTGGCAAATTGGCGGGTGCATGTGGCTTCGACTACTCAAACGTAACCGAGAATGTAAGCTGCATTATCGCAGCTAGCCAATCATTTAGTGCACTTTTCTGAAGCTAGAATCTAGCTTAGAAATGTAAGGAAGTTTATTTCAATGTACGTACCTTGACATGCTTCCGCAAGTTGGAGGATGAATTTTTGTAGGCAGTGATGAAGTTCTGTTTCGGTAAACACAGCAAACACTTGAAGCGAAAACTATCATTTACTTCTTCAGAAAACTGAAATAGTCTGGCAAGGTGGGGCCACGGGTTGGCACATTCCCGGGATGGACCTGCTGCGTGTTCATCCATTGTTTCGTCTCTTATCTAATCTGACCATGGAGTTGACTTTGGCGGAAAGCTGAAGGTGATTGCTGATAGGCTGTCCCAATCAGTGGCGCCTGCACAATCCAATCACGTTTGAGAGGGAAACAACAAATTGAGGGTTTCCGAGATTTTTCTCTTTTTTTTTATTCTTTTTTTTTTAGAATAAGTAACGGGTACTCATGTTTATGGATAGAAATGTAGTGGAGTAAAGAGTACAATATTTGCCTCCCAAATGTACTTGAGTAAAGTCATGAGTACTCCTCAAAAATGATACTCGAGTAAAGTACAGATCCCTCAAAATTGTACTTAAGTACTGTACTCAAGTAAATGTACTCCGTTACTGTCCGGCTCTGCTCACACGCAACACCCCCGATTTCTCACGGCTCAAATGCCTGAAAGATGAGTTAATCTATAGATATACCTGTTGAGCCACTTGTGATCGACTAGTTATGCTTTCGGTGAGGGGGTTCAAGAGCACCCCGCCCTGTCTGTGGAATTTTCGACATTTTCTCACATATGCAATGCAACTTCACAAGCCATCCCAGGCGCATTTTCCCCCGCATTTCCCCCCGGCTTCAGGTATGTATGCTTTGAGTATTTATTGAGTATATTTATTAAGTATATGCTTGAGTATTTATGCTCTTAAACTTTATAACGTTTGCTTATTCGTTTTATGTGAGTTGTTATAGTAAAGGCATTTCGAGAGCTTTGTGAACATAATTCATTTGTGACCCTGGAGCACAAAACCAGACTACACATGTATAAACTTGATTTACCAAAAATCCCCTTTAAAGTTGTTCATTTATGTTCGCGATTGTGCTGCATTCACTTACAAAAATAAATGTTTTATATATTTACGGTAGGACATTTACAAAATATCTTAATGGAACATGATCTTTACTTAATATCCTAATGATTTTTGGCATAAAAGAAAAATCTATGATTTTTACCTATATGATGTATTGTTGGCTATTGCCACAAATACCCATGCGGCTCATGACTGGTTTTGTGGTCCAGGGTCACATTTTAGTAAGGGCTATATTACATGCTGTAATTGATACATTAGTGTAGATGTATTAAACATGATCATTTAAATTCCTGAAGGTTTCAAGTATGCCCCGCAATAAGGCAAGGCCAGGAGAAAAGAAGAGTAAAGACATTTTGTTTTTTTTTACTGAAAGATCAGCCACAGCAAAAAAGAGCCGCACAACAGACAGAAGAGCAACAGACAGGACAGACCGAATGACAGACAGAACAGCGACAGATAGATTTGCTTGTTGCTGATTCTGATTCAGAACAAAGACAGACAGAATGACAGGCAGAAAACCACCAACAACAGCAGCAGCCCGAGCAGAGGTCGAAGATTAGAGCCTTGTGTGGAGCTGCAACATATAGATGCAACTTCAAGAAAGAGTGGACCACAAAATGGCCATTCATCACTAAAGGTAGCCTCAGCACACATTACTGTTGTTCTGTATATCGTGTGGAAAACACATGTTGCCACCAGGGTGTTTCAGATATTTTGCGACATGTTAAGAGCAAGGGCCACCAGGAAAAAGAACGGGCCATTGTAATCCACCACTACAATTGACAGATTTTCAATGTCCTCTCCCTCAGTTGGTGGGATGTCAGACCAAGAGGCTAAGGTATGGTATGTGTCATGGATGGTCCTGTCAAGGTTCAAGAGTTTTGTGTAATATACTGTTCTGTCATGGTTGATAGTTTTGAGTAATTTACCATCTTGTTTAGGTTTTGTATTTCTGTGTTCTGTTTCACAGTCAGGTTTTCTTAGTTTTATCTCCGTCTTTTTTGGTAAAAGTATGCTGTAGGTTGATGTTAATCAATTTGTTCTATTTAGATAAAACCATGCCTCTATAGTGCTTTAAAATTATGTGTGTGTGTGTGTGTGTCTATAGGATATACTGTATATACAAAGCATCATATATATGCATGCATTTTGTCTTAATAGACAGAATTAATTATGTATCAACCTATACTTATCTATCAACGGCAAAAAAGAAATAAAATAAAACAAAACAAAAACAATACTACTTGAGAGCTTATTTCCACTGTGTTCTTGGCTCATTCTTCACAGGTGACAGGTGTAGGCTGTGTTCCCGAGGCTTGTCACCATAGCAAAGATTGTCCTGGTGCTACCCCATTCAAATGCTGATGCGGAGAGAGTGTTTTCTGTGGTGGGACTCAACAAGACAAAGACCAGGAACAGCCTTGCCCTGGATGGCACCCTGTCATCAATAATGACAATAAAAATGGCTGGCCTGGAGCCCTGCTTCAAGTGGGAACCCCCCACCAGTCCCCCTGGTGTCCAAAAATGGTTATTTCTATTTATTTAGTTTTGAAGGATTAGAATTTATGTAAATCAGTGGTCCTAGTAGATCCCTTTGGTAGACCAATGTTAATTTAACTTTGGGACCCTGGTCCCTACGCTGAGAACCTCTCTCTCTCTCTCTGTGTGTGTGTGTTGATCTTTTTTTATTATAATTTATGTTATTTTTTTGCTGTATGGTAATGATGCTGAATGTTAACTCCATAATGCACCTGCGTTTGGTTGATCTACGACGACGCCCTGCTTCACTCCTCAATTTGGTAGAACACATTATAAATGTACTGTATTGTGGAAAAAATGATGAGGAAAAAAAGATAGGAATAGTAAATAAAATTATATTGGACATATAAGAATGAATGAAATGTAAAATGTTTTGTTAACAGTCGCGGTGTGCGTAACTAGGCAACCACGTTCTCATTCACATTGCATGACGTCATCGAAGTATGTCCCAGAACGTGCATACTCTTTTGCTACACACTCAAAAGTATGTACTTTGCCTCACAAAAAAAGTACATACTTTTAGGTCGTAGTATAAGTAGGCGAATTGGGACTATTGGGCGAAGTAACAGAGGCTGAACGGGTGACAAAAACGCTCAGCGAGCGGAACCCTCTTGACGAGTCACGAGTTTCCCGAGGGAACGATTTGTGTGCGACACATCCGACTCCGGTTCAGGGTGTGGCAGAAACATTGTCCGGCCTGATTAGCGCTAATGCACTGCAGGTGCGAGAGAGAGGAGCGGCGTTTACACAGGCTTCCTGCTTCACAAGCCAAAGATAAAAGGGCCATTCAGAGAAGTTTCTGGGCGCAGCTGGTTTTCTCGGAGCAGTTTTGGGCACAAGCTTGCTCGGGGAAGTTGTTTGGGTGTGAAGGTCTCCTGCTGAAGTCTTGTTGGGGTGAAAGCCGCCCATTGAAGCCTGCTGGATCAGAGTTCGTCTGTGGGAATCTGCTGGACTGATTTATCGATTGGATCTGCGCTGTGAAGGGAGAGAGAAAGTTAAGTGAATTGATTTCATCTTACAAACATTTGAAAAGCTTGAAGAGGATGCAGTGAATGTAAATCTGACTGTTGGGGAAGCTATGTGTTTCAGAGTGTGCTGAAGAGGAATTGAGGATTGAATATCCCCCACGAGAGTGTAACGAATGGATTGAGGCCTCTGATCAGCCCTATCGTGTGAGTGAATTGCATTGCTTTTGCCTTATTGATACACATTGATTCATTGCTGTGGATTTGAAGTGAACACGAGTGCGGTGTGCTTTTGCTGAGAAGTGGCCCCAACCTCTGCTTACACGTTTGTGAAAAGTTATTATACCTGCTCTCCATTAGAATTCCAGAGTGATACAGCTGAGCTGGTGAAGTATCTTCTTGCGTTATCCTCTCTCGGGCCGTCTGAGCTCTGAGTACTATAATGCCTCGCTGAAACCTCCTCTTAATCCACTCTCTCTGTTTGCGAGCGCTAGGAAGGAACATATTGCTGTGGAAAAATCCCTACCTTCATACTTACCGTCTGAGCTCCGAAGATATACAGCATTGCTGGCGAAGCCGCCCATTAACTTACTCTCTCACTAATGTGGCCCGACGAAAGTGTCTATTACTGAGAAGAATCCTTACCTTCTACTTACCGTCTGAGTCTGGAAGTATGCAGCATCGCTGGTGAAGTAAGCTTTTAAACCACTGTCTCACTACTGTGCACCGACGAAAGTATCCTGTATTGAGAAAAACCCTTACCTGTCTACTCACCCTCTGAGTCCTGGAAGTATGCAGCATCGCTGGTGAAGTAAGCTTTTGAATCATTGTCCCACTACTGTGCACTGACGAAAGTATCCTGTACTGAGAAGAATCCTTACCTTCCTACTTACCGTCTGAGTCTGGAAGTATGCAGCATCGCTGGTGAAGTAAGCCTTTAAGCCACTGTCTCACTCACGTGTACTGACGCAAGTATCCTGTACTGAGAAGAATCCTTACCTTCCTACTTACTGTCTGAGTCCTGAAGTATGCCGCATCACTGGTGAAGTAACCCTCCAAGTTCACTCACTCACTACTGTGTATCGATGCAAGTATCCTTGACTGAGAAGCATCCTTACCTGTATACTCCCTGCCCGAGTCCTGAAGTGAGCCGTATCATTGGTGAAGTCGCCGTCAGGGTGAAACTGCAACGTTAGATCAGTACCTACCCGTAGCTGAAGAAGACCTAGAGGACACTGAAGTCTATCATGCTTGTGCTCATTGATATATTGTGTTCAATAAAGATTGTAATTCCTTTGAAATTATCTCTTGTCTGCGTTGTCCATCTGTTGCGGACCTGTGGTGTCGGCTCCTCACGGTGGTGTCTAAGTCTGGGGTGGCTGGTCATCCGAGTCCGCCCCGGCCCGCACCGGTGACAGGCGCGAGTTGCGGTAAAATCGCAAAAAAAAGTTTAATGCTATTATTCAAGTTAGCCGCGAGGATTTTCACAATGTAGTTGTTTTTGCCCCTGAGAAGCGGACTTTTTTTGTACAAGCTGAGAAGAACCGAAGCCCTGTGAAGCTAAACAATATCAAAAAACGCGTTAGTAAGTATGGTGTTTGTTTAATTTTGTGTTAATTTATGCTGAATTATCAAAGTAAAGTTAAGTGTTTGTTTGTTTTTAGGCTCCGATGGGAGCGCGTATGATGTTCAATGTGGGCAAGGCAGTGAAATGTCTGTGGTGAAGTCTCTGGCTTTTTCCTTCATTTCACAATATTTTTTATCAACATTTAGACAATATTGCAAAAGTTTATCGCAAATCTGTAATGGAAACACAGCTATTGATATCCCCATGACTATACTCTAGTATACTCTGTATTAGCGATTACATCCAAGTTACCTGCCCTCTGTATTAGCGATTACATCCAAGTTACCTGCCCCTTGACACTGATTCATATTTTGGGTTGTTAGTGCAACATTTATCTACAATTCAAATAAATTATTAAATAAGCATTGTATCTTTCTTTTTAGTTGGCAAGGTGCATTAAATAAACAAATTAAAATGCACATCATACATTCTACAACAATATTTATCTAGAACTAAACCTCTGTTAATTCTCAATAAGAACGTTTATGGAAAACTGGTTAATAATAGGTGAAGATTGCAATGCTGTTTTGTGTTTCTTGTGTCATGTCAGAACTTTTGTTGTACTTCATGTTTCTAGTGCCATATTTGTTAATTAATTTTATTAGTCTAATTGTTCCCAGGTAGGCTACATTGTGCCCTTGTTTCCCTTCTTCTTTGCCAGTTGATGCATGTTTGGTTGCAGTGTTTTAAAAGATTAGTTGTCAATGAGCCAATGCATAATCTTCTTTTTAGAACAGACAGGCACATGTTCAGATTATAAACGGAGTTTTTATTTAATTTTTTTTGTATTATCTTTTAACAAATTACAAAACAATGACAAACACAAATTACCTGACACACAACATAGAAGATATTTAATCAGAAATATACATAAGATGACAGCAAAAGAACATTGCTCTACAAATCAAAATGTACAATTGGACTAACAAAACCGAGGAGAATACACATGATATCTAGACACTTCTGAAACGTTATGTCATACCATACCACATAATGTCCATATGCAGTTAAAAGTGTCCATTGTGAAGTGGATAATACATGCCAAAAGTTCCAAGGAAATAGTCTCTTTAATGATTGAATGCCAACCTTTAATGGAGGGAGGCTTATCACTGATCCATGACATCAGCAGATTAGAGTCCTGCAACGGGTCGGATTGTGACATTCCTAAAATTCACGGGCGGGGATGCGGGCGGATAATGAACTCCTTGCGGCGGGTAGCGGATGAAAAATATGTTCAATATTTGTATGTCTAAAATACCATTACACATACGCAAATATGTGTTTTAGTCAGGCCATACTTAAAAATATTCTTGTTTGCCGTAACCTGACCGACCCTGTCAATTTAGGACCGACTCAATTCATTTTTTTTTTTTACTTTTAGTCCGACCAACTTTCCGGTTGTAAACTTGCATTAAGACAGACCGATTTTGTTTTTACTCTTCAAACAACTAATACAAATGCAATAAAATATTAATTATATTTTAGTAGGCTAAGTATTGTGTATATAAATTGCCCATATATAGGCCTACATACAAACGTAGGCTACGCTCTTTCTTTTAAATAAAAACCCATGGCGTCATCTATGATTATATGGGCTGTAGGCTATATGCGAAATGAAACCGAAATCGCAACACTCAGGGCCACGAACCTACAATTAAAACTTTCACAGAGATCTCAAACAGGCATTTCAAACACCAAATATTAAGAATTGCCATATCAAGCAAAATAATATTCGATGATTGATCGAAAATCATATCTCTCCCCCCACATGCTCACCGGCAATGCTCCGACATTAATTTTCTCTGTACTATAGGCTAATAGGCCTATGTGTTGAAGCCCAGTCATTAAAAAACAATTTAGTTTCATATTCATGTTTAAATAAAATAATATTTTTTATAACATGTTGATTATCTGAAAAGTGAAAAGCATGAATAAGATAAGATGATCCCGAATATCGGGAGACAAATGTGTGTGGGCAGACATGATTTTGACCACTTCATTAAGTTTGTTTTTGTAGAAAGCCTTTCTTTAAAGTGCATTTCGTTTTGTATTAATTGTATCTCAATTTTAATCAATGTTTCATCAACCAATTTCCTGGATTTAATAAATAAGAGGTAGGCTAAATATCGCAGGAAATATAATCAGGACACGGAGGCATCTGCGCATGAGGCTATTGTGATGTTGAGAGAGGTGCGAGATAAAAAATAAAGCACTTTAATTGGAATGATTTTAGCTTGTGTGTGATTTATCGCAGGCACGGGTCGGGTAACGGGCCAAATATTAACGGGTCTGGGCGGGTGCGGATTTAATTTTGATATTATCACGGGTGTCGGGTCGGATCTGGTGCTGAACTTTGCGGGTACGGGCGGGAGCGGGTCTCCAAAAATGGACCCGTGCAGGACTCTGCAGTAGATTCTTTCTGGCATCAAAAGTTAAGTGACTAAAAAGACGTCTTTTATGTTTATTAGAAATTAGCCTACAGGGAAAACCCAGAAGAAGTAACAATGGATCCAGTCCCAAAGCCACATCCAAGATATTGTTTAATTCAACCACAACTCTGGACCAGTAAGCCTGGATCACATGCCAGTCCCAGATACAATTAGTAGTGGTCGACCGATATATATCGCCGAGGCCGATATATCGGCCGATATTTGGAATTTTTTAGATATCGGCATCGGCCTATAAATATTTCCGTTTGGCCGATATATTTCAAAACAGTTTGTGACTGTGCATTAGCGCTTTTTTCCACTGACACGAACAGAGCGAGCGTGAATGAACTAAATACACTCGCTCTGCTCCGCCCAGCACCGTAAGACAAGCCACTCAGAAGTGAAGCAGACATCTGACAGACACAGTAAATGACCATTCGCATTCGCTTTCTAACCTGACGCTACATTGTGTTACACACAAAAACACTCCGGCGTGCAGCAGAGTCTATTCAAACAGTACCGTGATATGTCAGATCCGCAGCCCAGCGGCTCCAGTGGGGGTCACAGATGGGATATAAACGAATTCAAACAAAACTGAAAACATTTTACCTCACAAACAGTCAAAAATCCTGTGACTGGCTGTTCCTCAGATACGCGCGTTGTTCTCGGGTTACATTTAAACTAGACGCTGTTTTCCAACGGACTCGCGTGCACGGAAAAGCTGAGTCGCGTGCATTAGCCTACAGATCAGTTGGTCGCGTGAGGTGGATGAGAGGAGAACACTATGTAATAATATTACGTTTGAAAATAAATCCTTGAAAATGTTATTCACTATCTACTGTATTTATTTATCCATGATTGGCGTAATATCGTGTGTAGTATACATTTTCATATGTTCATGTGTCATGCAAATACATGTGACGGCTTGCAACGTTTTAAAGAAACAAACAAGCAAAACTAAACACATAAATCATTATTATTTAAATATACTTGAAGTAAAACAACCTGTTTAAAGTAAATAGTTAAATATAAATCTCACATAGTTTATTTACACTATGTATTGTACATAAAATGTATAATTTCACATACTATTTTGTCATTAATTTATGAATATTGTTTCGATTGGTTCATTACTGATAAATGTTATTTGTAACCTGCAGTAAGCAGCAGTAATTATTTATGTGACTGAAAAAATGACTAAATATTAAAGCAGACAAGAAGCTGCACTAAAACTTTATTTATTGAAGTGTTACCTTACCTTTTTGTTTACATTTTAACTTCTTAGTAAATATTTTTTTATTGCAAAAATAATTTTGCATAAATAGTATGTACAATAAATGTTCATTTAGTTTCACCAATATTCTTTATGTCTCTCATTTACTGTATTCACATGTATTGTATCGGCCTCATATCGGCCAATCGGCCAGATTGCTTTCTCAATATCGGCATCGGCATCGGCCATTAAAAATACCATATCGGTCGACCACTAACAATTAGTATTATCTCATATATTAGACTTGCATTTAGGGCAGAGCAGTGAGAGAGTTGGATTGTATTTATGAATTACATGAAAGGTGAAATATGTATTCTGTGCAGGATTCTGAGCTGAATGGCTCTTGCTCTCTTGCATACTGAAGGCCTATTAGCCTGGGACCAGACAGTCTCCCACTCCTCTTCCAAAATATCCACCTCTTGCTCCCTTTCCCAAATCAGTCTGAGGTGTGAGGTACTAACTGTACCATAGTAGCATAGAGCTTTATAGAAAAGGGAAATCAACTTGTGCGGAGGAGGGTTCAGAAAGATCTTCTCAAGAACAGATAGTGAGTAATTAGAAGTGAGTTTAGTATTTTTGAATATATAGGTTTGAGAGTATTAAGCACTAAGGGACTGCTACACAGAGTATTTCTCAATTGCCAATTGGTGCAATCTAATGTTCGGAAGGTCCAAACCTCCCTTTGCACTAGTGAGCTGGAGGTTTGATCATTTCAATCTAGGTTTTATTTTGCTCCTGATAAATGAACTTAGCCACCCATTCAATTAGTTTGGAGTTTTAAGCAACCAAAAATATGATCAAATTAAAAAAAGAATACTCATTAAAGGTGCCTCAGGATGTGGGAAGGAAAATTGTCTCTGAATTTAGTACTGATCAGTGGAAAAATCAGACTGCAATTACCTGAATGTCAATGTCTTTTAGCCATAGCAAATAATATATATTTTTCTGTGTAGTGATGTACTTATTGACTCTTTTCCCGCCAGCGGTTTTAATTTTTTTTTTTTTTTTATGTTGCCAGCCACTGCCAGCGATTTTGGTCATTTTCACAAAAATGTCATGGCCCCCAGACTATTTTGTTGTATGAAAATCTGAATATGTAATATATCAAAAGAAAGTGCAGACTCTCTGCTTTTCAAGAAAAAAAAACTTTTATTCTAGATTCATGCATTCTTCTTTTATAAACACTTGAATGTAGGTACGTTTCATAAAAAATAGCAACATTTTGAGCAAAAAGGTGGGAAAGTCACGTTTTTGTCAAAGACTACACATCCAGATGTGATTCACAAACGATGATCAAAACACAGATGGAGTTGATCGAGTCCATCAACACCCCTAAAGCTTCACAGTCCTAAAACTCGTCCTGGGTCAACATTTCATGCACTGACATTAAGAGTTGATTTATATCTAATCGTATTCTCTTTGTCACACACTGTATACACAAATGTACCGAACATAGACTGTAAAAAAAGATGGACGACGTCCCTTCATTCTCTTCCATTGGTGAAAAGTGAAGCCGCCAAAGTCCTAATAGGGCGCTGGCATCTTGCGCAGACTTGGGTCCCAAATCTGCGCAGTAGTGAGCGGGAAGTAAAGCCGCAATATCAAAGTCCCATCCACACTCCCGCAGAAACGGTTACTACAAAGTTTACTGTTTGAAATAAACAGTTATGGACATGTAGAAATTAAAGTTGAAGCTCCAATCTCCTCCCGAAAATCCAATAAAAGTCTGTTGGTGCCTTGGTGACTTTATTTAGAGAACCTGTCAATCATGATGTCACATTCCCGTTTTTGTCGCATCAAATAACGAACTAAGACCGAACTTATTTATAACAAACAAACACAAACTTAAATCAGCATGATAAAAACTACCTAAAATGACAGAAAACATCTTTGAAAAAAAAATATATATATAATTTGATTGTTTATTTTCCATCGCGTCCATTAGACTTCATGGGGAGGCGGGGTTTATGACCTATACTGAGCCACCGGGGGTGATCGAGACGTTTGGCTTCACTTTTCAGCACTTGTGCGGCACGCTTGGTACCAACGGTGAAATTCTTAGGTGGAAGTCTCTGAACATGGCAGTATAACAACACAATGTATGAACCAGCTATTTAATGTTGATGATTGCATTGCATTATTTTTCATATGCAATATTGTGTATGATATTGCTAGTTTCTGCATCATCTTCGCCTCTGTTTTGATTCTGGAGATATGACATCTTTCAGAATCTTCCCTTACCATATAAAACACAAGGCGGCCAGAAAATTTCATCAGTGGTGAGGAAAGAGTTAAATTTCAGTGATAAACCATCTTAAGTTAATGAAACAATATGAAACTAGTACTTGTTTAATTAGTGTTAGTTTTACAGACAATTTGGCCCCCTGTTCTAAAGTGAAAGTTTATCCACGTCACATATTTAGAGTCTAATGAAGAGGAATATGGTCAGGATACAAAATTAAAGTTGATATATGCTAAACAAAACAAATTCAGGTAATTCCACAGGTGGACAGCAATGAAACATGTATTACATAACAATACCGGACAAAGGAACTGAATTAGGGATGCACTGATACCATATCGGCCCGATACTGAGCTCATGTACTCGTAAAAATGCTCCGATACCAACAACCGATACCAGGCAGCGTGTAAACAATGTTTGTGTCCAGACAGAAACACTGACAACAGAGGGTATAATTGGGATAAAAAAAAAGAAGGCTGTCTTTGAAGTTATTGTATCTTATTAGTGGAATATTAAACGAAATATAGTAACACCTATATAGCTGTGGTGCACGAGCTGATAAGAGAAAAACGTGCAGTGGATTGAGCGCGCAGCGGCACAAATGTGTGCGAGCTGGTCGAGCACATCCCTTCTGTAAGTGGAAAGTTTGTAATTCAGTCGGATGTCAAGAGAGAGAGAGAGCGCGCACTTCTGTTGAATGCTCTTGATTGCTGATCGTTCACTCAGCACGTGTTATTTGGATTAAAACTAAATCGTATATGCAAGTAAAACATGAACTGTTACCTGATTTATGTATAACGAGTGGTTCCCTACATTATTAAAGGATGTTTGCAGGTCAAGAAGTTCCATGAACGAAACATCCAAAGCGACCGCTCCGAAAACCCAACGTCTTGATAGACAGTGCACGTATACTGAATTGAATTGTCTTTCATGTCTTGCGATTATACAGACGAATTCATAAAAGTTTATGTAAAAACGTCTGTCTTGGCGAGTATCCCAAGAAACAAAGTTGGTTATATCTTAAGTGAACGTAGACAGTATATTCAAATGGGGTCCGTGCGTTCGGTCTTAAAGGGCCAGCAGGTTTATTAGAGCAGGTTTTGATTAGTGTTTTAATGTTAATCAAACAATGGACAAATAAATTACTCACTGATCTTGACTAAATAGGCTATCCTTTTCAACTTTACAAAAAGTTCCATCTATATTTAATTTATACAGTAAAGAATATGCAATGTTTTTTCACATTTGATTACTTAATTCAAATTTCTGTACCTGTTAGATCTACCCAAACAACTCTAAAAACATTATTTCATTTGTAGCCTACTCTTTGTTCTATTGTATTTATTTGTGCTATATATGTGTACTTTGATTATTTGTTCTTATTTTATTACTGACTGCTTGTCTTTAATAATGTTTTAAATTCACATTAATTAGGCTGGTAGTTTTTGTAGTATCAAAATTGGAATAAAGAATTGATATTTCACTGGTGTCTAAACATTTGTACCACTGACCCAGTCCTCAGCACTGAGCCCTTCAGGAGCTGCTCTAAATATGTGATGTGCTATTAAATGATAGATAAAATATGATAGAGAGAAAGTATGAACAGTGAAAGTAACAGAACTCATTCAATGCATTTTAGCAGGCTTAATTAAGCATGAAAATAACTGAAGGAAATATATATTTGATGAACAAATTAAGCCAACTAATATGATTTATATTATTTTGGTTTATCTTCTAATACATTTAAAAATTAGAAATGCAGTGAAAATACAGGTATCGGTTTTTAGTATCCGTATCGGCGAGTACCAAAAATGGGAGTATCAGTATCGGACTCATTCTGGAAAAAGTGGTATCGGTGCATACGTAAACTAAATACTAACAGGTATGCTGTAATTAATGAAAAACCAAGGTAAAAAAAATGAGTGGCAGGAAAATGAGGGAAAACAAATTTATCCAAAACTGAGACGCTAATACAGTACGGATGAAGACAATTTCACTCCCTGTTCTAAAGTACTTTCCAGTAACCAATGCTGATTTTAGGAATCCTCCAGAGCTGAGATTCACATAATGGGCTTTTTGTTTCTACGCGCTGTAACCGGTAGACCAATCACAACACTGCTATTTCCGGTATGAGCTCGCAAATGAAGTTTCAGGTCTCTTCGATATGTGAAACTCATATCACACTGAAGACACATGAAAGGTTTCTCTCCAGTGTGAAGCCTCATGTGGACTTGATAGTTTCCTTTTTCATTGAAACCTTTTCCACACTGTTGGCAGGTGAAAGGCTTCTCTCCTGTGTGAAGTCTCACATGAACATCGAGGTTTGATTTGCTTGAGCAAGTCCTTCCACAGTAATGGCACATGAAAGGCTTCTCTCCAATGTGACTTATCACATGCCACTCAAGGTGATTGCTGTCTGTGAAACTTCTTTCGCATTGGTGACATTTAAAGAAGTTTTCTCTTGAGTGTAGCCTCATGTGGCCATTAAGGTTTAATTTACGTCTGAAACTCTTTCCACATCGATCACATGTGAAAGGCGTTTCTCCAGTGTGAATTCTTTTGTGGTCATTCAGCGTTCCTTGATGTGCAAAACTTTTTCCACACAGTTGGCAGGTGAAGGGCTTCTCTCCAGTGTGAACTCTCATGTGGACTTTAAGGCTTCCTTTTCCAGAGAAACCTTTCCCACACTGTTGGCAGGGGTAAGGACTCTCTCCATTGTGAATTCTCACGTGAGCTTTAAGGTTTTCACGTTTACTGAAACTCTTTCCACACTGAAAACAGGTGAAATAACGTCTACCCCCCGTCTTTCGAGCTCTTTTTCGTGAGGGAGTCTTTTCAGTCTGCGAGCAGCTAGGATGGTTTTCCCCAGTTATGAAATCATGTTCCTCTTCCTTTACAACATTAAGTTCTTGAATCTCATCTTCCAGCAGCATCGGGTCTAAGGTGAAAATAGATAAATACAAGTTTAAGCCCAGTTTAATGGCACAGAATGAAAAATAAATGCATACAAGGTTCAGACTTCTCAAGCCAACATCAAATTTTTTTCACAAACTTTAGCCTCTAGTTGCAAATTGTGGCAAGCATTCCCATCTCGCTTTATTAATGATGTCATCAGCGATTAGTCAATGTCCGCTCGACTTTAAATCACCATAACTGTATATAATATGATGCTATAAAAATTCTAAGATCCACACTGGGAATATGGAATATGGAAAAAATAAAAACACAGGCTTTAGTTGGATAATATAGGATATGGTAAATGTAATGAGTCAGAAGTGTTATGATTTCATGCCTACAGTGATATGGTCATGCAGATCCACTTTCCTGCAGAGATCAGCTCCAACCCTGATCAAACACACCTGAACAAGCTAATCAAGGGCTTTAGCAAATCAGTCAAGTCATCATTTATACAGCGCTCTTAACAATATTGTTTCAAAGCAGCTTTACAGTGATAATAGGAAATTAAAGTAACAGAGATTGTTTTGGCTTTACAGCAGCTCTAGAATAAAGTTATTGTCCAGCTAAAGTTAGTTTTCATTGATTCACTTCCGTTGCGAAGATCATTAGTTATTAACTTACGGGCCACTTACACGACACCGTTCTAACAGAAAACCCTTAATGCGCCCCGACCATTTGCACAACAACAGTGCCTGGTGGCTCGAGAACGCAAACCTTGAAATAGGTTCCAAGGTGCAAGCGTTGAATAATTTTGAAAAACGTTATCATCTCTGTGTAAACTTAAAAAACGTGAATCTGTGAAAACACTGGCGTGTACATGCATATTACGTGTCTTGACTATAGGTATGAGTGTTTGAATGTGCATAGTCTTTCTTTACAAATTTACCTCACCAAATTATGTGTCTAGCCTTAAACAAATCATAATACAGATACCAGGGAATGTAAAGCCAGCAGCCATATCACCCTGTAGCCCAAGACTGGTTGCCCACTGAAGCTAAGCAGGGCTTCGCCTGGTTAGTACCTGGATGGGAGACCTCCTGAGAAAACTAGGTTGCTGCTGGAAGAGGTGTTAGTGAGTCCAGCAGGGGGTGCTGCTCACCCTGTGGTCTGTGTGGGTTATAACGCCCCAGTGTAGTGACGGGGACACTATACTGTTAAAGAGCACCAGCCTTCGGATGAGACGTAAAACTCAGGTCCTGAGTCTCTGTGGTCATTAAAAATCCCAGGATGTCCTTCAAAAAAAAAAAAAAAAAAAAAGTAGGGGTGTAACCCTGGAATCCTGGTCAAATTTGCCCATTGGCCCCTGTCCATCATGGCCCCCTAATCATCCCCATATACTGATTGGCTTCATTACTGTCTCCTCTCCACCAGTAAGCTGATGTGTGGTGGGCGTTCTGACACAATATGGCTGCCGTCACATCATCCAGGTGGATGCTGCACATTGGTGGTGGTTGAGGAGATTCCCCCTTCCATGTAAAGTGCTTGGAGTTTCAGAAAAGTGCTATATAAATGTAACTAATTATTAAAGTCAGAGATATCAACATTTGGAGAATGTTTAAAAAAAATTCACAAGTGTTTTTGCAAAACTATATTATATATCTGGAACACTAGGTGGCGCTGTATTCATATCATTATTAAAGATATTGCAATTTATGACAAAATTCAAAAAGACGGACTAATGTTTCGTCTGATCTGGACAAAATCAGCATAGATTCAGCATGACACCAAGAGACACCAATATTATAAGTTTCTGACAAGCTGTTAAAAAGTTAATAGCAATAGCTATTTTTTCGTATCTCGTGACCCATAGGCGGCGCTGTTCCCATCTTTTGTTTCCCCTCAGAACATGGATTTGATGAAGTGTACCAACTTTTGTTTTGATTAATCAAAGTCTGGCAAAGATACAGCCTCTGAATCCTTTGGTAAACATTAAAAAGCTTGTGATTAGGGCTGTGCGATATGACGATATACATCGGATGGATGGAATAAAATCTCTATCGTTCATATTTTGCTCTCAGTTATTTGGTGGTGTCGCAAAATACATTGTTTATGGCAATATTTTTTCATAATTTTGATGACTGCAATCTTACACGCCACCATTAGGGGATAAATAACATGTCAAGTGAAGGGGAGACAGAAACTGGTGGCCCGAGCAGGACCAGCCAGGACAAATTGAGGAGCTCGTTTCTAAACGAGGGGCTACCTCTAGCATGGACATGGTTTGATTATGAAAAGTCTGACACGGATCAAAAAACTGTACTTTGCAAATTATGTCGGACGCCGGATCCCACAACAGGTTCAAAACACCACTAACTTCACTCGCATTATCGACGTAATACATCATTCTTCATATCATATATAACAGCACAGTGAGGCGGTGGTCACGCTGCACGGCAGATTGTACTACGGACTATTTCAATTGAGCAGTGTAACTTTCTAATATGTTTGGTTGACTATTTTATTTTGATAATGAACAATGTAGCAAATTGGCTCAAAATAAATATGAATAAATCAATCATAACTTGTAAATAAAAAATATTTGGATCAGTTTATATAATTAAATGTAGTCAAATTAATATTACAATCAATCAACCTGTTTGTCCCATGAAAACTCAGTGTTAATTGTTTATTAATTCTAAGAAATGTTCATTTCTGGGGAGTGAAATGTCTTCCTTACTGTTCCATTACTACTAAGAGCCTGTAGTCAAAATCTAAATTGTAAAATAAACTTTGTTGCAAGCAGAGAATCAGAACCTTTTATTCAGAAGTTTTATTAACTAAATTACAAACATAACTAATCTAAACACACATTCACATAAAAATGGTAAGTGACAGTATGAAACCGTGAGCAGGAAATGGAACTATGGAAAATATCCATCAGCTTATCATTATCAGACCACCTCATTAAATGTATACATGCATGGCCTTTGCAGTGAAAGCATTTTGTGAAGTTCCTGAAGAGGGATTTTGATGGTTCCATGAGTCTGAGAAATGTTCGCAAGGCTGGAGTGCAGATTATGCAGAGCAACCAGCAGAAGGGAGGAAATCGGAAGAGTTGATGGTTGCGATTGACGACTTCTGCATTAAATTAAGAAATTGTTCCACACTCCTGATGTTGTCCTTGATTCTGTTGTGGTTGGTCCTCTCTCCTGAATGAGCACATGGCTGGTTGTGAGTGAAGGCCTGGTGCGGCCCCGCAGGACAGCAACCCGAACGTACCGAGAAGCCAAGAGAGGGAAGGGCTTGAGTAACCGGCCATTTAAAGCCCCCACCTCTCAGGGTTGGCTTGACCAATAGTAAAGGTGGAATTTCCAAACGGGAAATTGTTCTCCCTCTGTTTGGGGGATTTAGGATTCTGTATCAAGTGTGGTTACATGTGGGCCTGGCCGTCCATTTATACTCAGATTAAATATAACAAACACACACTGCCTTCTAGGGTTGTGCCGATAGACGATAGTATCATGTATCGACGATAGTCAGAGATATCGCTAATGGCAGATGCCTTTGACGATATCAATATTATAACTAGGGTTGGGTATCGTTTCATTTTTAGCGATTCCGATTCCGATTCTGCTTATCGAATCCGGTTCTTATCGATTCTTGTTTCCGATTCCAATATTTTTTGGAGGGAGAAAAAAGGGCAAATACTTGAAGAATAAATATTTCTACCTTTTATTCTTGCCAATTTTAAGCAATAACCAATAAAATGGCTCAAGTGAAGTCTCTTCATATAAAGGTGTTGATTACATTATTACTCCAGCAGTAGGTGGCAAAAATCGACTGTTTTTTTCATTTAATTATTTATTGAAGAAGACTCGAGAGATTCGTTCAAAAACGGTGAATCATTCATTCATTAAACGTAAAAGTATTTATGAGACACTGAATTAATTAGTGTTTGAATTAATTATTCAAACTAGTTTTTTTTAAATAGACTATTAGACTAAACATGTTATTCTGAGTAGTTGTCTGATGTATGTAATCGTGATCTCCATTTTAAACAAAACAAAAATTATTTTAAGCCACATAGATTCCTGAATTAGGGACCGTTCACATATCGCGTCTAAAAATGCATGGAAAAGCACGGCCGCTCCGCTTTCTCCTTTCCACAAGCGCTTGCGCTCCTGTGGCGTCTGTCGTTGCTATGCAACCAACCATTTACTAGCCTACTAGATATATTTATGGAGATGAGAAATAAAAACCCGCCCTGTTCAGCTATGATCAGCTGTTCAGCCGAGCTTTTGATGTTACAGAAAGGTCGGTTGTTTTTTTGTCACTTGACCTGCGCACCGCTTGCGCCATTCTGAAAAGTTGTTTTCATCTCGCCGAGGCATAAGCGTGCAAAAACGAGCGCCACGCACCGTATGCTCATCGCACCCACGGCACTTCGATTATGAACGTGCTTGCCGCGCGCCTACATTTGAAGTAACGGATAGTCAGGAATCGATAAGAGGAATCGTAATGCGTGCGTCTTATCGAATACCCGTTTTTTGGAAATTTGTTAACGGTTCTAAAATGGAACCGGTTCTCGATACCCAACCCTAATTATAACTGGCTCATTTTACCATTAATGTATTAAATTATTATTATTATTATTATTATTATAAAGCTAGTATTGTTATTAAATTAATATAGGAACTAAAATTAATTTGCCTTGCCTAAATTCATAACGACATCACCACATAGCCTAACACTTGCGACATCACCGACACGCGCGTATGAGGACTCCCCTAAGAAAATGTTTTTAAAACAGACTAAAAAACTACATCCCACATCAAAATTGAATTGCAAGGTGATTCATTCACAAATTGTCAAGAGTGCTTGTTTCAACAGACGCATCATTCAAGATGAAAACACCATCGTTGTTCGTCAGTATTTTGTTTCCATAGCATTAACAATACATAGCCTATATATAATAACTAATAACACTAAAAACAATACAATTACAAAATATTAATAATAATATCACAAATGATATAGGCCTAATTTAGTTCACGAACGCAGCACAACTCTGTGAAAATCAATTTCAAACACTTGTTTATAGGGCTGTAAAAATATGCGATATGAAACCGAAATCGCGACACTCAGATCCACGATCCTGTTTCGCGGTGTGAGAAGGCAAAACCGCGACACACCCCTTCCAACTCTCAGAGTAACGGCCGTTTCACACATACTCCGTTTGCAGTGCGTATGCGGTGCATATTTTTTTCCGTACCCATGTTAACAGGTTAGAGCTTTCACACTGCACGCGGTTTCCGTCCGTCGATCTGTTCCAGTTGCGGTGCGTATACAGCAGTGCAGCGATCGTTTCCGCAACGAGTCTATTTCTTTTGTGCTGCACGCGCTAAATTAAAGTGACAGCGCATGGTTCGTGGTCAAAATGAAAACAGATTGACAATAAATGCGATTAATTAAATAAAATGTAGTAATATCACCATAAATGTATTTAATTAAATACTACTTTTTTCACTTTAAGACTGGGGAAAAGCAAGAAAAAAACACAATTTACCTCAACTTGGAAGGTTTGATTGGTGGTTTGCAGCACAGGCAGTAAGCCTCAGTTACCTCAGTGTGAAACAGTAGCCATTTAATTTACTTTGTAAATGTAAGAGAACTTGATTGAAGGAGAATTTTCAACATGCTCGAATCATCACCACAATGGAGTTTAGTTCTGTTTGTTTTTCAACAGTATTTTGTTACAAAGAAAACAGAAGTGTTATAGCTTTGGCTATTTATTTATTTTATATATGGCTATTTATATTGTTAATAATTTGCATAGTTAATCTTGTTCTTTGGTGTTCAGTTTATAAAGGTTTTACAAATGTTATTTAATAAAACATATTGTTTTAATAAAAATCATTCAGAGTCAAGTCATAAGTTTAAACCGATCGACTCAGCTAGATTTTTGCCCCTTACTCTGATTTCTACCGGCATTTAAAACACATTAACCCGCGCGGGTTCTTTGGGCTTATTGAAGTGCGCATGTGAAGTGAATCCAGACAGAGAGAGCACTGGTAGGAGGACATATATCACAAACTCCGACTCTTTTTGAACCCAAGAAATGATTGTGTTCTCATCTCGTGCAGAAGTACAGTCAAAATGCTGCATCTGTAACGGCATGAGAGGATAATGTGTGTCCGTAAATTCCCCACTGACATGTTGAAATACTCAGAGTCAGACTGAAAAATGATTAGGATCTTTTTTTACCTCAATATACCGGGAAATAACTAGGGATCGACCGATATGAAGATTTTAATGCCGATGCCGATTTTTTTTTTCATCAGCCTTAGCCGATGACCGATACGGGCTGCCGATTTTCTTGGGCCGATATTTGGAGCCGATACTGCTTTTGCTCACTCAATTTACATCATAAAAATGACACAATGATGATAACAAATGTTACAAGTCTCAATTTAAAAAAGGAACATTTATTGAACTTAAAAAAAAACAATATTTGACAAATATTAAAAACGTGAGGTAGAACAAGTAAAAAAAAAAAGTTCTGTGCTGAAAATACTGAAAATAAATATTTAAGCATAATTCAAATTCTGAAAATAAATTCTGAAAATAAATATTTAAGCATAAATATAATAATTACACTATATTGCACACAGTAGCAACAAGCAAGCAGCATAATAAACGTCTGTCGTTGCTAAGCAACCATGAACTGTGCTCTCCATGATGACGAGGAAGTAAGGATTAATTTATTTCTAGCCCTTTACGACTACATATATTTATGGAGATGAGAAATAAAAACCCGCCCTGTCCAGCTATGATCAGCTGTGCGGCCGAGCTTTCGATGTTGTCATGGAAAGGTCAGTTGTTTTTTTGTCACATGACCTGTGTGCGCTTGCGGCATTCTGAAAAGTTTAGATGTTTTCATCTCACCACGTCATAGGAGCGCCTGAACAAACGAGCGCCTGGACAAACGAGCGTGCTGCATCGCATGCGTGTCACAACCGCGTCGCTTCTTTTATGAGCACACGTCCAAACCTTAGCCAGGTGGTCGCTGAATAAAACTCCCACAAATATCATGGAACAACGTCGGCATTATTTAATCCTATGACCAGTGTTCGTAACAGCTGCCGTATGCATATGGATAGCCTCAAACTTAGCTATTTGCAGCTCCCTAAATACAATGACAAGCAGTTTTATAGATGAGGCATTTGGCATTCGTGTTTTCCATTTGGACCCACAAACTCATATAGAGCAACGTGTTTCCACTTTCAAAGTGTATGGCAATATTTCAGCTAAGACAAACAGTTAAAAGATGCTTTTAAAGTTTAAAACTTGCCATTGTCTTGAAGAGGCTTCCAGCACTGTGTGGGAGGGGCAGTGCATGGGCTGCACGTGAACTGCAGCGTCTCCAGCAACACAGAGCTGCCTGCGGACGCCTGTCTGTAAATAATGGCGGGAAAAAACTAGCGGCGAACGCAGCATCCGCGTATCAGCCGATGCCGATAAACGTCAAACCCGCAAATATCGGTCCGATATATCGGTCGATCACTAGAAATAACCTGATTTAGCCTATTAATAAACACTTCACCTTTGCAAGCAAAATAGAAAAAGATTCTCATATTAGTTTGCTTGTTTTCTTACTTCATTTTATATGAGTAAATTAACAAGTTAATAATCAAATAATTAAGCCCCACCCCCCAGGATAATATTGTGTATCGCCGATCTCGCAGGCTGACGATAGGCGATATGAAAATGGAGCATATCGCCCAACACTACTGCCTTCTATGAGGAGGTGATGCACACTAAAGTGTGAGTCGTTAAATAAGGATTAATTAGTTAAGAGACACGATATAGGTGGGGTTACATTAACTAGTAGTTCTCTCCCAAAGCACGCATAAAATAAATATAAATGCAAGAGACAGTATACAAGACACACAAATTATCACACACAATGTCCTGGGATGCATGCTCATTCAGATTGAATTAATTTATAGTGTTCATATTCATTTATATAAATATTTACTTCATGTTAATTTATATATTTTCTCCAACAGCTCATATGCATGTTTTTTCATAAGTGAAAAGGGGTTTAAATAATAAACTAGCTCAATAGTGGATTCCAAGTGATCAAGGGCTTCCGCTAGTAGTGGCCACTTGTGCAACGTAAACAATGACACACATCCAAGTGAACGAGACGGAGGGAAGTTTGCGACTGAAGGGCATAAAAATTTGGAGTGGAACCCAGCCCTGGTGTTTTAAAAATGCAGCGCTCCCATTGAAAACGATTGGAAAAGCACGCTACCCGTGGGGAAAAAAGCCGTGGACACACAGCCTTAGTGTTTGTCTGGTCATGTTATCTCACCATGTCTGTCCACATAAGGCTTGATGCCAAATAATAGTGCTTTATTTAGGACACTCATATGACATTCTTTAAAATTATCATTAATTTCTGTACAGCAAGAGATTTTAATAAGGATTAAATCTGTGAGAATGAAACCAACCTGTTTGTTCCTCAGTATCTTTGTGTTTCAGTGTTTCATCAATCTTCATGTCTTCACTCTCCTCTTTAATAAACTCCATCTTTATAATAGTGTGTCACGTGGATCTCAGTCGCTTCACCAGGAGTTTTTCTGTGTGTTTGTCCTGTTTAAGATGAGAATAATTAACGTTAAGAAGTATTTCAATCAGCTCTATTTCAGTAGTTCAGTTCACTGGTAAGAGTCAGAGTGAGTTAATGGACTTAAACATTAGCCAAAGTGATTGAAAAAACAAAAAACTACTAACTTAGGCTATATGAATAAAAGAGCACAAACAGACATGCACACATCATTAGCCTACTATGATTCGTTTACTTAGAATTTATTTTGGTGTGATGTGTAAATTAATATAGACTGCACTTTCATGAAAACATTCGCTTTTGTTTGTTTTTTTACTAACGTAACACGAGTTCGTTAGACTCGGTGATTCGAGCGCTTCGAATCACTGAATCATTTCGCGAAGCATTTGGTTTAATTGATTTGAGTCAAAGTCTATAGAATATGACTTAAAAGGTTTGTTTGAGTTGCCAAAAGCTCCGTTTCTCCATCCCTACTGCGCTTTACTCACATTCTTTAACGTTTGTTAATGGTTAAGCATACCAACGTTACATTCACATTCAGTGACATATAACTCATTTCAAAGCTCTCATAAAGCTATAAAACAGTGCAAGTCATAATCTAACGGAGCCAAGCAGGATTTGTATCGATCTAAACAATTAAAACACAAACCTTTATTCAGCCGAATCACAGTAAATGCAGGAGCAAAGAGGCATAGCAAAGGCGCAGCCATATGACGTCACACCACCGAAACAAAATAAAAGTACCGGCCAAAAGTTTGGACATTACTATTTTTAATGTTTTTGAGTTTCTTATGCTCATCAAGCCTGCATTACTTGATAAAAAAAACCAGTAATATTGTGAAATATTATTACAATTTAAAATAATGGTTTTCCATTTTAATATACTATAAAATGTAATTTATTTCTGTGATGCACAGATTAATTTTCCTCAGCCATTACTCAGTCTTCAGTGTCACACGATCCTTCAGAAATCATTCTAATACACTGATTTATGATTAATGTTGGAAACAGTTGTGCTGCTTAATTTTTATTTTTTTTGTAACCTGTGATACTTTTATCAGGAAACTTAAAAAAAAAAAAAGAAAAGAGTTTATTCAAAATAGAAATCTTTTCTAAGAGTCTTTACTATCACTTTTTTATCAATTTAACACATCCTTGCTAAATA
Organism: Scardinius erythrophthalmus; assembly: GCF_964197995.2. NCBI lineage: Eukaryota > Metazoa > Chordata > Actinopteri > Cypriniformes > Leuciscidae > Scardinius > Scardinius erythrophthalmus. The sequence continues at coordinate 35,222,283 of NC_138224.1, forward strand.
AAAAAAAAATTACTGACCCCAAACTTTTAAATTGTACTGTATAAATTAATAAAAAAAAGAGAGTAAGATTTTGCAAAACAGTTTATTCCCGATATCACAATATTCAAATGCAAATAGCTCCATTTTAACATCTAATTTAGACAATATCTGCCCCCTCTCCTCCAGGCCAGCACACGCTCCTCCCTCTAACCCCTGGTTATCTGAGGTTCTTCGTGAGAGGAAATGGCGCAAATCAAAAGACACATCTGACCTGACTATGTATCAGTCTCTGCTATCTTCCTTTTCTGTGGATGTTCATGCTGCAAAATCTTCATATTTCCAAAACAAGATCAGATAAAGGCTTATTAATTAAAGTTTCTGTCAAAAAAAATACATTAAAAGGACAGCTATAAAAAAAAAAGCCACTGTTGGTATTTGAAGCTGCTGGTGTCTCTGGAGTCTCAAGAACCTCTCCATGCAGACTGGCAGTTGTGTGTAAAGTTGCATTTCAGCATCCCCTAGATCAGGGGTATTCAACTAATATTTAAAGAGGTCCAGTTAGAGAAAATTTCTTGAAGCAAAGGTCCGGAAGATCATAATATCTAACTATTTAATGTGATATATATTTAAGTAGCCTAATAGTTGTATCAATACCTGACTGTCAAATCAAATGCATATGTCTTCTTCCGCTTATCCAGGGCCGGGTCGCGGGGGCAGCAGTCTAAGCAGAGATGCCCAGACTTCCCTCTCCCTAGACACTTCCTCCAGCTCTTCCGGGGGGACACAGTGGCGTTCCCAGGCCTGCTGGGAGACATAATCCCTCCAGCGTGTCCTAGGTCTTCCCCAGGTGGGACGTGCCCGGAACACCTTCCCGGGAAGGCATCCAGGAGGCATCCGGAAGAGATGCCAGAGCCACCTCAGCTGGCCCCTCTCGATGTGGAGGAGCAGCGGCTCTACTCTGAGCTCCTCCTGAGTGACCGAGAGCTCATTTCGGCCGCCTGTATCCAGGATCTTGTCCTTTCGGTCATGACCTACAGCTCATGACCATAGGTGAGAGTAGGAATGTAGATTGACCGGTAATCACCATGACAGAACGGTACATCGACCGCTTTACTGTTGCCTTTGGCTTGCTCAGTTGGGGACATTTGGGGATATTTAATTTAATTAATCAATCAACGATACTATTGATCAGCATTACCAAACGTGGACGTTCCACTAGAAACAAACATTGATGTATTGTTTTAATTTAATACTGTGAAGCTGCTTTGATACAACCTACGTTGTGAAAAGCGCTATATAAATAAACTTGACTTGACTGCAGAAGCTGCACCGATCCGTCTGTCAATCTCCCGTCCATCCTTCCCTCACTCGAGAACAAGACCCCCAGATACTTGAACTCCTTCACTTGAGGCAGGAACTCTCCACCAACCTGAAGTGGGCAAGCCACCCTTTTCCGACTGAGAACCATGGCCTTGGATTTGGAGGCGCTGATTCTCATTCCAGCCACTTCACACTCGGCTGCAAACCGTCCCAGTGCATGCTGAAGGTCCTGATTTGATGAGGCCAACACGACAACATTAATCGCAAAAAGCAGAGACAAACCAAATGCATTCAGTACAATTCAGAAACTTGTTGACAATATTTATTGTCACGTAACATAGAACTGAACATATATGTATGACTGCAGATATGTATAATGTTCTCATTAACTAAATAAAAGTAGGGCTGCATTTCAAAATAAGAGAAAATTAATAAAATGTGAAAATTGTGCTTAACATCAGTAAAAATAAAATAAAGGGGGGAAAAGCTTGAAGTTCCCCTCTTTTGTTTCACATCTTGACTCTACTGTCTCAACCAATTTTATACATAATAAATCTCAACACGTCTTAACAATTGAACAGTTTTACAGAATAACTTTCTTCCCCTCTTATATCCCACTCCACCACTTTTTTTGTTGAAGCTGGCTATGCTTAAGTACTTACATAGATTTATACTTTATAATTAAAACTTACCATTCTGAACAATATTTCTATATTTTATTTTCACCTGCTGCCATGTTCTTTTTTTCTTCACTTAATTTGCTGCTGTAAAAGTTACACACACACACACACACACACACACACACACACACACACACACACACACACACACTTCAATGTATTGTGACAAACATTTAATTTAACTTTAATAAAATATAGTAATGTAGCAACATTGCAACATTAATTGCTACTTACGCATTGAGACGATCAGCAATTTCCTGCCAGCCTTTTTCTCTCGTTTTATTAATTGCTGCGGTATTTCCTTTTTTTGTAATCATGTGTTTAAATTCTTCGTAAGATTCGAGAAGTAATTGCTGTTCAGTTGCCGTGAACATCGCTGCTCTCTCTTTCCCTTTAGTTGCCATGTTAAATTGATGAATCTATGCTCCACCATCAGGGCTTCTTAAGAATAGCATGCACGCGCAATTATCTAGACTAGATAAACCTGGTTCAAATTAGTGAGATTGCGTGAACTTGAATTACCTTTTATGAAACCGCCTTAAGCCCCAACTGATTTGTTAGGTTAATTCAAGTCGGGTTTTGGAGCTTAATCCCCGCTTTTCTAAGCTTCTTTTATGAAAAAACCCCCTGGACTTACTTTTAAAGATTAGTAATAAAACATTTTCTCTTGACAACAGGGAAAGCTAGTATGTTTGCTTAGCATACCGTCAAAAACTACAATTTATGAGTTTAATATCATGTTTTGCTTCAAAATCAAAATTACTTGAAATTACTTCTGTGGTTTCATGTGTGACAATATATTATTTTATTAAATTCTATAATACAGGCTATGTTGATTAGCATTGCATTAATGGGTTAGTTCACCCAAAATTGAAAATTAGCCCATGATTTACTCACACATAATTAAATGTCCTGGCTCCTCCAAGTTGAATGGCTGGAAAAAATTTAAAACCCAAAAAAGTGCATCCATTCATGATAAAAAAAAAACACTCCACATTGCTCCAGTGGGTTAATAAAGGCCTTCCTAAGCGAAGCCATGGGTTTTTGAAAAATACCCATATTTATAACTTTATAATCTAAAATAACTAGCTTCCGCCAGACGATCATACGCATACTAAGTAAATTGACTTGCGCCACAAGAGTAACCTGTGACACATGTATGATGTAGAATGTAAGAGTATCGTAAGCTTAGACGCCTCTCGTGGTTTAAATAAATAGGGCTGTGCAACAAACTGAAGCTCCTCTTCTATAATATACATTGTGCGTCGAGTCAGGTGTTACCCCCAATTTCCACCGGCTGCGTAACGGCTGCGTTACGGCTCCGGCACGGCGGCGGAGTCAATAGGTTTCCATTAAAGTCAATGAGTGTATTTCCACTGAATGCGGTACAGCTGCGTTCCGACTCCGGCGATCCGCAGCCCTCCGGACCAGATACGCAGAGCTTCTATTTTTGTCGGATGCCGGAGCGCTCCGCAGCACTACAGGGCAGAGTACGCAGGACAGGAAGTCGAGTGACAAAACAGAACAGCCAGAAACAAAATAAAAGATCCGTTTAATTTTCAAAATAAAATACACCGCGCTCATATTTCCCTACACTACACCTTGAAAACGTCATAATGGGCGGAGACAGGCTTGTTGAAGTTTTAACCCCGTTGACACGATGGATGAAGAAATGTTGATTATTGAGGTACAGAATCAACCCATCATCTATGACCCCTCACATCCTTTTTATAAGGACAACATTAAAAAGGATGCAGCGTGGAAAACTATTGCAGAAGTGATTGGTGTGGATGGTAAGTCACTATTTTTGTCCAAGAAATAAAGATAGAAAGCAAATAGCTAGTTATGTACTCGTAATGAGGAGTTATATAGCTATACAGGTTAAAAACACATTAAATTTTTTAATTAAGTAGCCATTGCAGGATTGTTTGAATAGCATGAAGAACTTTATTTACAGATATTATGTTTTGTAACGTTAATGAAATATTAAATTTGAGTAAAGTTATAAATAGAATAAGGATTTTAGACATTAATTTATTTATATATTGTGTGTGTATGTTTGTAATATATATGTGATTTAGCCATTTTTTTAATATTGTGCTTGACATAAGAGTGGAAAAAAGTTTAAACTGTGGTTTACTGTATAAGTTTATTTTATTGTGTGTGGATGGTTCACACTGCTAAATGATGAGGCTGGCACATAGTTAGCAAATCAATGATGATTCAATAAAAAAACCTCAAATTCACAAAACTTGAACTTTATTACAATAAAATACTTCACACCAAAAAAAAAAAAAAAAAAACAGTAAATGCATACACACAATCCAAATATACCAGTTTCAGTCAGTAAAGATGTTTTATTAGATCATTCTGTCCTGCCATGACACACTGCCCTCGGGCGAGTTGAAGAAAGTTGCAAAGCTCTCCCTGATAGCACAGGCTTCTCTTGAAGCCCTGTTTCCCCCATGTTCCTCACTGGTGCCATGCGTCTCCCCAGTTCTGATGCCTCTTCCAGCAGTTGAACATTTTCTGTTGGGGCAAGGAGGAAATTGTGCAGAATGCAAGCTGCCACAACAAGAGTGTCCACATTTTTGGGGTGAAGGTTAATCCTTCGATGGAAAATCCTCCAACGTGACGCCAGAATGCCAAAGGCATTTTCAACTACCATCCTTGCCCTTGAGAGTCTGTAATTGAAAATCCTCTTCCTGTGGATGAGGTTCTGTCCTGGGTAAGGTCGCATTAGGTAGGGCTTCAGAGGGAATGCTGCGTCACCCACCATGACATGTGGTACATTCCCAAGGTGAGCAGCACCAGGCAGAGCGGTACTAGGAGGAACGTGTAGTGTGTTTCCCTCCATTTCCATCCCCAAATCTGACCCTGCATACACCCCACCATCAGATGTTCGGCCAAAGTCCCCAACCTGTATGCACCTGAACCGGTAGTCTGCATCCACAAGTGCCAAAAGCACTATGGAGAATGTCTTTTTGTAGTTGAAATACTGACTACCGGACAGGGGTGGTGCTTGAATAACAATGTGCTTTCCATCGAGTGCTCCTAGGCAATTTGGGAAGTTCCATTTTTCCCAGAACCGTTGTGCAACCTCCTTCCATGAATCTGCAGTCGGCCGGGGCAAAAATGACTGCATCATGTGTTTTTCAATGGCAGCACACACCATATGTACGGAGTTCATTACAGTTGTGTGGCCAAGGCGGTAGCTAAATGCAAGGCTGATCAATGAGTCACCAGAAGCCAAGTATCTGTAAATGGAAAAAACAAAACAAAGATTAGTTATACGTGTGAATATTATTTTAATCTGTCTGTCTCTTTTTTCTTTTTAGTTGATCTTTGCAAGGCAAAATGGAGAAATCTAAGGCACAGTTTTGTGAGGCACCGAAAAAAAGTGCTTGCAAGCGGTTCAGCAGGAGGAACACAAAAGGAATGGAAATATAGTGAAATGATGTCCTTTATTTTGCCCCACCTGCTACCAAGAAGGTCTGTATTTAATTAAATATCAGTATTGTTGACAACATCATCGTTAAATTCAATATCCACATTTTAAAAAAGTGATAGATATTTTTTGTGTGTATGACATAATTGTGTCAGAAGGTCAACCAATTATTTCATTTTTTTTTAAGTTCCAAAAGCAATTTGAGCAGTGGTTTGTCCGAAGAAAGATCTTCAACACCACTCTCTATGTGTGGATCTGATGAAACGGGTCCTATTAGTTCATCAGTGCCTCAGGGCAGCCAGGGACCAGAGACAACCACACCATCGGGCAACACTACATCTGGGGTTACAGACAGGCACCACAGGTCAAGGAGCCCAAGGGATAGGGTGCCTCAAGTCCCAACTGCCACTGAAGCAAGGAGGAGCCACAGACCACAAACATCAAATGTGGAAGAACGGCTTCTCTCCATCTTACAGGAGCCGCTTCCTAAACCAGAATCCGAGCTGGATGAAAGTTATCATTTTGCCTTAAGCCTGGTTCCACTGCTCCATAAACTGGATCACAACAGGAGGCAGCAGGCCAAGATTGGCATTTTAAACTTACTGCAACAAATAGAAAGCAGCCCAGCTTTAAGGCAGGAACCAGGAGCACATTCCAGTGCATTTCATTCACACCCTCCCCCTATGTTCCACACCCCCACTGCAACCTTGTCTAGGCCAGGTACTTTCAGGCCATTAACACAACCCCCATCAATAAACCCAACCGGAACATTCACACAGATGCTTTCCTCTGATCAAGATACACAGTGGGGGTAGGGCAGCACTCCTAAACAAATTTTGTATATTACCATTTTATGCTGTAAATAGTTATTTTGCTGTGTTTTTTGCTATTTATAGATATGTATATGTTTTAGATAAGATTATTAGTAAGAATTTGTAATTTCTGTTTGTAAATGTTCCTATCTTGTTTAATTTATTTTTGTTATTTTGGAAATAAAAGTTCAAACCTATTGTGATATTTTTTTGTGTATTAAATCTGAAGCTCACCTCAATCCAACAGCCAGTCTCTGCTTTGGTTCTATGGCGGACCTGTAGTTGGTATTCTGTCTGGTGAGTTCAGGGCCAATGATTGAGAGAAGCTCATCCATTTTCTCTGCACTCATCCGAAAATACTGGTGATGCCGTTGACTGTCCAAATGCAGTTCTTCCACAAGATGATAAAAATCACCTTGTTGAGGCCTGCGCTGGTTCAGTGGATGGACCCAGTATTGGCTCCTTCTCCTACCCCTCCTTCGTAGTCTTGCCAGCAGAAGTAAAAAAGCAATTGTTCTCCTCCTAGTAAAGGGAACTGAAATACACAGAATAATTTATTGAATTAGTGTATTAAAAATAAAAAATAATTTTACCATGAACACAATATACATGGGGTGACTATTCAGTGTGCATTCAAATGCTTACTGTTAAGCAAACTTTTACTGTTAAGCAAATTTTGAATGTTTCATGCAGCCTTAACTTCTTATCTGTAGACTATATTTAAAAAATAATTTTGTAAAGTTTTACTATAAAAGTTTGTTACTTATTATTGTCACTCATCAGTAAAACATGTTTTATTCCAATTCAAACAAGAACAATAGTTAAAACTTTATTTACTACTACACAGTACATTACATTACAGCTACTTTCCCAGTACATTTAAAAAGGAACAAAAAATAAACAAAGCATTTTATAAGTTAATTATTTAAATATTGTAGGCTACTTACCCATTGTAGAATCAAAATCCACAGAAAAGAGAGATCGGTAGGTAATTCAGAAAAGAGTTCTATCCTATACTCCTCCGGATGGAAAACTGTTCCTGGTTTGGTAGTTCTGTTTATAGAAACTACATATCGCGCGATCACACCAGAATTCGCGAGATTACATGGGGCCTCGTGACGTCATCTGTCAGTCATGACCGCAGCCGTTCCGCAACAAAACCGGACCTGGTGGGTATTGACGGACGACGGAACACGGAGCTGTCACGCAGCGGAGCCGTTCCACAGCCGTTACGCATCTGGTGGAAATTGGGGGTTAGTCTTCCACCGTAAATCGATGCGTATGGTCGGTCGTTTGGCTGAAGCTAGTTATTTTAGATTATAAAGTTATAAATATGGGTATTTTCCTTACACAAACACATGGCTTCACTTCAGAAGGCATTTATTAACCCCCCTGGAGTAAAAGTGGAGCAGTTTTATCATGGATGGATGCACTTTTTTGGGCTTCAAATTTTCTTTAGCCATTCACTGCCATTATAAAGCTTGGAAGAGCCAGGACATTTTGTAATATAACTCTGATTGTATTCATCTGAAATAAGAATGTCATATACACCTAGGATGGCTTGAGGGTGAATAAATCAGGGGCTAATTTTCCTTTTTTGGTGAACTATCCCTTTAAAGACATACATCATTCTTATGAAAATACCCAAGATATCGCTATCATGTGTTTGTCTTCATGTTTCTTCAGTCAAATGTCTCTATTTGCATGTTATTATATCCATATTGGCATTTCCTGAAACGTCATAAGTGAATCATTCTATGAATCTCACTTGTAGACTTTCTGCGCGAGGTATGAATCAGTGTGTACTGGGCTTTCAGTATGAATGAAACAGAATTGACATGAGAGTGTTTAGCGCTCCATATCGCTATCATCTCCCCATTTTGGGTAAAAATAGAAAAATAATACTAAAGTACTTTGTAACGTAGTTACTTGAGTAGTTTTTAAGCAAACTACTTATTTTCTCTTACTTGAGTCATATTATTTTTCAGTACTTCTACTTGTACTCAAGTAAATTATTACTTAAGTAGCAATACTTTTACTTAAGTACAATTGTTTAGTACTCTTTCCACCACTGGTTGGTTGGCACATTTTTCACTCACTGCCATTTTTCTCTGGCATAATTTATGTTAGAATATTCCAACAAGCAGCAAATGCAAGGCTACGGTCTCAACTATAAATATATTTATATAGTCATGTTGTGCATTTGTGCTCGCAGTTACAAAAATGTTTGCAGATAATGTCTGAATGTATACCATAATTAATGAAAACCAACTTATATCCCAACTATATAGGGCCCCACATTAGCTCTTGAAACCTACCCCCAGATGCTTATGGCCACCCCTGCCAGACAAGACCCCTGGTTCGGGCATCTGATCAGGATGCCTCTTGAGCACCATCTACGGGGTAGATCCAGAATGCGCTGAAGGGATTTTAATCTCATCTGGTCTTGGAATGCCTGGGTATCCCATTTAAACCAGCTAATAAACAAGATTAAAGGAATAGCAGCTATGCATATAGCAAATTCAAATATCAGCATATTGCTTTGGTATTGGGGAAGACTATAAGTCTTATTGGAATTGCTTCAGCTGTGATCTTTGAGGGTTTACAAAGTATATTCTTTGTTGTCATGTTTTCCATCATCTTTCATATTTGTGATATGTTTGTTCTCTTTCTACACTGTAACGGATTTCTGTAATTTGAACAGTATTTTACTGTAATATTTACAGTAAGATACTGTAAAATATGTATACAGTATGTTACTGTAAACAGCAAAGGATTATGGAAAAATATAGGGTCACTACTGTAATTCTTCCCTACTGTTAATCAATTTACAGTAGTGAACTTGCCCGTGAAAAACTGACCAATTGCAAGAGAGATTTCTTTTCAAGTGTTTTTTTGAGGGGTGAAGTGGCAGTTAATGCACGGACAAAAGAGTATGTAACTCACCAAAAAGGTTAGTATATTATTTCTATTTTATGTAAAACAAACATTTTCAAATGTTTTGACTTATGTTAACAGCAAACTAACATGATTTATCGTTTTGTTTTCATCTGAATGGTTTTGATGCCTTATTACTGCCTTTTTTCCTGACTGTCGGCGGATCGCTGTCACGGTGATAATATTAACTGGTGAGTAAGTAAAGTTCACCTATATTAGCCGAAATATTCTTTAGTTAAAACGATAAAAAATAATGTTTGTGTGTTCCTCTGCCTCTTTAACGCAAGTTAGCTCATCAGGCGGGCGGAGTCGTTGGTAACTTAACATTAACCGAACTAACAGCGAACTAACATGAAATACTGAGGTAAAGTGAGATAGACGAAACCCTTGTTTAAGTGCGGGTTTTAAACAATATTTTCACGTATATGCTTTGATTTATATTCAGGTTTGTGATCTCGATATTGCCATCTGCAATCTGCAACGATGGAGGTGTGTGTTGGAGCCTTTTCATTGCCGTCATTATGAGTAATAGTGATAACATCAACTGGTAAGTAACGTTATGGTTAACTTCACCTAAATTAGCCTAAGTAAACTTATTAAACAGAGAAGCATAATAACTTTGGTATGTTCTGTCTCCTCTTTCACAACTTTTTGTACATGGACAACTTAGATGTACAACGTAAATACTGAGTAAAACTAAGTTAAAGGGCACCTATTATGACTCTTTTCACAAGATGTAAAATAAGTCTCTGATGTCCTCAGAGTATTTATGTGAAGTTTTAGCTCAAAATACGCAACAGATCATTTTTTACAACATGTTTAAATTGTCATTTTTTGGGGCTCAGAAAAACGCGCTGTTTTAGTGTGTGCCCTTTAAATGCAAATTAACTGCTGCTGCACGGCACAGGGGGCGGAGCCTCACGAGCTCGCGCTCAGAGTCAGGACAATCTCATCTGATAATATCAGAACAGAAACTCTCAGTTGCGGTGTTCATTTCGACTCGGAGTCGGACAATAATGCCCACAGAGCCAGAGAATATATGCTGTATGGACATAGAACACACTGTAAACCCGAATGTTCAAAATAATTAATTGTAATAAGTAGTGTAAACTTAAAATGTTCTTAAAGTTATACTTACTTAAAAATGTTGAGTGCCAGTAGCAATTTCCTTCTTTTTGAGTTTATTAAACTTGTAATTTTTGAGTAATATGAACATTTTTGTATTTTATGTAACTGCTACTTAAAATTATTAACTCAGAGTTACTTAAAACTATATGTATTTATGTCTTATTTTGAAAAAACAAATAAATAAATCAAATCAAAAAAAGTGAAAGTGACGGCCAAGTATGGTAACCCATACTTGGAATTTGACCTCTGCATTTAACCCATCCAAGTTAATGCACACACATTAGGAGCAGAGTAGTGAGTAGTTAACACACACACTGCAAACGTGGATACACACCCAGAGTAGCGGGCAGCCTTTGTGTGGCGCCCGGGGAGCGATTAGGGGTTAGGTGCCTTGCTCAAGGGCACCTCAGTCATTTCCCACCGGTTCTGGAATCGAACCAGCAACCTTGGGTTACCAGTCCAACTCCCTAACCACTAGGCCATGACTGCCCCTCAAGAATCAAGAACCAGTTAGCTGTATAGGCTACATGGCTAGCTAGGCTAATGTAATTGTAAAAAACTGGTTGAGCCCAACGTGCAGCAGTGGATAGTAAGGTATCATGTACTGCTCAATAAAAACTCGAAATCTGTGCTGGAGCTGTGTCAGTGTTATGAGTGAAAGCAGAAGCTAACTCCACGTGTTCCTTATGCTAACTGAAAGCTATTCTCTGCAAGTTGAATTAGCTTTTTTTTTTTCTTTTTTTTTCTATGATAAGAATTTTATGGATGCTACCAGCCCAATTTTACCTAACTTTGACTTATTTGTGTAATAAAATGTTTTGAATAGTCAAACAGGCATCTTACACATCTACTTTGTCTTAGTCAATGTTGGTGTATATTGTTGTACAATTTTAGTATGAGGATTATACTGGAGCTGTGTCAGTGTTGTGAGTGAAAGCAGAAGCTAACTCCACGTGTTCCTTAGGCTAACTGAAAGCTATTCTCTGCAAGTTGAATTCGGTTTTATTTTTTCGTTGTTTTTATTGCTACGATAAGAATTTTATGGATGCTACCAGCCCAATTTTACCTAACTTTGACTTATTTGTGTAATAAAATATTTTGAATAGTCAAACAGGCATCTTACACATCTACTTTGTTTTAATCAATGTTGTTGTATATTGTTGTACAATTTTAGTATGAGGATTATGACTGCAGTTTTTGATAGTTCTGATAGAGGTTTAAACTTCATGACAGGTGTCCTGTAAAATAAATTTTTTTGTGTGTGTTTTCAGGTTGGTGCAACAAATATGACTTGGCACTGTAAGTTGTGTTCAGCTTCTTTTACCACTAGAACCTATTTATTTAAACACTGCAGACTGCTGCACAGCCACTTTTCAAAAATTAGCCCACTCCCATGCCTCCATGATGATTGCATGTGCACATTTCAGACACTTAGTGCACTGAAAACTCATCTGTCAAGATATCATACTCAAGAACATAACAGCAATGCAAAGGGGATTCAGGAACTTGTGACTTTCAAGTGTCCTTTATGCACATTTCAGCAACCTTTTTCTGAGTCTGTACTCCTTTGTCACATAAGATCACACTTAAAAAAGCATGAGACAGTGCTATGCCCATACAAAGGTTGTAACTATAGCACAAATGTATACTCTTCTTTTAATTCCCATAAAAATAGAGTGCATCAAGCGAGTCTTGCGTCAGACTTTGGTAGTAACATTGTCTTTGAGCATTATCAGAATCTCCAAGACACAAACTCTAACGTCACTATTGATGTGGATGAAGAGTGTCCAGTTCAGAGCACAGAAATGCCGGATGATGAGCAGTGTGATACTTCAAAACTAAAACATCAACTCAAACTTAATGCAGCATCTTTATTTTTAAAGATGCACGCTATCCTTCATGTGTCAAACACAGGTACACAAGAAATAGTTGATCACTTGAATCAGATCTTTTCTTTATCTCAGCCATTGATCAAGGATGCAATTAATGATATATTGCAGAAACATGGTCACAGTATCACGGATTCCACACTCAATGAAGTTGTCAGTGCTGTCATGGACTCGAATGTTGTATTTAGTGCAACCTCCAAAGGTGCAGAGTTGTCCTCTTATAAGCGAAGGAAGACATTTATAGAGCACAACTATCCAATGGTAATGCCAGTAGAGTACCATTTAGAAGTGGTATATAACTATATAACTACATAACTATAGAACCCATTCTAAATGCGCATGTGAACGCCATCAGCGTTTCTCACAGGTTCGCGTTTAAAGTCTGTGTAGAGGGAATGGTGTCGTCTTAGCGGCCCCTAATTTAATAACAAATGATCGTTGCGACGGAAGCAAATCAATCAAAACTAACTTTAGATGGAAAATAACTTAACTCTGCTATAAAGCCAAAACAATCTCTGTTACCTTAAATTATACGCTTATCTCTGTGAAGCTGCTTTGAAACAATCTACGTTGTTAAAAGCGCTATATAAATGAAGATGACTTGACTTGACTTGAGAAGCACCTGGGCATACCATCATGTATGTTCCAATCCTTCAAATGATTCAGGATCTGTTTAAAAACACAGATATCCTGAGCATGATCAGAGAACAAAACACTGAGCCTGGTTATTATGTGTCATATCGTGATGGCTCTCATTTCCAGGAAAATGAGTTACTCTCAATAGAAGATCTACACCTAGCAATACAGCTATATATTGACGATCTTGAAATTGCTAACCCTCTCGGCACATCACGTAAAGTTCACAAACTTTGTGCCGTATACTGGGTCCTAGCAAATGTGCCGCCCAAGTATAGATCAGCAATGCACACTATACAGTTGGCCATGCTAGCTAAAGTGACAGACATCCAGAAATATGGATATGCAGCTGTACTTGCTCCACTGGTTCATGATGTTCACACACTTGAACAGGATGGTGTTTTCATTGAATCTGTTGGTCAGAATGTGAAAGGCACCATATTCTGTGTTGCTGCTGACAATCTGGCTGCACATGGGTTAGGTGGCTTTGTGGAGTCATTCAGAGCAGATTATGTTTGCAGATTCTGTATGGCCACAAGTGAACAGTTTCAAACAACTGAGGTAAAAAAGGAGGAATTTGTCCAGAGAAGCAAAGCGAGTCATGACATTCATGTACAAAATGTCCTCCAAGATGAGAGTTCAAGCAGCCAATTTGGGGTTAAAGGTGATTGTGTCTTCCGTGAGTCACTTGAGCACTTCCACCCTATCACAGGTTTTCCTCCAGATCTACTACACGATGTTTTGGAAGGAATGGGAGGTTTTGATGGACTTGAAAGAGTTGGTGGAATTAGCATTGTGCCCATCATTTTCTGATGAAACATTGGACTATTTTGTTTGCAAAATCAGTGACCACAGACAAATCCTACAAGAGGCTTTCCCTGAGTTTAGGCTTCGTCCTAAACATCACTATGTGGAGCATTACCCCACCTTAGTTAAGTGCTTTGGGCCCCTGGTGCATGTTTGGACCATGCGATTTGAAGCTAAACATCGCTTCTTCAAGAGGGTGGTGCATGACGCTCAAAACTTCAAAAATGTCTTGAAGACACTGGCAATCAGACACCAACACATGATGGCATATCACCTTGGTTCACCATCGTTTTTCAAACCAAAAACGCAAACATCCAGGGTTGACTCTGTTTTGGTTTCAGCTCTACCAGAAGTAGCTCAGACTCACATTAGAGGACAAACAACTAGTGACACTGTTTATCGTACATCAAAGGTGACCATTGATGGCACAGACTATACCAGTGGCATGTTTGTGTCAGTTGGAATCAGTGGGGGACTGTCAAAATTTTGCAGACTAACAGAAATCTACCTTGTGAATCACAATGTTTCTTTTCTCTGTTGTGATTATGACTCCTGGTATGTAGAGCATCTTTGATCCTACGAGCTGTCAGCCACACAGGGAAGCCTGTCTATCCACCTGCAAACTGACTTCAATGATACAATCCCACTCTCTGCATACAAGATTGATGGCTTGCTGCTGTTGACTCCCAAGAGGTTCATACAAGTGAGACAAAATTAAGACCACTCTATGGTAAGTAATTCTTCTTAAATCATTACTTGTTAATTTATTGGAAAATGTGCTCCGTATAATCAATCATTATATACATCCACATTAGGGCTGACCCCAAAAAAATCGAAGCTTTGAAGTTTTGTTAGTTACCATGGTAATCGGTCATGAAGTCTGATCGATTTTTAACACCGGTTCTCATCGGCAATTGTTACATTGAAATGAGTAGGTTACTTGGCATTCCCGAAGCCTGCCTGATAAGTTTTGGAGACATGCAGCAGTTGTTTTTCCATACATTCATTATGTCCGCCAGTCAGCCGGCCGTCGGAGCTTCGATTAAGATCAATTTTGTCTGCGAATAATCAATTATCTAAACATGGTAATCGGGACAGCCCTAATCAGCATACATGACCTGCATTTTTGAATTGCACTCTGGTAACTCATTCTAAAGAACATGTCTATAATGCATTAAAAGCACAAATATAACTGGCTTATGTTATGGTAGTTATAATGTACTGTGGAACCCAGGTCTCAGGTTTTTCTTTCAAACACTGTCACTTTGGCTTGTAGGTATAAAGCATTATGAATGCCGAACACATTGGAGGTTGTCATCAATGATTATAAACATTTAGAAAGCCTTATAAATGCACTATAATGTCTGTGTGCTGATGTGTTTTTAACCTCCAAATCTCTTCATTTATTAAAGTGATGGCAGCTGAAGCCCTACAAAACATGATCCTTCGTGTCATCCAGGCAGACCGTGTTAGAAAATTAAAACTCAGCTCCCGTCCAGCCTCTGTTGATGCACTGATTGAGATTTTGAAAGAACAACTGGAATTGGACTGTGACTTCAGTTTGCAATACGAAGATCCTGACTTTGATGGAAAACTCACTTGCCTGGTTGACATCGAGGAGTTACCACAAAAAGCCTGTGTTCATATTTCACTTAAACAGGACTCAAGTTATCTTACATCAACTGATACCCTTTCAGATGTGTCATCCCCAGAACGTCTGAGCAGATGGCCTCCAGGTCCTTTTCAAATTCCCACATTTGCATTGGATGTTGAGCTGACACTTAGAGATGGGAATGCTGAATTTGAAAAGAATGAAACACCTCTTCAGTTGTCAAGGGACCAAAAGCACAATATTTTAGACAAACTGGCATCTACCATATATGGTTTTAAGGCTTACCCCAGTGATAAAGAGATAGCAATGGTGGCTGAAGCTCTTGTGAGGAAACACCAATGTTTAAAAGAAGCAGGATCTGACAATGGATGGAACGGCTGGAAGAACAGCATCAAGTTTAAAATGGGCAATTACAGGACCAAGATGAGAAGGGCTGGATGTCAGGAAGTTGCTGTAAATGCTGGGAAAAGAAGCCGAAAAAACCCTGAGAATGAAGCTTCACACTCCAACATCAAAAGGCCTAAGCGTGCAGAGGTCAACTTTCTGCCTAACTTTCCTAAAGGAGAGGATCCCTCAAGTCTTGACCTTATGAGGCAGGCTATTGTTGACGAAGTAAAGAAGACTGAGAAAAACCTACCCCTTATTGGTAAGATGATGCAGAACACGTTTGCCTTGCAACGACAGACTATTGTGATGTCCTGCCCACCGGTGAAAGAGCTAATGGACCTCTGGCCTGCTCTTCATATGCAGTCTGAGGTAATATGGGTCAACTCTATCATCTGTTTTTATCTTTGGTAAATATATGTAATAAAATCATTTTTTAGGTTCTTTTTTTCTATTTTTTTCTTTGCTACTGTATGTCACATTGTGTGTAATGTTGCCAAATGTTTGTAATGTAATGTTGCCAAGCTTCCAAAACTGGAAAGACTGCAGATGCTTTGGTAGACATTTTCAAAGTCCATGATACACAGGTGATTATACATTTCACAGGTAGTCTTAGTATAATATTGGGAGTTTAATGCTTCAAATAAGCTATTCTACGTTGCACCAGTCAGCAGGTTATTAGTGGATTTATGTGCAGATATTGGTAATGAATTAATAATTAGTTGAGACTGTTTGGCATTGGTTTGATTAGTAAACTTGTCACAACACTATTTTAATCTTCTAGGAATTACATGATGTCCACACAAGGCGTACCACTGTTCTACATGACCTTCCTTTGTATCTACGTGAGGAAGTCTCTGGATTTTTCAGAACATGTGTAGTAAGTCCCATTTAAGAGATATTAGGCCTATTGTACTGTAAATTAACCAATTCATATTTTCATTTCCAACACACTAGAATTTCTGTATTTGTACCAGTGTTTCAACTACAAACCTCTGGCAAGATGTTTATAAGTGTGAAGTGTCATTTTGAGCCCATTACGGCATCAAAAAAAATCAACTGCAAAGAAAATAAAGTAGCAGTCATTAGCCTAACAGTGGAACATATAAAAGTCATCTTACTTTCTCAGCAACGAGAGCACAATGCAGCAGAATGAACAGGAGTCTTTCAGACTTGTGTATTTATTGTTATATATGACATCCAACTGTAATCAAAATTGTCACAGCCATAGTTTCATTGAATGTGATTAGTATGTGATCTCCCTTTCATTTTTTTAAGGATGATATGGATGAGCCAGACCTGGGGGATGCATCAGTGGTCCTCCTTACAACCGTCAGTGATGATGCCACAAGCCCAGTTCACTACCACCCAGTGAGAGTCTCTGTCGTCCTAGAGGGTGATGTGGTTGTCAATCTCCCCAGGCTTGCTGATGCCTTCCTGGTAATGTTCGGCCTTATCTATGCACTACATCTGAGCTATCCCAAGGGACTGACAAACACTTTTGAGTTCACACAGAAAATCTTACTTGGTCTTGATGACTCTAAACTGTCACCCAAGCTGCAGACTCTTAAAAATGACCTGATGTTGTATGTGTAACTCAAGATCCAAAAAGGAGTGGTGGGTTCTGATGGCTCACTCTGTTAGAGCATAGTCCACAATGAGACTGTCATGTCAGGTCCATGATGACTACTGTTCAACTGTTGATGTTAAAGTTGCTGCTCTACTCAGCTGGTTTTCAGCCAAATGGCACAAAGTACACACTGTTTTTGTACTTGTAAATGTAACTTTTATTGTTGTTTAAACTGAAATGCAAGGTTGAATTAAGTGTTTATACACTATGGCATTTTGTTTTTCAAAGGTGTACTATATAGTTTTGGGAAATATTTTTTTTATCAGAAAAGAAAGATCTTCATTGACACCATTTCATAAATAAATAAACAACTGTCCTCAAAGTTTCAGGCTGCTTTACTTTAGTAAAGTAGCCACCTTTCTAGTTGAAAACAGTCTGGGACTTTATTTTCTTCTGAGGATGGGATGTTTATTCAGTTATGGAAATGGATCAAATAATTAAATAATAAAACTAGTTATTTTGCTTTTCGAGTTTGAATTACTTTTCTAAAACTCTACAGTGCACCCTGATGTTGCTAGATTTGAACCAAACGAAGGCTACACACTGCCTTTGTACATGTTAATGTACAGTTTTGAACTTTTAGCAGTTTTAGTTGTGAAGAATTTACAAGCTTGTTTGTACAATGCTGCACTGCAAGTTTACAACCAGATGGAATGTGCAATTATTTTTTATTACTACTGATATTATTATATTATTAATTAGGTTTCATTTTGTGCTAAAAGGCACAGGTGTGGGCAAATATTTCTAAACTCAAATTTTTGGTCACCACCCAAGACTTGCTGATGCCCCCCTGGTAATGTTCTATTAACAGTTTATAAGCTATTTGTGAAAAAGATATTTTCTTAATGTAATTTTAGCTTTTCAGAGTTTGAATATTTTCTACTAGTTCATCTTAAAGTATAAACAACATGGCCAGAAGTAGACTTGTTAATTGATATTTGTTATTTATGTATTTATTTATTTTTTATTTCATATATTTTTTTGCTAAAAGACTGGCCAAGGAAAGTTTCTACTAAACATCTGAATAGAAAAAAATATATATATATTTTCACTTTTAATTTGATGTGTTTGATCTGTAATCAATTTTTGAAAAAAATTGTTTGACTTTTAAGTCAAGTGTACTTATTATTTTCAAGGCAATCGGTTGCCACAAATATTTTAAGTTTGGAGGTAAATGATTTTGAGTTGTAACAAGTCTATGTTTTTGAGTTATGGGTAATCAGAAGATTGATTGAAAAAACTAATAAATGTTATGTTCATGAAACATAAAAATTCTGAGTTTTCATGCTTGAAATTATTAAGTTCTCTTGAATTATTGCAATGAGAAAGATGAATAAATATTCTGAGTAGCAGAAACTGAAAATGTTTGAGTTTGCTTAATCAGTAAATTTAAGTTAATTATAATTTTAAATTATATTTAAAATAAACTCCAAAAATATAAGTGATGATGTACTCAAATGTTTGAGTTTATGAACTTAAAAAAATTGTGGCAACTGATTGCCTCACTTTTTTTAAGTTCTGCTTACTTATTCAGGTTTACAGTGCAGGTATAGTTTAGTTTAATTATGGTTATAACTTATTTGTCATCTGCTTTTATCCACTAATACAAGCCTGCTGTAGCAAAACCCGTCTGAATGATGGCCAAAATATACTGACGAGTTCAGTGAAGTTTATTGTACATCACACAAAATATGAGTGTTAGTTTTACTCCAGAGAATCTCTGTAAGAGCTGAATAAACATAGTATAAGAAGTGCGCATTAAAGTCTTATCCATAAACTCTCTCTCTCTCCCTTTCATTATCAACAACATGCACAACGAAGTACACAAAACACTCGTTACAACTAACAGCGCTCGCACTTTCATTTCTTCCGTGTCCAGTCACGTTAGGCCTGTTGCTCCGGAGAGTGTAAGCTTGATCACAAACAGTACAGATCCATCCTTGAGTAACAACGGGAGTAAATGAAGACTGCTATGTTCATTCTTACATCCATCAACAACACACCTCAATCGCTTAGGAGACATTCTTGTCTACAGCTGCTCAAGCGTCGAACAATGGCGGACTCTGTATCCAGCTCACTCAGGGTGGGTCTAGGCTCAAACTGAAGTGTCACTCAACAGTCGTTGGAGGGGCCTGCTCAATTCTACGTCACATTGAGCCGAATCTGAGAACAGCTCATTCTGAGACAGTGCTTATGATTTATTGAGATTGTAAAAAAAACACTGGGTGGATTTTTATCATTCTAGGGTGGTTTTGCTCACACACTGCCAACACACATTTTAGGGGTGTCAAAATTAATCGTTTCTACGATGCATCGCGATGCAGACGAGGACGATTCGGTATCGGTTCAGTAATAGACCATAACCGATTATAAAGTACTGATGCTTTTCTGACGTCATTTGTCGCGTACGTGCTTTGTTGCGGTAGCATACAATGGCAGAGGGAGGCGAGACGCGAGTGTGAGAAAATTAAAAATGCTCCAACTACTTTAAAGCCGACATCTGGGCACATTTCAGCTTTGATGAACAGCCTGGTAAGCACGACCTGCAGAAGACGTGCTGTGTGCGCTCATTTCACGCACAGATAGAATATGCAGGAGGTAATACCACTAACTTGATAAACCACGTTAGCCGTTTCACCGCGAGCTGTTAACGCCTGGCAGAGTCTGGCTGCTGTAGAGACGCGCGGATGAGCTCCAACGTCACCCGAATCCACAGCCAAAAACAAATCATCCGCCCGCCCCAATAACTTTCTGTTTTAAGTATCCGCACCCGATGCTCAAATTACAATTATTCTGTGTTGTTACGCGTGATTATAAATGGATGACCGTCACCTTCAACAGCGGACTCGACGACGGTTGATGCGCGCATCTTTAATGGTAACAATACACTGATTAATGAGCGCTGCTTTTAAATTAACATTTCTTTAAAACAAAATTTATTTGACAGATTTTCCTTTTCTTAATGGCATAAACAAGCTTTACTCCCTTGAAACTTGAACTGGAATGTCACTGATTCTGTCACTGCGACTTTCCGAACAGGCGACTGAGGCGAGCGCGCACACACACTCGCGCGCACACATATCACTTTTGAAGTCAAATTAAAATTGAGGATGCAGTGCATCGCGATGCATCGTAATCGAACCGAACCGTGAGACCAGTGTCGGTTCAAACCCCTAACACATTTATGTTCAAACACCATGTAAAAGTGAATTTTGCATGATAGGTGCCCTTTAAAGGGATAGTACACCTTAAACAGAAAATTATGAAGATATAAACCTGCATGAAGTTCTTTCTTCTGAACATAAAATAAGATATTTTGAAGAATGTTGGTAAATAGTTGCTGGTCCCCATAGACTTAGAAAAATAGAAAAAATACTTTGGATGTCAATGGGGACCAGTAACTGTTTGGTTGCTCATGTTCTTTAAAATATCTTCTTTTGTATACAGCACATTAAATAATTTAATAGAAGTTATGAACAAGTTGAGGGTGACAGAATTTACAATTTTGAGTAAACTAACCCTTTATCCAACACCATTGTTAATTTCATCTTTTGTTTCATTTTCAAGTTTGTGGTCTGAATTATGTCGTCTGCAATGTCAGAGGTGTATTTTGGAGTCTTTTTTTGTGATTGCCTTCTTAACGGTGTAACATCTACAGGTGAGTAAGATGACATCAACTAAATTAGCTGAAGTATGCGTTAGTTAAGCAGGCAAACATAATATAACTGCCGATGAAACCAACAGAAGGGGCGAAAACGTACTCTGTTACCTAACGTAACCTCGGTTCTCTCTAGAAGAGGGAACAAGTATTGCGTAAGTTGCTTACGCTACGGGTAAAATCATCTTTTCTCGCGATCTGAAGCCAAAGAATTATCCTTAATTTTGTATTTATTGTCAACGCAGTGCGGCAGCCAGCAGACCATAGCAGGCTGTATCAGCGTGCTCATTGGCTGTCCTGCGGCAACTGCAGCAGCCTACCGGTGAGCCCTGCGTGACGTCGTGCCCTCCACGCGTCATAGCCCGCCAGAATGGGTGCGGCTTAGCGTATATTAGGAAGGGCTCAACAGGCTGAACTCTGGTTTTCATTGACTGAAGCAAACAAGCTCGTGGCGCGAGCACGGCAGGTTAGTCTAGACGGATTTTTGAAAAATGGCCTTCTATAAGAAGTGAGGAGCATTTATGGGTACAAGTCGGGAACCGGCTTACCTTACATATTTCAAGGGTGCTGAATCCGAAAAAACTGGTTCCCAAGCGAAATTTTTAGTTGTTGACCTTCTAATTTGCATATCAAAATGGCCGCCAAATTGCCTATCTTGCTCAGTCGTTGGACCATTTTCCCCAAGTTTTTTTGTAAGTAGGCAATCAAGATGAGGAAATTAAGTTTCTAGATCGATAGTCAAGGGTCAGAGCAAAGATATAATGGAGGCTCACTGCCTTTTTTATGTATATATATATGCAAAATACCAACTTTTAAGGTGAAATTAAGCATTATTTGTGTAATTTTTTAAGGCTGACATACCAATATCACTCTTAAATGTTCCCATATGATATGTGATTATTCCATATTACATAATAACTAAGAAAAACACCATTGCAAGTTGTCTGAGATTTCATTTTTTATGCAAACAAAGCATTTATGCGTTTAATTCAAACATCGAAAAACCCAAGTGAACAGAGAAAAAAAAAACACCATGAAACTTCCCTTGAACAGATCTACAGATCACATCTTGTTTCTGTATATTTTCTTTCATATTTGTAGCTTAATTGCTTTGCTTTGGAGGCCGCACACACACACATACACACACCCCTCCCCCTCCATGCACACCGCGTCTCCATGAGAACGAGTGATCAACGTTGAAAGCAAGTTTGCAAAAGGTTGGTATCTCATGAACACCTTTACATAATCACGCATTAAAAAGTGGTTTAATCTTTTAAATTCTGAATATAATTTTGTCAGTGTGTTAATATCGACCCGAGAAGCGATTAACTTTTAGAAAGTTAACTAGTCGCAAGTTTGAGATAAAGATGCACTTGGGCTGTCAATGTCAAAACACTAGCCTAAGCTGTGATTCAAATGTTAAATAATGTTATGTCATTTTTACTTTTACACTGAATGCCTGCTGCTTCCAGATGAGTAGGCAGTAACGATTAATTTAATTTAGTAATTTAGTATAACGATAGAGTGTGAAACGTACTGGTTACTTTCGTAACCTCGGTTCCCTTAGAGATAAGGGAACGAGTACTGCGTTGCAAACGCTTATGGGAAAACTCCTTTTCTCGAGAATATTGAAGCCTTTATTTTAAAACGCATTTGCTACAGCACAGGCGAGAGCATCAGACCCACGTGAGTGAGCTGATAGGCTGTGCTGTGGGCAACTGCACGAACCAATGGCGGATAGACAGAAGCGCGCGAGCCAATCAGGGCGCTTGGCGCTCTGTCACTGTCAAGCGCGCGAAACTACACGTGACCATAACATATAAATACAGATAGAATCCGCCATTTGACAGGTATAATCGACTGAAGCGACAAACCTGCCATAAGAAAAATAGCACGGCAAGGCAACGCAGTACTCGTTCCCTTATCTCTAAGGGAACCGAGGTTACGAAAGTAACCAGTACGTTCCCTTACGAGAACGTTCTCTCGTACTGCGTTGCAAACGCTTATGGGAACGTTTCCATTTAAAACGCCGTGCTATTAATCTTTTGGCCGCTCTGACTCACCAGAGTTCCGGGAAGTACAGAATAGCCAGGATAAAAAGAGACCGAACATCGGGCCCATCAATTATCCGTAATAAAGACTGGCCAGAGCCAGTCATTTAACCCACAAGGTGATAGCCGTGTGTTTAATATCAAACTAGTCTGGGTCCGCAGAGCCAGAGTCCAGACTGAAAAGACTGTAACTGCAAAGCAGGGACATCAACTTATAATCAACGAATCTGGCAAAGCCAGTCACTTAGTCCACAATGTGATAACCGTGTGTTAAACATCAAACTAGTCTGGGTCAGCAGAGCCAGAGTCTAGACTGAAAAACTGTAGCTACAAAGCAAGGGCATTAAAGCTATAATTCAACAATGTGGACGGAGCGGATATCCGGCCGCCGCACATATGCTATAGATGGGAATACCCAAGTGACCATGGTTCAAAACTAGTCTGGATCCACAGAGCCAGAGTCTAGACAGAAAGAACGCATGTCTGCAGAGCAGGGACATCCAGATTATAGAATCTCACAAATGTGGACGGAGCGGACCAGCCGGCCGCCGCACAAATGTCTTCAATGGGAATACCACTTGACCAAGCCCACGAAGAGGCAACACCTCTCGTGGAATGAGCTCTAACACCTATGGGACAAGAGAGGCCCAGTGAGGTGTAAGCCAGGGCAATGGCGTCAACTATCCATCTGGACAGTGTGGTTTTAGTGACCGGGAGGCCCTTGGATCGGCCCCCGAAACACACAAAGAGCTGTTCAGACTGTCTGAAAGAGGCCGAACGCTCCAGATAAATTCTCAAAGCTCTGACTGGGCAAAGCATGAGAGAATCGCTATGCTCCTCGGAGGAGGGGAGAGCTGACAGAGAAATAACCTGGGCTCTGAACGGAGTTGAGAGCACCTTAGGAACATATCCATGTCTTGGCCTAAGAATGACCTTGGAGTCATTAGGACCAAACTCCAGACAGGAAGCGCTGGTAGACAGCGCCTGTAAATCCCCTATTCTCTTTACTGACGCCAGTGCTAGAAGCAGGGCGGTTTTCAGAGAGAGAGACTTAGGATCAGCTGACTGACGTGGTTCAAAGGGAGGTCCCTTAAGAGCCCGCAGGACCAAGGAGAGGTCCCAGGCCGGAACAGACGGTGGCCGAGGCGGGTTAAGCCTCCTGGCGCCCCTGAGGAAGCGAACTATAAGGTCGCTTTTTCCTAAGGAGGCCCCGGCTTCCAATACGTGAAAAGCAGCAATGGCTGCCACGTACACTTTGAGAGTGGAGGGGGAGCGACCCGCGTCCAACATCTCCTGTAGAAAAGACAGTACTCTTGGTACTTCACAAGTGTATGGGTCGAGGTCTCGAGCTAAACACCAGCTGGAAAACACTGACCATTTACTGAGATAGAGGCGTCTGGTAGACGGAGCTCTAGCTTCCTTTATAGTATTCAGGACGCCCTCTGGGAGGTTCTGGGGTACCCGTTGAGTGGCCATACATGTAGGGCCCATAAGTCGGGACGGGGATGCCAGATTGTCCTGTTGGCCTGAGTCAGGAGGTCGCGCCTCACTGGGATTGGCCACGGGTCTGCTACAGACAGCTGCATCAACTCTGGGAACCAAACCTGGGTCCGCCAGAGAGGAGCTACTAATAGCACTGCGCTTTTCGTGTTCCTGATCCGTTCGATGACCTGAGGGAGCATCGAGACCGGGGGGAACGCATAGAGAGGAAGGTTGGGCCAGTCGTGGGCCAACGCATCCCTGCTCTTTGAGAAAAAGATTGGGCATTGACAGTTGTCTTCTGAGGCGAAAAGATCTACTTCTGCCTTCCCGAAGACCTCCCAGAGCAGGAGAACTGTCTGAGGGTGGAGAGACCATTCCTCTGGGGGAACTCTGCCCCGAGAGAGCATGTCTGCTCCTGTATTCAACGTGCCTGGCACGTGAGCTGCCCTGAGCGAGCGCAGATTGGTGTGAGCCCATAGCAAGAGCTGTGAGGCTATGGCAAACAGGTTGCGGGACCTGAGGCCGCCCTGGCGATTTATGTAAGAGACCACCGACATGTTGTCCGTCCGTACCAACACGTGGTGTCCCGCCAGGTATGGGAGGAATGTTTTTAGGGCTAGAAAAACTGCTCTCATTTCGAGGCAGTTTATGTGTAGGCGTTTCTCCGAGCTCGACCAGAGGCCGGAGGCAGGCCTGCCCTCGTACAGAGCTCCCCAACCGGAGTTGGAGGCGTCTGTTGAAATCATCCTCCTCTCTGAAACTACCCCCATGCTTACGCCCTGCTGGTACCAGCTGGCGTTTTTCCAAGGGGCCAGGGCTTGAACACAGCGCTGGTCCACCTTGATAATCAAGTGGCCTGAATGCCAGGCGTGGGGTGGCACCAGAGGAGCCAGCCACAGCTGAAGAGGACGCATACGCAGTAGGCCTAGTTGGAGTACTGATGATGCAGAGGCCATCAGGCCAAGGATCCTCTGAAACGTTCTGAGGGGTACAAGAGAGCCCTCTATGAACGATGCCGTGAGCTGCTGAATCGTTAGAGAACGGGCCGGTGTGGGCCATGCTCTCATAAGTACGGAGTCGAGAACTGTTCCCAGGAACGTGATACGTTGGCTGGGCAACAGAACACTCTTTGCAACATTGACCCTGAGCCCTAGACATTCTAGATGGCTGAGGAGCCAGGCTTTGTGAGTATGTGACTCCGCCTCTGACTGGGTCAGTATGAGCCAGTCGTCGAGGTAGTTTAGGATGCGCATTCCCCGCTGTCTCAGGGGGGAGAGAGCTGCATCCATGCACTTCGTGAATGTACGAGGCGCTAGTGCCAGTCCAAATGGAAGAACTGTGTACTGGTATGTCTGCCCCTCGAAGGCGAATCTCAAGAATGGCCTGTGGTGGGGGTTCACTTGAATGTGAAAGTAAGCGTCTTTCAGATCTACTGAGAAAAACCTGTCGCCTGGGCGAATCTGCGCCAGGATATGTCTGGTCGTGAGCATTCTGAACGGCCGTGACATGAGAGCCTTGTTCAGATGTCTGAGATCTAAAATGGGTCTCAGGCCGCCGTCTTTCTTTGGAACAAGAAAGTATCGGCTGTAAAAACCTGACTCGCTCAGAGAAGGGGGGATCTTCTCGATGGCCCCTTTCGCCAGCAGACTTAACACTTCGGTGCGGAGGACATGACTCAATGTGCCCCTTACCGTGGTTTGTATAACCGCGCGAAAACGCGGTGGTCTGCGGGCGAAGTAACTGAAGCGAGTAACCATGCTTTATGATGTTCATCACCCATACTGAAACTCCGGGGATAGCTTGCCAAGCTAGAGCCCGCAGAGCTAGAGGCATTATCATATCTGGAACACCCAGAGTGGGGGGCTCGGACTGACATGTATGCATGTGAGAAATTATGCTCGATTTGTGCTTTGTGTGGGTCGCTGTTAAAACAGCGTTTGTTTGCAGGGGTGCGTGACATGTGACGGGCCCATGAACTGCATTTAGAACTGCTGCAGCCGCCTGAACTGAAGAGGGAGCCGTGAGCAGTAGTCGAGCGATTTTTGGGGCTGGTCCGGCCGCAGCGGGACAGTGACCCCTCTTTGTGCCGGTTAGGACGGCTTCTTGGGCTCGTGATCGAGCGTCAGCTTCGGCCGCGGGCCCTGGCGCTTAGGGAACGGGAACCGTTTCGCTGGCTTCATGTGCTTACTGGTCTCAGCCACTGGGCGGGGCTGGAGGACCTGGGACACCACTTTCTCAGGTCGCGGCGTGCTCTTGGGGCGCCGTTGGACTGAGCTGGAGCGCTTTGGTAGAAAGTGTCTCATGGCGCTGGAAGCCTTCTGAGCTTCAGTGAAGCGATCGGCGAAGCCGCTGACAGATGGGCCGAAGAGACCTGAGGCTGTGACGGGCGAGTCGAGGAAGGCAGTTTTATCCGCGTCCCTGATCTCGGTTAAGTTTAGCCAGAGGTGGCGCTCCATTACCACTAGGCTGGCCATATTGCGGCCCAGGGCTTGAGCGGTGGTCTTCGTGGCCCTCAGTGCCAGATCCGTGGCACTCCTGAGGTCTTTAAATGTGTCTGGGTCCGGGCCTGACTCATCCATGGAACGGAGAAGTTTGGCCTGGAAGGCTTGAAGCGTCGCCATGGCGTGAAGTGCAGAGGCGGCTTGACCGGCGGCAGCGTATGCGCGGCTGGCAATGGCCGAAGTAGTTCTGCACGGCTTAGAAGGGTGCACCGTCTTAGACCTCCAACTACCTGCAGTGGGGGGGCATAAGTGTGCAGCGACCGCTTCCTCCAGTGGGGGGAGAGACACATATCCTTTCTCTTCAGCGCCGTCAACAGTGGAGAGCGTAGAAGAGGCAGATGAGCGCGTTCGCGCTGAAAAGGGCGCGCGCCAGCATTTTGTGAGCTCTTCGTGAACCTCAGGCATAAATGGAGCGGCGCGCTGACGAGGGGCCTGCTGGCGCCCTGGCAGGTACCATTCATCGAGGCGGCTTCTGGCGGGCTCAGCTGGAGAAAGCCAATCGAGTCCCAACTCGTCAACAGCGCGAGACATGACACGGAGAAGTTCGGCGTCAATGCTCGCTCGAGTATCAGAAAACTCTAGCTGAGGGGGGGGGCGGGGTCCGCGGAGCCCGACCAATCCTCGCTCTCAGATGCCGCCATAGAAAGTGCGTCATCGACGTCATCCGGAGATGCGCCGAAAGAGACGAGTCCAGCCGCTTCAGACGAGGGGCGCTGCTCGCTCCGAGAGAACAGGACAGGCGAAGAAGGCGTGGGCGAGGCACGAGGAGAAAGGCCCGGCGTGCACTCGCTAAACTCACCGCGCTCAGGACGCCTCTGATCGCGCCGCTTCTTCCTACGGGGCTCGTGGGGCGCCGAAGACGGAAGGTGGGCGGAATCGGTCACCGTCGAAGACAGCCTTGAACGGAGAACGGAGACAGGCATCCCGTCGCAGAATTGGCAGCCGCCTTTCATGAGCGCTGCCTCGGCGTGCTCAGGGCCGAGGCAATCCGCACACTGGGTGTGTCCGTCGGATGCATGCAGGGAGACCCCGCAGCTCTCACAGATGGAGAGAGGCATTATGCCGCGCTGTGAAAACAGCGGTTTGCTCTTTTAGATAAATATGCAATGAAAAGGATATAATTTTTCGTCAGATGCCACAGGGAAACGCTCAGCTGGCGAGATGCCGGGATGCGAAGCTGTTCCGCTGGACGGCTTTTCCACGACGAGGGCTTCTTACGACCGGAGAAAATCAGCGACGAGGTGAGTCGAGCTGAAGGAGATTAAATCTGTCAAATGGCGGATTCTATCTGTATTTATATGTTATGGTCACGTGTAGTTTCGCGCGCTTGACAGTGACAGAGCGCCAAGCGCCCTGATTGGCTCGCGCGCTTCTGTCTATCCGCCATTGGTTCGTGCAGTTGCCCACAGCACAGCCTATCAGCTCACTCACGTGGGTCTGATGCTCTCGCCTGTGCTGTAGCAAATGCGTTTTAAAATAAAGGCTTCAATATTCTCGAGAAAAGGAGTTTTCCCATAAGCGTTTGCAACGCAGTACGAGAGAACGTTCTCGTAAGGGAACTTGTACTGCTGTGGTATTTGTATAGAGTGTGAATTCTGTATAGAAGATGTGTAGATTGTAGAATCAGTGTATGATGATTCATGGTGATCACAGGTTTTGAGTGCTAACGTAACGGATCTGTGCCTTGCTCCAAATATAGGCTACATATCATAACACAATTACCCCTAAATAATATAGATCTTCTAAAGTAAATTTAATGTTATTTTTCTTTGATTTTGCTTTTCAGCTTCAAATGGATCCAATAACAAACCTGAGACCGGTAGATTACAGCATTGTCTGCTTTTTTTGTTTAAGCAACAAGGGGAGTCTTAGTAATGCATCTGACCAAGGATTGGCAAAAGCTAGGCATGCCGCCAGAACCAGGAGAAATCTAAATGACTCAAAGAACAGTGTTTTGATTGATCGTGTTGAAGATGTATTGGACTCCGCTGCAGCCCAGCGTGTTGTATGGCATAAAAGGTACTATTCACACTTCACTGACAAAAGCAAATTAGAACGTTTGCAAAAGACAGTGGGTTCTGAACATGCAGGTAGCAGCAGACAAACTGCAGAAGCACAACCTTGCAGTAGCAGGTTTTCACTGCGAATGCAAATGGATCCAGTAGATTAAAGTTTATGCCTGTTCTGCCAAACAGATGTTTTGAAGAAACCATTGAGATCAGTAATGACAACAAAACTGAGTGATCAAATTATTCAAGCTTCGTCTTTAGACCATAACATTTATGTTCGGCTGGCTGGAGTGATTGATCTAATTGCAGCTGAGGCAAAATATCACTTAACATGTTTAAGAGCATTCATCAGATCTACGGACAAGACAAAGAAGGCAATACAAGAACACTCTGAAAGCTCAGACTACCCAGACCTTGCGATGACATGGCTATGCAAAGAGCTGCAAGGGGCAGCAGATAAAGGACATGTACTTCTTCTTGATGATGTCTGGGAACGGTATAAGGTACTCAGTAAAAAATCATCAACCACAATTCCACTCTCTTACTGCAGTAGAAGGGCAACATTTCGTGAAAAGTTGCAGTCACAGCTGGGTGACATCTTCAACTTTTTTCAACCTCTTGATAGGTGTTCATCCGAGCGAAAAACCATACTAATTCCGACAAAGTACACAAATACGGTGGCAAATACGGCAGTGTTGGAAATGATGGATGAGGATGAGAGTGAGGAAACATTGCCTCAATATGTGCCTACAGATGACAGTTTCTTATCACTTGTACATGTAGCACTGAAAATTCGTCAAGAGTTGATAGAAACCCCAGGCCATAAAGGTTTCTCTGTAAGTGAGGATGACGCCATTGCATGTGTCCCAGATAGTTTATATATGCTACTGAGACTAATCGTTGGTGGTCAAGAGGCACTTGAAAATGACAATTCTGAAAAGAATGAAGACCTTCTCCGTAGAAGAGTACTGAGCATAGCACAAGACCTGGTTTACTGTGTCAGTCGCGGCAGAAAATGGACACCCAAACATATCGGACTAGCTACTACACTACATCAGGCTACACGATCAAAACAGCTTGTAGAGTTATTCAACAAGGCCGGCCACTGTTTGAACTATGAGCAGGTGATGAAGGTAGACAATGCCTTAGCTGAGAGTACCTTAAAATCTATGGACCCAGCAACCGGTGCCATTATTCCATCAAACATGGTAGCAAATCGATTCATCCACTACACTGCTGACAACATTGACATCCTTGATGAGTCCTTAGATGGAAAGAACACCTTTCATGCAACCCAAATGGCAGCCTGGCAACGGGGAAAAAAA
This sequence comes from Scardinius erythrophthalmus, assembly GCF_964197995.2. Classification (NCBI taxonomy): domain Eukaryota; kingdom Metazoa; phylum Chordata; class Actinopteri; order Cypriniformes; family Leuciscidae; genus Scardinius; species Scardinius erythrophthalmus. The sequence goes on from NC_138224.1 coordinate 35,252,571, forward strand.
TATATAGAACTTGACATGCTGAAGCCCTCCACTAGCCATACACTGGTTGTGCCAGATGTCCTGGAGAACTTGCACCACATCAATGTACATTCTTCCACAAGCAAGCCAGTATTCACATCACATGTTAACAAGACCTGGTTTACAAAACCTAAAGGAGACAGTGAGTGTGTGAAACAAGCAAAAGCAACAGACATGGCTTTCTTCCTGCGACGTCAGGATTCTGAACCCAAACCTTCTTGGACTGTATTCAATCAGTCAGTCTCATCAAAGGAACCAGAGCAGACAGCAGTAGGATATTTGCCAATAGTCCTTGCTCCAGCTCATGAGTATGATACGCTCAATACAGTTGTGAAGAGGTGCATGGCAATATCATCACATTTTGGCCAGGAGCATACTGTCATAACAGTGGACCAAGCTCTTTACTGCAAGCTCATGGAACTGAAGTGGTGTGTTGAGGAATATCAGTGCAAGTTAATCCCTCGGCTTGGTGGACTTCATATTGCAATGAACTTCCTGAAGACTATCGGAGATCACATGGCTGGGTCTGGTCTAGCTGAAGTGTGGCTGGAGAGTGGATTGCTGGGGGAGGGTGCTGTGCAGCTTGTCATGTCAGGGAAAGCATACAACAAGGGTATGAGAGCTCACAAACTGACCTTGCAGGCCCTATGGCAGCTTTTGTTGCCAACATTCCTCGCGTTTGCTGCAGAATCAAACAAGGAATGCCATGATGAGATCTCTGCTATGGCTGCTGATGACAATCCTGAAACTATTCCTCAGTTGATAACATATCTGAAGCAGGAACAGTTTGACAGTCTCCTCAAAGATTTCATCGCAAGTAAATCTGAAGATGTCAACTTTGTTTTCTGGTGGAACTACATGGATATGGTCTCAACACTGTTGCAGTTTACACGAGCTCAGCGTGATGGACTCTGGGAGCTTCATATTCACTCCTTCAGCTGGATGTTGCCGTACTTCATGCGATATGACCACCTGAACTACGCAAGATGGGGGCCAGTGTATATTGTTGAGATGCACCAACTCCCAGAACCTGTACTATCGGAGTTCCAAAGGGGCAACTTTGTTGTGAAGCGGTCCGATCAACGATTTAACCAGGTCGATCCTGACCAAGCAATGGAGTGGATCAATGGAACAGGGAAAAAAGGAGGGGGGATCATTGGCATTACTAAGACACTTTCAGCCCTTTCCAGATGGACACTCTCCTACAACATGAGGTCCCATGTAGCAGAAGAGACACATTTGATGTTCAGCAACACATCTGAGAAAACCTACGTCCACAATGAAGCTACCAAATCCCGTGAAAAGAGAGACAACAGAGACGAAATGGCATTGGTTTTAGTCTTCAAAGGATTCAAGGTGTTTGGTTCAGTCTCACCAGGCTCATTGCAAAATCTCGCCACGAAAGATGTTGCCACAGAGGCTATCCAAAGCTCATTACTTTCTGCCAAAGACCTAGGACAAGAAAAAGTGAAATCATTCATTGAGAAAAGGATGTTCCTGAGGACAAAGATAAACCAGAGGTCCCAATCCATGCAACCCTACATAAGAGCAAAGCTAAAACATTTGCATCTCTGTATGAAGTGGCCAAAAATCCTAAAATCAAAGACAACAGAACCGTCGTAAAGGCTGACCGAAACGTCCTCAAACGCCTTGTTACGGCCTATGAGGCAGGTCGTCCAGTTGACTTACCAGCTGTCCTAAAATACGAGCTTCTGCCAGTTCCCATATCCCTTGCTGAAATGAATGGGACCCTTCGCACTGGAAACAAGTCTGTATTGGTAAATAAGTTAACAGAAGACATAGTCTGTCCTGAGGCTATTGAACTTCCCGACATGTCATCTTGCCTCATCATAGATGGACAGGCACTGGTGGTTGCCCTAGGAAAGCCAGACAAAGCAGTAACATTTGGAGATTTGGCTGACACATTTGTCAGAGCAGTATTGAAAGCTGGATGTTCCTATAAACGGACAGACGTTGTGTTTGACAGATACAGAGAAGAGACCATCAAGGGTGCTACCAGGACACGACACACAAAAGCAGCTCAACCAATCAGACGACTTGTTGAGGGTCGTGATGTGCATCTTCCGAAAAACTGGACCAACTTCCTGTCCCTCCCTGACAACAAAGCTGATCTTGCCAATCTACTTTCTGAAGAACTATGTGCTCAGGCACCAGATGATAAAGAGATAGTTGTTGCTGGTGGGTTCAGAGACAAAGAAACGGAGGTTAGGTCATCGAAAGCAACAACCAACCTGACTCATCTGAGAGCCACACACGAAGAGGCAGATACCCGATTGGTATTACATGCAGTGCACTGCCAGTCAGACACAGTAGTCGTGTCATCTAGAGACACTGATGTGCTTGTGATTCTGGTTTCCCATTTCCCGCACATAGCATGTAAAAAACTCTGGCTGTTGTCTGGTACCACAAGGAAGCCACAATATATACCCATTGATGCTGTTTTTAACAAACTGCCAAAGGATTCAGCACCAAGCCTTGTAGCATTTCATGCACTAACTGGTTGTGATACCACATCATACATTGCAAGTCACACCAAAAGTACATAGTGGAAAGTCTGGAAAATGCATCATCAGTTGCTCAGCAACCTCGGAATTGGTGATCTCACGGAGGAGACTCAAAGATCTTCAGAGGCTTTTGTCTGCAGAATATATGATGTGCATAGAACAGACTCTGTTGATGCAGCAAGGCATATACTTTTCTCCAGGACAGGTAAACCAGAAGCAATGCCGGCGACAAGCGATGCGCTCCACTTCCATCTGCTGAGAGTACACTACCAGGCAATGGTTTGGAGAAATGCTCACTATGCCACACCTGAGCTTCCTTCACCCTTGGACATGGGATGGAAACATGGCAGTTCAGGACTACAGCCCATTCTTATGTCACAGAATCCAATACCTGAAAGTTGCCTGGAAATGATCCTGTGTACCTGTAAAAAACAATGCACAACACGCCAGTGCAAATGCCGAAAATCAGGGCTGTTATGCACTGCAATGTGTGCATGTCAGAGTGATGACCAATGTCCTTGTTTAAATGTGGAGTTGTAGTCCTCAAGTATACCAAGGCAAGAGGTAACCAAAGAACTTAGAAAAGGACTGCAGAAAGAAATACTAATCAAAATGAAATTCCAAAGACAAATGGCACACAAGCAAACTAGAAAGGTATAAAAACAATTTACCAAAAACAATTTACAAAGGGAGTGAACTACAGAACTAAAAATCTAACAGAAAAGAGCAAAGCAATTAAGCTACAAATATGAAAGAAAATATACAGAAACAAGATGTGATCTGTTGATCTGTTCAAGGGAAGTTTCATGGTGTTTTTTTTTCTCTGTTCACTTGGGTTTTTCGATGTTTGAATTAAGAGCATAAATGCTTTGTTTGCATAAAAAAATGAAATCTCAGACAACTTGCAATGGTGTTTTTCTTAGTTATTATGTAATATGGAATACATCACATATCATATATACACTGGGAACATTTAAGAGTGATATTGATTGAATATGTATGTTGGCCTTAAAAAACACACACAAATAATGCTTAATTTCACCTTAAAAGTTGGTATTTTGCATTTATATACATAAAAAAGGCAGTGAGCCTCCATTATATCTTTGCTCTGACCCTTGACTATCGATCTAGAAACTTAATTTCCTCATCTTGATTGCCTACTTACAAAAAAACTAGGGGAAAATGGTCCAACGACTGAGCAAGATAGGCAATTTGGCGGCCATTTTGATATGCAAATTAGAAGGTAAAAAACTCAAAATTTCGCTTGGGAACCAGTTTTTTTGGATTCAGCACCCTTGAAATATGTAAAGTAGGCCGGTTCCCGACTTGTACCCATAAATGCTCCTCACTTTCACGTTTTGGGCACTTCCCATCTAGACTAGGTTACGCAATACCGAGGTTATGTTAGGTAACCAAGTACGTTCTCTTACGAGAGGTTCTCTCGTATTGCGTAAGTTGCTTACGCTACGGGAACCCCTTGTCAACGCCGTGCGCACCGAGCATCCACTGCATGAGTCCCGGGGAAGCCCGGGGAACACAACATGCGGGAACAGGTGGGCAGCAACGCGGGCCAGCACATGTAATAAGCACTTCATAGGAATACAGAGCGGCTCTGCCGGTCTATGTATAAACATGTGGAGAAGGCGGCCAGCAGCGTGGGCCAGCACAAGTACATAAGCACATCATAGGGAAAAGATAGAGTGGCTCCGCCGGTCTATGTATAGAGAGTGTCACCCTCTTGTGCAGCTGTAAGGAGAATAGGCGGCCAGCAACGCGGGCCAGCGCAAGTGCACAAGCATATGACTAGGAAATACAGAGCGGCTCCGCCGGTCTATATATAGAGAGTTTCATACCTAGTACAGCTCAACCAGAAGAGCTAGTAGTGCGTGAAGTAGCCTGCACATGACAACTGGGCAGAACATACACATCACTTAGACTGATAAAAGTCTAGCCTGCAAGGCGGGAACTTCCAGGTTATAAAACCTCACGAATGTAGAGGGGGAGGCCCAGCCTGCCGCCATACAAATGTCATGGATAGAAATCCCGCTGGACCAAGCCCACGATGAAGCCATGCCTCTCGTGGAATGGGCTCAAAACACTGCAGGTGTTTTGACGCATAAGCTGCTGGAATAGCGTCCACTATCCATCTGGATAGGCTATGTTTCGAGGCGGCGAGACCCTAGGTGCGCCCGCCAAACGAAACAAAGAGCTGCTCAGAACGCCTGAAGGCGGCGGAGTGCGTGATGTAAACTCTCGGCGCCCTGACAGGGCATAGGAGGTTATCACTGTCCTCGCTATCGGATGCTGGCAGAGCCGATAGGGAGATGATCTGCGCCCTAAAGGGAGTGCCAGTCGCCTTGGGGACGTAACCGTGTCTCGGTTTGAGGATGACCTTAGAGTCATTTGGCCCGACCTCGAGACATGCGGGGCTAACAGATGATCCCCCACACGTTTTACTGAAGACAGAGCTATCAGAAAAACGGTCTTAAGCGAGAGGTATTTCAGATCCACGGATTCTAACGGTTCAAAGGGAAACGCTTTCAGGGCCTCTAGGACCAAGGAAAGATCCCACATAGGAACCGAGGGGGGCCGCAGGGGGTTCATCCTCCTGGCTCCTCTAAGGAAGCGGATGATGAGCTCGTTCCTTCCTATCGCACAGCCGCAACATACACTTTGAGCGTGGAAGGGGACCTGCCCTTGTCCAACAGCTCTTGAAGGAAGGAAAGCACCCACAAAACCCCACACGTGCGTGGATCCAGGCTGTTTATAACGCACCATTTGGAGAACACTGACCATTAGACGTGTAGAGTCTTCTCGTAGAAGGAGCTCTAGACTGCGTGATCGTGTTCACGACCCCTTCCGGCAAAGCAACGGGTATCCGTTGATTATCCACGCATGCAGAGACCAGTGGGATGCCAGATTGATCCACCGGCTTGGGAGAGAAGGTCTTTCCTCACCGGGATCGGCCATGGGGCTACGTGCGACAGCCTCACCAGTACTGGGAACCAGGTTTGTTTCTCCCATTGCGGGGCTATGAGGAGCACTGAGTGGTGCGTTTCCCTGATCTTCTTGATTACCTGTGGTAGCAGTGAGATCGGAGGGAAAGCATACAGCGGGCAGCTGGGCCAGGTTTGGGCCAGTGCGTCCTCGCTCTTCGAGAGGAATCTCGGGCAATGAGTGTTGTCTTTTGACGCAAAAAGGTCGACTTCCACTCTGCCGAAAAGGCACCACAGTGACTGGACTGTCTGAGGGTGCAGAGACCATTCTCCCGGGGGAATGTTGTCTCTGGACAGTCTGTCTGGGCCGACATTCATGTGGCCCGGTACGTGCGCGGCTCTCAGCGAGCGCAACGAGTGATGAGCCCACACGAGAAGGCGTTCTGTCAGTTTGCAGAGATTCATGGATCTGACACCGCCCTGGTGGTTCACGTAGAACACCACGGACATGTTGTCCGAACGGACTAGAACATGGTGGCCCCGTATGTGTGGGAGGAAACGTTTGAGCGCGTTCTCTACCGCTATCATCTCCAAACAGTTTATATGTAGGCATTTCTCCTGGTCTGACCACAGGCCAAAGACCGGTCTGCCCCCGAAAAGAGTGCCCCAACCTAAGTTGGAGGCGTCCGTCGAGATAACTTTACGGTGCGAGATGGCTCCCATTGTCACTCCCCGCTGGTACCAGTCGGCAGCTAACCAGGGTCTCAGTGCTGAAACGCAGCTCTGAGTCACTCTGATTCGTATGCCGCCGGACGCCCAGGCTCGGTGAGGCACTCGAGCGTTCAACCAACGTTGCAGCGGGCGCATACGCAGTAGACCCAGCTGAAGTACTGCTGCAGCTGATGCCTTACAGCCCAGCATCCTCTGAAATGCTTTAGAGGTACTGCGCTGCCCATCTGGAAAGACGCGGCCAGGCGTTGAACACGGCGCACGCTGTGTCGACAGCTAGGCCGTCATTGCCACAGAGTCTAGTTCTAAACCCAGAAAAGAGGCTGACTGACTGGGCAGTAATGAGCTCTTGGTCCAGTTGACCGTGAGACCCAGGCTTTCCAGATGGCTGAGAAGCACTGTCCTGTGAGATATAAGTTCCATCTCTGACTGCGCTAAAATCAGCCAGTCATCCAAATAGTTCAAAATCCGCATACCCTGACTTCTCAGGGGAGCGAGAGCCGCGTCCATGCACTTCGTGAATGTACGGGGTGCTAAAGACAGGCCGAACGGGAGGACGGTGTACTGATATACCTGACCGTCGAAGGCGAATCTCAAGAATGGCTTGTGATGGGGTATAATCTGGATCTGAAAGTATGCGTCTTTCAGATCGAGAGAAATAAACCAGTCCCTCGGGTGATTTTGCGCTAGGATTTGTCTGGTCGTGAGCATTTTGAACGGTCGCCTCATGAGAGCTTTGTTCAAATATCTCAGATCTAAGATAGGTCTGAGAGCTCCGTCCTTCTTGGGCACGAGGAAGTAACGGCTGTAAAAGCCTGACTCGCTCAGAGAAGGATGTAACGGTTCTAATGCCCCCTAATGCCTTAGGAGGGGACTGAGAAATGTGTGAGTGACGCACGTGAATGGGGCGGGGTAGCTTTCTTGTAACGTAAAGGAAGCTAGCCCTGTGACCGTCCGCTTCTAACATCCCTTGTGAGCGGCGCAGTTTGCGCGGCTCAAACAGAGGGAGAGAGAGAGCGGGGAGAGAGGTGCGAGGCATTTGAAACAACGCCTCGTAGGAAATTTCTCTTTTAGACAGAATGTGTGTCGCAGCGCGAACACACACAGCAGAAAAAGGATATGATGCCGGATAGTGTAGCAGGCACGGCAGGCTGAAGGCGGTGAAGACGACCGGCTTCCCCAGGCGCTGTCCTAAGCTTGCTGAATTCAACGGCGGCGGCTTCTCTCAGAGTCCAGCGATGCGTAGAGCTTCGCTGAAGTGATGAAAATCAGAGTTCAGCCTGTTGAGCCCTTCCTAATATACGCTAAGCCGCACCCATTCTGGCGGGCTATGACGCGTGGAGGGCGCAAAGCGCCCTCATTGGGCGTGACGTCACGCAGGGCTCACCGGTAAGTTGCTGCAGTTGCCGCAGGACAGCCAATGAGCACACTGATACAGCCTACTATGGTCTGCTGGCTGTTGCACTGCGTTGACAATAAATACAAAATTAAGGATAATTTTTTGGCTTCAGATCTGGAGAAAAGATGACTTTACCAGCAACTTACGCAATACGAGAGAACCTCTCGTAAGAGAACAGTGGTTTACCAGGCAGCAGAGTTAAAGTGCTTTTAAACAATCATCCCTCAGTTTCTGTTCTTTATTTTGAATTTGCAGCAGCCATTCCCTCCGGACTGTACATCACTACTGACGCTCTCCACTAATACACAGAACGGGTTGACGGAGGAGGAGGAGGAGGAGGAGGAGGAGGAGGAGGAGGAAAGGGTTAGCAATATACCATTATCAAAATAGCAAAGTTTTGCTAACTAATATTTTTAATGTTGTTTAATTGATTAAAAACTATAAACACCATACAACATCATAACTTACCTCATCTTCACCCCACATGTTATTGTTGTTAGTAATAAGTTCTGTTATTGTATTTTAGTTTTTTCTGTAAACTACAACACTAAAAGGCTGCTGTGACTTTGTCTGTTTCAGGAGAGTCTGTTCTCTAAGCAAAAACATGGATGCTGAAAATGAAGGGCAGAATCATCATCCAGTTACAACAGCTAACAGACGACTCTTCAGCATTAGCTGTCTATTTTTATCGAATGCAGAATTAGGTAAACCAATATATATATATATATATATATATATATATATATATATATATATATATATATATACAGTGCAATGCATAAGTGAATACACCCATGCTAAAGTTGACTAAAAAGAGGAATAAAAAAATATATTTTGGAAATTGAACTTAATGCCTTAATTTAAAAAATTAGGAAAAATCCAACCTTTAAGGACACCAATTTTCTTTGTGAATGAATAATGTATCGTAAATAAATAAATGTTCTTCCTTAAAATACATGGTGCATAAGTGAGTACACCCCTATGTTAAATTCCCATAGAGGCAGGCAGATTTGTATTTTTAAGTATTTAAAAAAAAAAAAATTTTAGGATACTATGCATCCTGATAAAGTTCCCTTGGCCTTTGGAATTAAAATAGCCCCACATCATCACATAGCCTTCACCATACCTAGAGATTGGCATGGTTTTATTTCAGTTAGCCTAATAGCTAGTTTGATTTGCATTGAGAGATGGTCTTATGGAAAGTACCCTATGCCAATCTCTAGGTATGGTGAAGGCTATGTGATGATGTGGGGCTATTTTAATTCCAAAGGCCATTGTTGTAGGACAGATAGCCTACATTTTTACTTGCACGTCAGATTCATTTCTACACAGTTTTTGCTTGTTATTAGACATGTAAGGCGCGTCAAGTTTATTTGTAAAGCGCGTTTCACACACGCGGGTGATTTTTCTCACTGGCAGCGCAATTTCAAACATAGCTTAAATGTCTTCCCCTTGTGGAAGATTAAATTCGCTCTTCATACCTTTTACAACAAGTAGAAAACATGAAGATATCAGAAAATAGATCGATGGTCTCTTTCCTCCTCGTGTCCCACATCCCTCTCAGAGTGGTATGGCTTCATGTGGAATCACGCGTCTTTGTGTGGAAGTATTAAACGAAAGTTTTTTTTTTAATAGATTTAACTTTTCTATTATTTAAGTTTCTAATATTTACTGATATTCATTTCAATGCTTTGCAGGCCTTGTATTGTTTCTTTGACGGAATTGCTCAAATAAAGAATTTTTTGCTTGAATAAACACTACATTTTTTTATTTAAATTTTCAAAACACCCCCCCAACCACCGCAGGTAGTTGGTTCATTACCACCGCAGTGGTAAAAAACTGCCACCGTCATAGCCCTATAACCTGATAGTAAAACAGATCATTTTATAATTAAATATTGCAATACTTTGCGCTACTGTATCAATATAATTGCATGCGCAAAATATTGCGATACTGAACAGAATCGATTTTTTCCCCCACCACTACTGTAGGTGGATTCAGAATCAGATGTAGTGCTTTTATTAACGTCAAAGTACATGCAGCATCAAGTTTGAGAGTTAGGGAAAATTCTGCCAACAACCGGTCTGAAAAAATAATATATTTTTCCCTGCTTGTGCTTGCAGGTTCATTCTGAGAATCAACCCTGATGGCACCAAACACCAAAGGCACAGATCAGATGGAAATCTGGAAAGGTCCAAAGAAAAGCATCAGCCTGAAACCCTCAGTGTTTCTCATCAGAGAGCTTGTCAACTTTGACTGGCAAAATTACTGAAATGTAACAACACAAACTGACTTTGACTGTATTTTATTATTTTAAGGCCTGTTTTGCTTCTCAGTGTGTGTATGTTTTTACCATGCTACTTATACAAATGGTCACCAGGAGATTAATTCTATGGACTTTGGAGATGTTGCCTTTTTTTTCTTCAGCTAGTGGCTCCTAAAGGTCAAGATTTGTAATTTGTACTTCTAAAACAAAATGTTCAACAATGAAAAAGAATATTGTAAGGACAAATGTTTGTGAGTTATTGTGATTTTTTGGGGGGTGGGGTAAACATACATTTAAAAAAAAAAAAAAAAAACTCAATACTAATACTGTAAATGAAAATACGGTAATAATACTGTAAATGCAAGTACAGTAAATGATACAGTATATTGTAAGAGAAAATACAGTAATAAAACTGTAAATGCAAGTACAGTAAATGGTACAGTATACTGTAAGTGAAAATACAGTAATAATACTGTAAACATTTTACAGTAAATTACTGGCATCCAGCTGCCAGTAAGTTACTGTAAAATTTACAGCAACCTCTTTACAGTGTAACTGTCAAAGATCCTGGACCACCAAGCCCAAAGGAGACCTTAGAAATTAAGTGCAACAAATATGTAACGAATGTGCAAGAATCATGATTCTGTTTTCCCTGCACACAAAACTCCAGAAGCCTTGTCATTATAAATTTTGGGAAAACTTTTAATGCTTAACCTGTAAATGTAACTCATAGCCTTGGCGCCGCTAGGTCTGCACTTGTGGCAACTTTTACGGCTCCCCCGATACTTTATAGCACCCTAGACTTTATAGCACCCCAGAACAACACTTCTCCGGGCTTCACAAGCTTCAAAAGAATTGCAAGGCAACCCCCCTGCTCTCTCTCTATGTGACACTCCAGACAGAGCATTCCATACACACACACACACACACACACACACACACACACACACACACACACAAACGTTTCTTTACACTCATCATGTAAGTCATTACTAAGATGTATTTGATAGGTTTGTGGTTGTTATGATTTTCTGATTTGTAACTTGGAAATGTTTCTCCTAATTAATGTTCTCAAATAGAATCATAGTTTTGTAACCCTACCTCTGACCAGGTCATAAAACTTTATGACCCAACTGGGATTTCCAGGAAAGCCCGGCTCGCTGGAATTCTTGTAAGGAAAGAGAAAAGTACCTTTTAAATGTATTAACTGTATTTACTTTTGTGCTTAGATGTCTTCCCATATCAAATTGGAGTATCTGCAATTTTATTGTGTGTTAATCAAACTTTAAATGTTTATAATATGCATATCTTATGTAACGTTGTATTCCTATAATTTTCATATGACTTGTTTTATATCTCTGTAATTCTCTCAATCTAACGGAGTCGAATTCCGATAGCAGAATTCAGTAATGTGCATTGTTTTACACATTTCATATTTCTGGAGCCGAACGGCTCAGTCCAGTCTCCTCATAACTCATCCAGTGGGCGTCCCCCCACAGGACAAAGGAACTTCTTCCCACTCGAAAATCTCGGGAGATGATTTGCTTTCCCCGCAAAAAGGGGCGTGGACGGGATTCCCTCAAAAGACGGAACTTACCCGTTTCTCTTCCTCTTCGGTCAAACTTCGGGAAACACCAACTTCGGCTTTGGCCACCGTCTTTTGACGCGCACCTCCGCGTCACTCCCGACCTTTCTTTTCTTTTCTTTTCTTTACTAAGTTTTATTTTCATATTCGCCTCTCCCTCCACAAGGGAGATGAACTTTGAATCATTTCTTTGGTAACTTCACGTTCGGTGAACCTTTAAAACTTTGCGCGAGTCTGCTCACACCGGAAGACACGAAAGAACGCACAGCTCCGAAAGACCGAGACACGCGTCTTCTTGCCTCAGCAACACACCAGACTATATGCAAGTATAATCGAGCTTAATCAAGCTCTTAATTTGTTTAAGGTTGTCTATTCCCTTTTTCAAGGTGATTTGATTCCTTAGTGCAGGGTTCACCAATCTCGGTCCTGGAGGGCCGCTGTCCTGCAGAGTTTAGCTCCAACCCCAATTAAACACACCTGAACCAGCTAATCAAGGTCTCACTAGGCATACTAGAAACTTTCAAACAGGTGTGTTGGAGCTCGTTGGAGATAAACTCTGCAGGACAGCGGCCCTCCAGGACCGAGATTGGTGAACCCTGCCTTAGTGTCTCTCAAGGTTCATTTTGTCTGTGATTTTTGCCATACTGTGATCTCTCCCTATTTTGCTTTCACTTTCTCTAGCTCATCTCTCTCTCACCTCTCTCATTTTCCAATCTCCCTCTCCCATTCATTCTCATAATGTTTTTCATGTGTTTGTTTCTGTTGTATATACATGTATTCCTTAGTTCGATGTATTATTAGTTCAATTATTAAAATCCAATATATCCTCGATTGATTCTGTCTGTCTGCTCACATTACGAAGTCAATGAAATGTTTGATCCAAGCTACATGCTTTATCTTGTTACAATATTAGTAACCTAATTTTATAAACACAGAGAGTTGTTTTTTTTCCAAGGCCAGAAAAAAATACTCTTTCTTGAAATTATAAGTGATAACTTTATTGAGAAGTTGATAGGTTAATCTTACGGCCGTTTGCTGGACAAACAACTGTTTTTAATTAATTACATTAATTTCCATTAAGGGTTATCTAATAGAATCGATCTGAAATAAGACTATTGATATATGAATGAGGAATTATATTTCCTTGTGATTGATTATTCATATATACAACTTTGATAATTTAATGTAACTAAAATGCAATATATTAATCATATTCATGATTAATTATAAAAATTCCCAATAGATCATTTGAGCTAATGTTAATGTTCAATACCTAATGCGGTTACAAATACATTACTCACAGATATATGAAATCTATCATGGTCTATATTTACCAAAATATAGGCCCTGATGCAAGTGGGTAAATATATATTATTTACATTATTTTGAATATAGTTGCAGAGTCTGGTTGTTTGAATGAGGTGGAACCACCTGTATCTTCATAAGGAGATGAGGTACAGCATTGCTCTCATCATCTGTGTGCATGGATTAATATAAGAACCCCCAACTACAGTACAATTAATGTTTTTATGAATTTTGTATGCATATGTACAATCTAGTACCTTGATTATTTTTGGTTTTAATTTAGTCAGATTCACTTGGGGGGTGTCTCCCATTACTGTGTTAGAGTTAGAATTACTGGATCAAGTGCTGTCGAAAAAGAAGGATCCTCAGCCGGTTCTTGAAAGTGGCTATGGACTCAGCAGCTCTGGTTGAGTTAGGCAGATCATTCCACCAGCAGGGAACAGTCATGGTAAAGGTCCGATAAAGAGATTTTGTGCCTCTTTGAGATGGCACCACAAGACGTCGTTCGCTTGCAGAGCTCAAGTTTCTGGATGGCACATAAGTCTGAAGTAATGAGTTTAAGTAAAAGGGAGCAGAGCCAGTGGTTGTTCTGTAGGCAAACGTCAGTGACTTGGATTTAATACGAGCGGCAACTGGCAACCAGTGCAAATTTGTGAGGAGAGGAGTGACGCGTGCTCTCTTCGGCTCGTTAAAGACCACTTTGGCTGCAGCATTCTGGATCAGTTGCAGAGGTTTGACCGTGCAAGCTGGAAGACCAGCCAGGAGAGCATTACAATAGTCCAGTCTGGATAGAACTAGCGCTTGGACAAGGAGTTGTGTAGCATGCTCTGATAGGAAGGGCTTGATCCTCCTAATGTTGTACAAGGCAAATCTACATGACCGGGCAGTTCTAGCAATGTGGTATGTGAAGTTCAGTTGATCATCAATTATCACTCCAAGGTTCCTGGCTGACCTTGATGGAGTTTATGAGCTTAGCTGAATGGTGAAGTTGTGATGAAGTGTTGGGTTGGCCGGGACCACAAGTAGCTCTGTCTTCGCAAGGTTTAGTTGAAGGTGGTGGTCCTTCATCCAGCCAGAAATTTCTGTCAGGCAGGCTGAGATACAATCAGATACCATCAGATCGTCAGGCTGGAATGAGAGGTAGAGTTGTGTGTCATCAGTATAGCAATGATAGGAAAAGCCATGTTTCTGAATCACAGATCCTAGTGATGTCATGTAGATGGAGAAGAGAAGTGGTCCAAGCACTGAGCCCTGAGGCACTCCAGTAGCTAGATGTTGGGTCTTAGAGACCACACCCCTCCACGATACCCTAAAGGACCTACCTGAGATGTAAGACTTGAACCATTGGAGTGCGGTTCCCGAGATGCCCTTCATCTTTAGGATTGACAGGAGGATCTGGTGGTTAACTGTGTCAAAGGCAGCAGAAAGATCCAGCAGGATGAGAACTGAGGATTTGGAAGCTGCTCTTGCGCTCACGCCCTACTATTTAGCCAAGCGAAACTCAAAAATGTTAATGTGTTTTATTGTGATTTACTTGTTAAGCCAGATGAGTGTTGCCTTTTGTTAAAATAATTGTTATTATTGTGTTAATGTTTACTTATTATTAAACGAACGTTACGTGTATTAATGTTAGCTTGTATTTTCATGATTTTCATCATACCAAAATTCAACGTAGTTGTCCAGCATTCCACCCTGTTGAACAGGGTACAATCCTTAACATCTATTACTGTTGACCAGCATAGTTTCCAATGTTTGTAACTTTTGCTGGTCATATACAATACAAGCATCCCATGCTGGTCACAAGCATACCAGCACCAAAACACAACATATGCTGGTCTATGCTGGTTTTTCATGCAGGGAATGGAAACGCAATAATTTCACTATTTTTTTTTATCAACATTTAGACAATATTGCAAAAGTTTATCGCAAATCTGTAATGGAAACACTGCTATTGATATCCCCATGACTGTACTCTAGTATACTCTTGTGGCAAGGGGGGCGTGGTTCAGCGAGGTCTGTGATAGGAGAGAGGATCGGGAGACAGCTGCGGCGTGAGTGGGTTAAGTGTGAATGACAAACACCTGTGTCTTGTTTCAGTAATTGCCGTGGGGAAACCGATAAAAGCCATGAGGAAACGAGATGCGAGGGAGAGAGACCAGCACAGATCTGTGGGTGATCGCGCAGCAGCTTCTTTTTTGAAGAGAATGCCGAGAGCACCCGCGGGGTCTTAGACGTTCTAAAGGCAACTTGGGAGGAAGGACCTTCGAAGAGTCATAACGAAATTCAGTATGTCCTGCATCTGAGATCAAAACTCCACACTTTGGGGCGGCTCTCGATGGAGAATTTGTTACAGGCTCAGGACAGACAGACCCAGTTATACAATAGGGGAACAAAACTGAGAGAATTTTCACCAGGAGATAAAGTCTGTGTATTACTTCCTACATCGAGTTCCAAATTACTCGCGTAGTGGCAAGGGCCCTTTGAGGTCACACAGCGAGTCAGAGATCTCAATTATGAGGTACTTAGAACGGATAGGAACGGGGTGCGTCAAATTAACCACCTCAATCTCCTCAAAAAGTGGAGTGAGGCAGAGTCAGTAATGCTGGCGACAGGGATTAGTGCAGAAGATGATCTCGGGCCAGTGGCGAATATTTAAATTCCATCTCTCGTGCTGGCTCCGGAAGGAGATCATCTTTCGCCGTCCAAGATTGCTGATGTAGCCAGGTTGCAGGCAGAATTTGCCGACATGTTCTCGCCCCTACCCGGTCGAACAAACCTCATTCAGCACCATATTGAGACTGAGCCGGGCATGGTGGTTCGCAGCCGGCCATATAGATTACCTGAACATAAAAAAACATGGTTCAGTCTGAATTAGAGGCGATGCTCGAGATGGGGGCAATAGAATAATCCCACAGTAACTGGGTGAGCCTGATAGTCTTAGTACCTAAAACGGACGGCTCCGTTCGTTTCTGTGTGGATTAACACAAAGTTAATGCTGTGTTGAAATTCGACGGGTAACCAATGTCGCGGATTGGCGAACTGCTTGATCGGCTCGGCACTGCTCGTTTTTATTCGACACTGTATTTAACTAAAGTATACTGGCAGATCCCCTAATCGCCTCTATCTAAAGAAAAGACAGCCTTTACAACGGCGTTCAGATTACACCAATTCTTTACGCTTCCGTTTGGGTTGTTCGGGGCTCCGGCCACGTTTCAACATCTCATGGACCGAATTCTTCGGCTCCCCGGCCTGAGTCGGGGCTGTGGGGGTATGTGGCAAGGGGGATGTGGTTCAGCAAGGTCTGTGACAGGAGAGAGGATCGGGAGACAGCTACGGCGTGAGTGGCTTAAGTGTGAATGACAAACACCTGTGTCTTGTTTCAGTAATTGTTGTGGGGAGACTGATAAAAGCCATGAGGAAAGGAGATGCGAGGGAGAGAGACCAGCGGAGATCTGTGGCTGATCGTGCAGCAGCTGAAAGCAGCGGAAAGAGTTTTTTGAAGAGAACACAGAGAGGATGAGCGCGAGCATGAGGAACGTGTTAATTGACAGCTGATTCTAGTGGACTAAGTTTGATTATACAGCGCGGTGTGCGCGACTTTGTTTTCTCCCGTTTTATTTTGTTTTTCAATTAACACCCGACCCTGTCCTCTTCCTTCCTTGAATATTAAGCATTATTATAACTCTGTATTAGCCATTACATCCAAGTTACCTGCCCTTGACACTAATTCATATTTTGGGTTTTTAGTGCAACATTTATCTACAATTCAAATAAATTATTAAATAACCATTGTATCTTTTTTTTTAGTCAGCAAGGTGCATTAAATAAATTAAAATGCACATCATACATTCTACAACAATAGTAATAGCTCAAATAATTTTACGTCAATAACTGTGATATATGAGTGTTTTTATCAAAACGCTATTGTAATTGTTGAAAGAGACTTAATTTGACAGTTCAAAGTCCAAGAATTTTGGTGATTAGCAAACATTAATTACCATAATGGTGACTTCAAATGAAAGATTCATTAAAGCATGAACATTACCTAGAACTAAACCTCTATTAATTCTCCATAAGAACTTTTGTGGACGTATTCAATTAAGTAAAATTTGTTAATAATAGGGGAAGTTTGTAATGTTGTGTTTTATGTTTTTTGTGTCATGTGAGAACTTTTGTTGTACTTCATGTTCCTAGTGCCATATTCATGTTTATTATTTTTATTGTTCCCAAGTATCTTTTGAATATATAGCCCTTTTTTCCCTTCTTCTCTGTCAGTTGATGCATGTTTGGTTACAGTGTTTTAAAAGATTTGTTGTCAATGAGCCAATGCATAATCTGCTTATAGGAACAGACATGTACATACAGATTATAAACAGAGTTTGGTGTTTTAAGCACCCAAAAATATGATGAAATAAAAAAAGAATAGACTCAATAAAGGTGCCTCAGGATGTGGGAAGGAAAATTGTCTCTAGATTTACTACTGATCAGTGAAAAAAATCAGAAAATAAGATAGGAACTAATGATTACCTGAATGTAAATGCCTTTTAGCCATTGCTTACAAACAATATATATTTTTCTGTGTAGTGATGCACTTAATGTCGATAATTTCCCTGCCAGTGTTTTTTTTTTTTTTAAATGTTGCCAGCCACCATCAACGATTTTGGTAACTTTCACAAAAATGTCATGGTTCCCAGAATATTTTGTTGTATGAATATCTGAACATGCAATATATCAAAAGAAAGTACAGACTCTCTGCTTTTAAAGAAAAAAAAATGTTTATTCTAGATTCATGTGGGTACATTTAATAAAAAATAGCAACATTTTGAATAAAAAGCTGGGAAAGTCACGTTTTTGTGACTACGTTTTTGCGACTACACATCCAGATGGGATTCAGAACGATGATCAAAACACAGATGGAGTTGATCGAGTCCATCAACACCCCTAAAGCTTCACAGTCCTAAAACTTGTCCTGGGTCAACATTTCATTCAGCAACATTAAGCAGTTTTGATTTACTGTAGTGTATATGCTGTTTAATGTTGATGATTGCATTACTTTTCATATGCATATGATATCACTTGTTTCTACATCTTTTTCGCCTTTTCCAGTAACCAATGCTGATTTTAGGAATCGTCCAGAGCTGAGATTCACATAATGGGCTTTTTGTTTCTACGCGCTGTAACCGGTAGACCAATCACAACACTGCTATTTCCGGTATGAGCTCGCAAATGAAGTTTCAGGTCTCTTCGATATGTGAAACTCATGTCACACTGAAGACACATGAAAGGTTTCTCTCCAGTGTGAAGCCTCATGTGGACTTGATAGGTTCCTTTTTCATTGAAACCTTTTCCACACTGTTGGCAGGTGAAAGGCTTCTCTCCTGTGTGAAGTCTCACGTGAACATCGAGGTTTGATTTGCTTGAGCAAGTCCTTCCACAGTAATGGCACATGAAAGGCTTCTCTCCAATGTGACTTATCACATGCCACTCAAGGTGATTGCTGTCTGTGAAACTTCTTTCGCATTGGTGACATTTAAAGAAGTTTTCTCTTGAGTGTAGCCTCATGTGGCCATTAAGGTTTAATTTACGTCTGAAACTCTTTCCACATCGATCACATGTGAAAGGTGTTTCTCCAGTGTGAATTCTTTTGTGGTCATTCAGCGTTCCTTGTTGTGAAAAACTTTTTCCACACAGTTTGCAGGTGAAGGGCTTCTCTCCAGTGTGAATTCTTTTGTGCTCATTCAGCGTTCCTTGTTGTGCAAAACATTTTCCACACAGTTGGCAGGTGAAGGGCTTCTCTCCAGTGTGAACTCTCATGTGGACTTTAAGGCTTCCTTTTCCAGAGAAACCTTTCCCACACTGTTGGCAGGGGTAAGGACTCTCTCCATTGTGAATTCTCACGTGAGCTTTAAGGTTTTCACGTTTACTGAAACTCTTTCCACACTGAAAACAGGTGAAATAACGTCTACCCCCCGTCTTTCGAGCTCTTTTTCGTGAGGGAGTCTTTTCAGTCTGCGAGCAGCTAGGATGGTTTTCCCCAGTTATGAAATCATGATCCTCTTCCTTTACAACGTTAAGTTCTTGAATCTCATCTTCCAGCAGCATCGGGTCTAAGGTGAAAATAGATAAATACAAGTTTAAGCCCCAGTTTAATGGCACAGAATGAAAAATAAATGCATACAAGGTTCAGGCTTCTCAAGCCAACATCAACATTTGTTCAACTTTAGCCTCTAGTTGCAAATTGTGGCAAGCATTCCCATCTCACCTCATTATTGATGTCATCAGCGATTAGTCAATGTCTGCTTGACTTTATTCACTTAACTGTGTATAAACATTGGAAGCTTCAGTGCAATTGGCTGATCCTGTCTGATCGATTGCTCCTGTCTGCCTCGCTGCCTGCTGTGAGTGTGTTTGCTTCGGTGCTGTATAAGCTCCGTCTTAGCCTCGTATTTCCTTGTTTTGAACCATCATTTACTACAATTTCTAGTTGTTTATACTACTACTAAATACAGCTTACCCAACATCTCAGATTAACCTGACATCGCTAGCTTCCGTTACTACTAGCACAACACGCTAGTAATTCGCTAGCCTGCTAACGCGCCACCCGTGCGCTCAGCTATTTTTATTTATTTATTTATTTTTCTCTCGCGCGCTCGCGCCTTTGAGTTCATAAAAGCTCAGGTGAGTAAGAATCACTCAACAAACACGGTGAGTAATGTCTTGTCCTGTTATTGTCACCTGCACTTCATGTCACATGTTTAGCATAGCCTTCTCTGTCGGCAATATAGGATTTATATGTGATAAATGTAAGGAGACAGTTAGGTTGACAGAGAAGATTTCAGAATTAGAAACACGCATCCAAACTTTAATTGAGGATAGTAAGAGTGCTAGAGCTTCAGATGTTTTGGATGCGCATAGCATAGTGAACACTTTACATGAGTCGGTTCCGGCTGAAGTAGAGCCTGTGCAGCCGGGCAAATGGGTGACAGTGAGGGATCGCTCTAGTCGCGGATCTAAAAACCACTCTTCCGTTCCGATTACCATAACAAATCGATTTGCCCCGCTCAGTGAAACACCCACTGAGAATGATTGTACCCTAGTTATTGGCGATTCTATTACACGGAACGTGAAAATAGAGACACCAACCACCATAGTCACATGTTTGCCGGGAGCCAGAGCACCTGACATCAAAGCAAATTTAAAAGTGCTGGCTAATGCTAATCGTAAATTCTCTAAGATCATTATTCATGTCGGCACTAATGATATTCGACTCCGCCAGTCGGAGATCACCAAAATTAATATTAAAGAGGTGTGTGAACTCGCAAGTATGATGTCAAGGACTGTAATTTGCTCTGGCCCCCTTCCTGTTCGCAGGAGTGATGAGATAGTTAGTAGATTGTGTTCGCTTAACGGTTGGCTGTCTAAGTGGTGTCCGCTTAATAATATAGAATTCATAGACAATTGGAAAAGTTTTTGGGGCAAACCTGACCTGTTGAAAAGAGATGGTATTCATCCCTCCTGGGATGGTGCTGCTCTTCTCTCTAGTAATATGGCTCATAGTCTTAGAGCTCAAACATGACAATCTGGGGCTCAGGTCAGGAAGCAGACAGACTGGCTTAACCGACTGTCTGCTAGCGGCCTCGCGTTACCCAGGTCAGATAAATCCCATCACATAGAGCCTCTTTCACCTAGCTATCATCATATAGAGACTGTGTCTGTTCCCCGAATTTGGAATTCCAAAAAAACGTTTTAACCCATCTAAGGTTAAAAATTTAATTGATGTTCAACAAATAAAAAACAGCTATAATACAGATGAGCAAATGCTAAAGCTTGGGTTGCTGAATATTCGATCGCTTACTTCAAAAGCACTCATTGTTAATGATATGATTTCAGATAATAACCTAGATGTGCTGTGTTTGACAGAAACCTGGCTAAAACCAAATGATTACATTACTTTAAATGAATCAACCCCGCAAGATTACTGTTATAAACATGAGCCTCGTCTGAAACGCAAAGGGGGTGGTGTTGCTGTAATTTATAGTAATAGTTTCAAAACCACTAAGAAATCAAGTTTTAAATATAATTCTTTTGAAGCATTGGTGCTTAATGTAAAAATATATAGTGTAAACGATAAATCATGTTTGAGATTTGTGCTGGCTACTGTATACCGGCCACCAGGGCACCATACAGACTTTATCAAAGAATTTGCGGACTTTCTATCAGAATTAATATTGACTGCAGATAAAGTACTAATTGTTGGTGATTTTAATATACACATCGATAATGAAAAAGATGCATTGGGATTGGCATTTAAAGACATTGTAAATTCAATTGGAGTTAGACAACACGTGTCAGGACCTACTCATCGTCGTAATCATACTCTAGATCTAATATTATCACACGGAATAGATGTTGATGCCGTTGAAATTCTGCAGCAGAGCGATGACATCTCAGATCATTATCTAGTCTCGTGTAATTTGCATTTAGCCAAGGCTGCAAAGCCAACTCCGTGTTTCAAATATGTGAGACCTATCACTTCTGCCACTAAAGATTGCTTTATTAATAATCTTCCTGATCAGTTTCATCATCTCAGCATCCCAGATAGCTTAGAAGAACTTGATATTGCGACAGAAACGTTTAACTCTCTCTTATCCAGCACTTTAGACACAGTTGCTCCGTTGCGCTTAAAGAAGATTAAAGAAAATAGTCCAACGCCGTGGTACAACGAGCACACTCAGGCACTTAAGAGAGCAGCCAGAAAAATGGAGCGCAACTGGAAGAAAACAAAACTAGAGGTATTTCCCATTTCATGGAAGGAGAGCTCGATTGCTTACAGAGAGGCTTTAAAAGCTGCTAGATCTGCTTATTTTTCAACCCTATTAGAAGAAAATAAACATAATCCTAGGTATTTATTTGAAACGGTGGCTAAACTAACGAAAAATAAAGCTTCAAGCCCAGAAGTTTCCAAGAAACACAGCAGTAATGATTTTATGAACTTCTTCACTTGTAAGATTGATAATATCAGGGACAAAATTATAACTATGCAACCGTCTACTACGGTATCGCATCAGGCAGTGCATTGTAGTCTCCCTGAGGAAAAATTTTATTCATTCGTTGCTATAGGAGAGGAAGAATTTACTAAACTCGTTAAATCATCTAAATCGACAACATGTATGTTAGACCCTATACCGACTAAGCTACTGAAAGAGATGCTTCCAGAGGTCCTAGATCCTCTTCTTAATATCATTAATTCGTCTTTGTCTCTAGGATACGTACCAAAAAACTTTAAGCTGGCTATGATTAAACCGCTTGTTAAAAAAACGCAACTTGATCCTACAGAATTAGTCAATTACAGGCCGATCTCGAATCTACCTTTTCTGTCAAAGATATTAGAAAAGGCAGTATCCTCACAACTGTGTTCCTTTCTTGAAAGAAATGATATCTGCGAGGATTTCCAGTCCGGATTTAGACCGTACCATAGTACCGAGACAGCTCTCGTTAGAGTCACAAATGATTTGCTCTTATCATCCGATCGTGGTTGTATCTCGCTATTAGTGTTACTCGATCTTAGTGCTGCATTTGACACCATTGACCACAACATTCTTTTACATAGACTAGAACATTATGTTGGCATTACGGGAAATGCACTAGCATGGTTTAAATCATACTTATCTGACCGTTATCAGTTTGTTGCAGTAAATGATGAGATGTCTCATCGATCACAAGTTCATTATGGCGTACCACAAGGCTCAGTACTAGGACCGCTGCTGTTCACTCTGTACATGCTACCATTAGGAGATATCATTAGGAAACATGAAATTAGCTTTCACAGTTATGCTGACGATACTCAGCTGTATATTTCTTCAAAACTTAACGTAACTTATCAATTCACAAAATTAACGGAATGCATAGCGGATATAAAAAATTGGATGACTCGTAATTTTCTACTTCTAAATTCTGAAAAAACAGAGTTTCTAATTATTGGACAAAAAACTTCCTCACGTAATAACCTAGAATACTGTCTAACACTTGATGGCTGCTCTGTTAAGTCTTCGTTGTCGGTTAGGAACCTGGGTGTGCTCTTTGATACCAATCTTTCATTTGAAAGTCACGTGTCTAGTATCTGTAAAACTGCATTTTTCCATCTTAAAAATATATCTAAATTACGCCATATGCTCTCATTGACAAATGCGGAACAATTAGTTCATGCGTTCATGACCTCAAGGCTAGATTATTGTAATGCTCTACTGGGTGGTTGCCCTGCATGCTTAATAAACAAACTATAGCTGGTTCAAAACGCAGCAGCTCGAGTTCTTACCAGAACCAGGAAGTATGACCATATTAGCCCAGTTCTGTCAAAACTGCATTGGCTCCCTATTAAACATCGCATAAATTTTAAAATATTGCTGATTACTTACAAAGCACTAAATGGTTTAGCTCCGCAGTACTTGAGCGAGCTCTTAACGCATTATAGTCCGTCACGTCTATTGCGATCTCAAAATTCCGGCCAGTTACTAATACCTAGAATATCAAAATCGACTGCTGGCGGTAGATCCTATTCCTATTTAGCTCAAAAACTCTGGAACAGTCTTCCTACCATTGTCCGGGAAGCAGACACACTCTGTCAGTTCAAAGCCAGATTAAAGACACATCTCTTTGACCTAGCATTCACATAATACATTATAGACTTCTATAATTTAATGTTAGGCTGCATAGATTAGGTCAGCCGGAACCGGGAACACTTCCCATAAATCCTGATGTACTCGTTACATCATGAGAAGAATGGCATCTACGCTAATTTTAGTGTCTGTGTTTATCCCGAGGTTTTCCTGCAGCCTGCCGGATCCAGGCCGTATCCAGATCTGACGAAGGACCTTCGCCTGGACCGATGACAACACAGTGCTGAAGTGCCAACTAGTCTCTCCCTATGGAGGATCCCACTACCACTATACAGATAAGGCGTTGTCGGGAAAATTCGTTTCGCGTTCCTACCCCAAAGCAACAAAATAAAATAAAATTCTTTATCAAAATTTTTAAGGAAAGACAAGTACTTTGTTTAGGCTTGGCTTGTAGAGAATTCCAAACCTGCGTATTTTCAAATGCACATAACTATAGAACCCATTCTAAATGCGCATGTGAACGCCATCAGCGTTTCTCACAGGTTCGCGTTTAAAGTCTGTGTAGAGGGAATGGTGTCGTCTTAGCGGCACCATCATCATGAAGATGACTTGACTTGACTTAAACCCTATATAATATGATGCTATAAAAATTCTAAGATCCACACTGGGAATATGGAAAAAAATACAAACACAGGCTTTAGTTGGATAATAGAGGATATGGTAAATGTAATGAGTCAGAAGTGTTATGATTTCATGCCTACAGTGATATGGTCATGCAGATCCACTTTCCTGCAGAGATCAGCTCCAACCCTGATCAAACACACCTGAACAAGCTAATCAAGGGCTTTAGCAAATCAGACAAGTCACCTTCATTTATATAGCGCTTTTAACAATATAGATTGTTTCGAAGCAGCTTTACAGTGATAACAGGAAATTACAGTAACAGAGATTGTTTTGGTTTTACAGCAGCTCTAGAATAAAGTTATTGATTCACTTCCATTGCAAAGATCATTAGTTAGGGGCCGCGAACACGACACCGTTTTAACAGAAAACACACTTATTTGCACAACAACAGTGCCTGGTGGCTCGAGAACGCAAACCTTGAAACAGGTTCCAAGGTGCAAGCGTTGAATAATTTAGAAAAACATTATCTCCGCGTAAACTTCAGAAATGTGAATCTGTGAAAATGCTGACGGAGTGCACGTGTTACGTATTACGTGTCTAGTCTATAGGTGGTGCTGTATTCATATCATAAAAGATATTGCAATTTATGACAAAATTCAAAATAACAGACTGATGTTTGCCTGATCTGGACAAAATCAGCACAGATTCAGCATGACACCAATATTATGAGTTTCTAACAAGCTG
Organism: Scardinius erythrophthalmus; assembly: GCF_964197995.2. Classification (NCBI taxonomy): domain Eukaryota; kingdom Metazoa; phylum Chordata; class Actinopteri; order Cypriniformes; family Leuciscidae; genus Scardinius; species Scardinius erythrophthalmus. Next base: position 35,277,318 of record NC_138224.1, read on the forward strand.
TTAAAGTTAATAGCAATAGCTATTTTTCGTATATCATGACCCACAGGCGGTGCTGTTCCCATCTTTTGTTTCCCCTTCAGAGCATGTATTTGAAGAAGTGTACCAACTTTTGTTTTGATTAATCAAAGTCTGGCCAAGATACAGCCTTTGAATCCTTTGGTAAACATTATAAAGCTTGTGATCAGGGCTGTGCGATATGACGATATATATATAGGGTTCTTGCAGGTTTCAGTAAGTCAAATTTAAGACCTTTTTAAGACATTTTAAGACCATAAAGATTGAAATTTAAGACCTACACGACGCATTACTAAAAAAAAATTCAAATCAAAGAAATTCTGAAAAAAATCATTTTATTTCAATGAATTCAGTCATACAGATAAAGCAATCACATTAGTAACCTTAATTAATAGTTGGTAACCACATTAATAACCTCGGGATAATTACAGCATCTATCTATCTAACATGGATTATCTGATGTGTGTGAGTGAGAGAGAGATGAGAGAGAGAGAGAGATAGTGAGAGAGAGAGAGAGAGAGAGAGAGAGAGAGAGAGAGAGAGAGAGAGGTGATAGGAGCTGGGCCATCTTTGAGCCAGCCTTTCCCTCGGCTTCCTCGGCAAGCATGTCTGCCTCCCTGGCAAGACAGTTGGACACCTCTTTTAAACAGGTCTTCCTCTTTTTTAGTTGCTCTAAACCATCCTCTGCAAGCTTTCTCTTCTGGCTCTGCATTTCCATTTTTCCATTTTCTGCATTTTTCAATCTCCAGCCCAAGCAGCAGGATAGGGACGGCTTAAACTCTCATGCAGGAAGTTGTCTAGTCGGTTCTCAAATGGCTGGAAGTTGAGAAGTTCTTCGTTCCTTGCCTCAACGGACAGGAAAGACTCAAACTGTTGGACAATGGTTTCCCCTAAAACAAAGTGATTAGAAGTCAAATATGCATATACATAAATCACAGCACTCAAGACTCAAACTGACTCTTAACCTATGTAAGTCTTCAATAACAACATACAAAAGCCTGTGTAAAATGATGGGACTTATTCAATACATGGGCCACTGCACACAGAAGAGGTGCAAGATGTCCATGCTAAACCAATACACTGATAGGAAAAGAGAAAAGGGGGACCAAATGTCTGCAACAGAGAGAATGCTCGAAACACAGTCTTATAAAAATTCAGAGTATAGTTGAGCATGGTACTTAAACTTTGGTTCATAACCCCTTCCAAATCTATTCCTACCAGCAGATACACCTCCTGTCAGCTGCTTGTCCTTCAGAAATGTCTGTATGAGACATTTCATTTAAGTCTTGCTTTTGTCTGGGTCCCTGAACATGAGAGACTGGTCAGGACACTCCATCTGCCTAACTGTTGCATATTTCAAAGGGCTCTTCTCCTGAACTTTCCTCACGATGTTTGAGAGTCCAAGCATGCAATCCCTCTTAAACTCAAGGACCCTTAGCTCTGCACTTTTACTGTTCTGGACAGGGGAATGTGCAATAAAAAAAATACATGTCAGTAGTATCAAAAAAAAAGTTTAACTCAAAAAGTACACATGATTGGGCAATCATGAGACTTCATGCAATGAGGTCATATGACTTCTTAGTGTATTAGCCTAATGGCAAAGTTTCTTCCTGTTGCACACTTTACAACTGACATATCTGGAGTATGTTAAACGAAATGACACTTGCTGCCTGCATATTGATAATTATTTCCAAAACCTTAAGAATCATCATGACAATACCTTGAGAGCTGCCTCAGCACCCAAGCCGATGTCAACCATCTGTGGGGGGAGGAGCAAGTTCTTGTCAGACAGGTCCAGTATGGTAAGCTGAAGGGCAGTGATGTCTTGCAGGACCTCTCTTTTAACAAATTGCCTCAGTAGACTCTGTCAGAAGACAAATGAAGTAACAATAACAGAGTTGAAAGGGTTTCATTCAATTAATAAAGCAATTAACATTCACTTGGTCTAGAGGAGACTGGCTCTAAAATACTTCACATGTTGGCCTAACAATATGACAAATATTTTGATTAACTTGGATAAAAGCAATCGCCAGAGATGAATAAATAAACAAATAGAATGTATGTTGAGAGGTTTATACCAACAAGTGATACAACCCATATACTGTTAATAATTACCTTAATCAAATCAGCCAAGTCTTTGCCAAAGAAAGGCATCACAGGTTCATCTGTTTGGTACTTCCTCATGAATGGATCAAAGGTCCTGGCCACTGCCAATTGTGCATCCTCGTTATTGTTAAAGGATCGTTGTGGGCTGCTTCAATGGTGTCAAATGATGCCGTCTTGGGGGTTTGGCAGCTCTTTTCTGTGCACAGTGTCCAGGTATAGCAGAGATGGCCAGACCGCCAGAGCCCACTCAATAGCCGGAAGATTGTCCAGCCACCGATGGCCGCAGAATGGCTGAGGCAACACTGTGGATTTGGTGAATCTTACGTAGTCCTCCCTCCTCGCTGGAACATGGTGGAATAATGTGTGCATTGCCTTTAATATCTTGTCCACATGCCACATCGAAAAGCCATCCTTGAAGGCATTATGCAGTGTGTGGAGCCCACAGCTGCCTACGGACACCAGACACCAGACACCACTCCCATAGTTCTCAGCATGGTCAAGCTGGAGGAGCTCTAAAAACTTGAAGTTCACATTAGGCCCATTCATGGAGACTGACATCAGCCTGCTGCCGTACAATTGATCCAAAGACTCCTTATGTATTGAAAATAAGGAGAAATAAAAAGACAGATATACATCATTAAAGCAATGACACACACAGTCATTGTACATTTAACTATCTACATGTTTGACTACAAGCCTTTCGTCATGTATCTCTGTAGGTGTGTAGAACTATGACTGCTAATGTGTCCTAAACTGCATGTGAACCTACATTTCCTATCTCTCGATTGCCAAATTTTTGTTTTAAACAATAAAGACTAATCTAATGTAAACTGATAAAATAAATTAAAAACATAAACAATGTTAGGTTACTTTTTCTATGTAGGCTACAGCTTCAAATGTGTAGACAGACATTACTTTCTTGTCTCAAAAGTGATAAGTAAAAGAATAGCCCATTCAACTTTCACTTAATTTGACATGTTTCAGTAGGTCCTGCGCTGTCCCATGTCCTATGGCCCATGAACTGTGAGCCCAGGTACCTCGACTTAAAGCAGCACTCAGTAGGTTCGGGATTTCTTTGCTGTATTCTCGCTTTTTGCTCGCAGGTTTCTCTCTAGAGCTCCCCCCACAGCTTCGGAATAGATATTTGACAACACTGTTGTAAAAACTCGTTGGTGATTCTCAGACACCAGAGGCTATAGATCAACGACATCAAAGCAGATGGGACATTCTTTAAAACGTCTTCTTCATTCGGGTTCAGACAGCGTGAGGGAGCGCAATAATGACAGCATTTTAGCAGATTTCTTTTGGCTGTAAAGCAATTGTTTACATCGCGAGACCTGATATCACGCGAGACTTCCTGACGCGACGGTTGCAAGTGCGTATTTTCTGCTCACGGGCACCAGGGGGGTGCGAAACGACCACCATTCAACCCGAAATAAGTAATATAACCATTCCAATGACTCCGAAGCTGTTCAGTTAAGGTAAAAAAAGTTACTTAGTTCACCTTTAACAATTCCATTGTTCCAGAAACGAACGTGGACGTCAAGCTGGTCTGATTTAGGCTTTTGTCGAACATTACGACATATGGCCCGGTAAGAGTATGAATCAATTTCCTCTTTATAAACTCCCCCAATCCAAATCTTGCCACATAAGAGCAGTACCTGGAGCTGGGTACCACTTGTAACCAACAGCGGAAATCGTTGTGATCTAGCTATCTCTCGTTGAAAGTACACTTTCCCATTTTCCACACATAGCCAAACTTGAACAAACTCTGAGGAGACGCAGACGCATTTCACGAGCAGGTAACTGCATTTATCACAGGATCAACTGTATCACACACATCAACTGTAGTTTTATCACCGCGTACGTACCAACACCAATATCCTCCAGAAAGAACTACAACACACCGAAATAACTTTCTGCGGCCAGCATTTCTGGAAATGAACAAGGGTAAAACCTTTTTTAGACCTGACTAAATTAAATTTAAAGGGGACCTATTATGCCCCTTTTCACTAGATGTAAAATAAGTCTCTGATGTCCCCAGAGTGTGTATGTGAAGTTTTAGCTCAAAATACCCAACAGAATTTCATTTACAGCACGTGTAAATCATCATTTTTTGGGTCTGTGAAAAACACACTGTTTTAGTGCTTCTCCTTTTTAGTGCTCTCCTCTTTCCACGGTTGAAACACTGATTGAGCAATTCCATGTGACATGATACGGACTTCGATAAGTTGTACTCTATCTTTTAACACACTTTCAGATGCTCATTCATGTTTATTTCGCGCGGTAACTGGTGTTATTAATGCGGAAGAGAAGATCATGTGCTTCTCTTGAGCTGAGCTGCGCCAGAGCGATCTCACGCCACGTTTTTGAATTTCGTAAGAAAATGGACGTAATTTGAAATCTGAGACTTTGTTTCACATCAATAATAACAAAGCACAAATATTATTGCGATTTATTGGATGGGATGCGCACAACAAAGTTCCATTCATTCATCAACTGAAAAGAGGATGACTAATCGATTCTTGGGATTTAAGAATCGATATCGGTTCGTAAAAATGAGAATCGATTAAAATCGAGAAATCGATATTTTTTACCCAGCCCTACTACAGAGTCAGAGAATATATGCTGTATGGAGTTGGAACAGGTATAGTGTAGTTTAATTATGATTATAACCTATTTGGCATTGCTTGTATTGTTATACACTATTAATGCAAGCCTGCTGTAGGACTCCGTCTGACGATCTGAATTGTCTGAATGATGACACAAAATATACTGATGAGTTTAATAAAGTATGTCATGTATGCCACACAAAAGATGAAGCATCAGTTTTTCTTCAGAAAATCACTGTTAGAGCTGAGTAAACAGTATAAGAAGTGCATAAGTAACTTACATAAATTTCTGTAGAGTTGAGGGAGCATTTTCTTTGAAAACAAAATGAATCCACCTCGTCTTCAGTGGCCAGCAGATTTCAAGAGCAAATAGAGAGAGCTATGTGAATGAATACATCCAGCTACAACACCTTCAACGCTTGGGAGATGCTGCAACGCTTCTCGTGAGTGCATTGCTGCAGCAATGGCTGATGTGTACAACTCGCAGTGAACTCGATCAGGGCGGGTCTAAGTTATAACGGCAGTGTCAATCAACACTCGTGGGCGGGGCCTGTGGCTTTAGTGATGTCACTAAAGCCACATTCTGAAAACGGGTCGTTTGGAGAGACTGCTTTTGATTTATGGAGATTTAAAAAAAAAGGAGTGAGTGGATTTTTATCACTGTAGGGTGGTTGTGTACACACACTGCCAACACACATTTATGTCCAAATACCATACAAAAGTGAATTTTGCATAATAGGTCCCCTATAAGACCTCGGATGAAAATCTGGCCATTGTTAAGACATTTTAAGGCCTTAAATTTAAAGTTCAGAATTTTAGACTTTTTAAGACCCCGCAGGAAACCCTGTATTTATCAGATGGACCATTTCATATTTTTGTTATTTCGTGGTGTTGCAAAATACACTGTTTACGGCAATACTTTTGGATGACTGCAATCTTACACACTACCGTAGGGATGCAGACAGAAATGTGAATAACATGTAGAGTGAAGGGGAGACAGAAACTGGTGGCCCGAGCAGGAGAGGGACCAGCAAGGACAAAACGAGGAGCTCGTTTCTAAACGAGGGACTACCTCTGTAGCATGGACAGGGTTTGATAATGAAAACTTTGCAAATTATGTAGGACACTGGATCCCAGAACAGGCTCAAAACACCACTAACTTCACTCGCATTATTGACGTAATACATCATTCTTCATATCATATATAACAGCACAGTGAGGCGGTGGTCACGCTACACGGCACAGATTGTACTACGGACTATTTCAATTGAGCAGTGTAACTTTCTAATATGTTTGGTTGACTGTATTTTATTTTGATAATGAACAGGCTGCTATGTTAGCAATGCTAGAATATGTTAGCAATACTAGAATATGTTGTTTGTGTGTGTGTGGGTGGGTGTGTGTGTGTGTGTGTGTGTGTGTGTGTGTGTGTGTGTGTGTGTGTGTGTGTGTGTGTGTGTGTGTGTGTGTGTGTGTGTGTGTGTGTGTGTGTGTGTGTGTGTGTGCACGCGAGGTGCCGGCGCGATTTTTAGTGCGAGATGTGACATTGTGTGAATCCATTCCACACTATCCTGCAATTTTTTGCTGGTTTCAAAACACACAACAAGCTGCATATTACCTGCTATCTATTTTCACTGAAATGTAAGCCTAATTGTTTGCCAGTTGGTGTTGTATATATCCTCAGAAAAACTATAGCCAGCGACATACCATTGCGACTTACCTATGATGACTTGACAGCTGAGTGCAGGTGTTTCACTCACGTTGGATTATAGGCCATGTATCACATTTGCATAGTCTGTAGGCTACTAATTGAATTCGTGATTGGTTGACTGCCAAATTAAAATATTAAACAGAACGATAAAATAACGTTATCAACCAGTTAATGGCCATTTCAAATAAACGTTTCTGTTCATAACGATTCAATTTGATTTTGTTACCGTGTCTGGTTATGTTCCTGTCAAAATTTTGTTCATTTCAAGTTTTTGGTTTCGTTCATTGTTTCGGAGCCATGTGCTAGCCTACATTTTAAACTTGAAAGCACAATGTTTACATTTGGCATTTTATATAGCAATATTTTATGTTGGGCCTGTAATCATTTGTTTTTGAAAATTTTTTTATATTTCATTCATATTTTATATTTCTACATGCTTAATTAAACATTTGCCTAGAAGTTCTAAATAAAGGGAGAAAAATAATCACATATGAATGAGTTTGAGTATATACTTTAAAATCTAGAAAAGAAATAGTCCTTTCCACGTGATCAATATATATAAACTATTAATTGATTGAATCTACAGAAAAGGTACTATATTGTGATATATATTGTTATCAGAATATGAGATGACTTATATCGTGATATAAGATTTTGGTCATATCACCCAGCCCTACTTGTGATGTCAATATTTTCACAAAAATGAATAAAACAAATCTGTGTCATTTCTAAGCAGCTCGGTCCAAAGATCATCTCGACCAATTTTCATAAAAATTGGACAAAAATAGGAACAAAATGGCTGCTACTGTAATGGGTGGAGTCTAATGTAAGACGTTCAGCGACCGGTAAAAAACACGCAGGTTTTATGCTCCACTCCACTTTTAGGCAAAATCGTCATTTTGCATCATTGTAGGAGGAAGTGTAAGAGGGGGGGATTTCTGTTAAGACTACAAGCATTAGTTCCCACCCTTTCAAACCCGCCCATAGGGGGTTGAACCTAATGCGCTAACAGACCTATCGCAGATCAGTGCCAGTGCGTTTGATTTCACCGGCAGAAACCTGCATGTCCGGCCGTCGAGATCGTCCAAAATGTCCGGGATTCGGCTTTGCTTTCTACGGTCGCCATTCATTGTTTACATGCACACTAGGCTTGTTGCGATAGTCGGTGTTACCGGTGATACACGGTGTTTAACCCACCTACCGGTCATAGCACTTGACCACCGGCACCGTCCCCATCGTGTTGAAGTTTAAGCTTATAGTAATAAAGCACTTAATTCAGTTAGTGACTACGTGCCTTCGTAATTTAGCGTAAGCGGAACGAGCGCCGCAGTAAAGCAGCAGGTGTCCGATTTCATTTATCATTTGAGGAGAGTGAGGCGAGCTAACTGGCAAAGGATGGCGGAAGATCTGGTTTCAAAGAGAAATGCAAAAGCACCTATTTGGAAATATTTTGGATTCAAACCAAATGCCAACAGGGAACCTGAAAACGTTAACGAGGCAACCTGTAAACTTTGCCTGATGAAAGTGGCAGCATCCGGAGGTAACACTTCGAATTTACACGCACATCTTCAGGCTACCTTATTTAACGAAGTTTTTGATGTTCGTTCGTTTCATATTCGATGGTTGTGCTGTGTTTTTTTTTGTGTGGTTTTTTTTGCTGAAAAAGGCAGGCACTTTATTTAACGAATAGTGATTTTTTTTATATAATTTCTTGTTTGATACTTGCACGATGTGTGCAGTGGTTCGTTTTGTTAATAAATGCACTTTAAAAATGTTTCATAAGTGCTTTTGTTTAGTTTTTACATGGTGTGTTAAGTTATTATTCATTTTGCAATATAGATGTGTGTAATACTAGCGAGTGTCTTATTGTTTTGTGTATTTTTATTAAGAATAAAATAAATTAACCCATGATTAATTCAAACAAATGCTACTGAATTGCCTCTAATTAAAGTGAAAGTAAATTGAGACGTGTGCACGTCCGCATTTTCGGCCACCCGAAATCCCCGACACGCAACCCCGGTGACACCGGGATTACCGTTTTTTTTACACGCCGATTAACCGGTGGAAAAAATCCGTCACCGCAACATCCCTAATGCACACCTTTTGTTTCAATCTAACTGAATTCATTCCGATTGGTGAATCTGAATGTAGTGTTTACATGAACGCTAAACAAGTGATCGGTTGATGTGCGTTTTACCATTTCTAAGAAAATACCCGCTCCTCCGTGAGAGATAGCCCACGAGACCGGTGCGTCTCACAGACGCCGCTCATCAGTAATCACGCCACCGCTTTTGCGTTCTAGAGTCGCCATTCATCATGTTTACTGTGGCGAGCAGGACGAAGCTAGGGCCTCGGGAGAAAGACGCAAGGCCGGTGGCGTGATCGGTTGATGTGCGTTTTACCAGTGCTAAGAAAATACCCGCTCCTCCGTGAGAAATACGAGACCAGTGCCTCACAGGTGTCGGTCATCAGTAATCACGCCACCGGCCTCGTGTCGTTCTCCCGCGGCCCTAGTCTCGTCCTGCTCGTCACAGTAAACACAATGAATGGCGACTGTAGAACGCAAAAGCCGAATCCCAGACATTTTGAGCGATGCGATCTCAAAAACCCGGGCAGACTCACAGAGACTAGTTAGCTTTGTTGTTTACAACTGCTCTCTAACCGGTAGGCATGGCTTGGGAGTGGCCTCGTAGAGCAGCGAAGCAAGTGCATTCTCGGAGTTGTTGTCTTTCATCCACATGAGCCAAAATAAATTTTCTGGCTTTTCTCAGTCAAGAAACTTCTACATAAATGACCCAATTTAAATACACATTCATCTTTCCAGAGGTGGAGTATCCCTTTAACTATTAAATCTGTGAGAATGAAACCAACCTGTTTGTTCCTCAGTATCTTTGTGTTTCAGTGTTTCTTCAATCTTCATGTCTTCACTCTCCTCTTTAATAAACTCCATCTTTATAATATTGTCACGTGGATCTCAGTCACTTCACCAGGAGTTTTTCTGTGAGTTTGTCCTGTTTAAGATGAGAATAATTAACGTTAAGCATTTCAATCAGATCTAGTTCAGTAGTTCAGTACACTGGTAAGAGAGTCAGTCAGAGTGAGAGTTAATGGACTTAAACAATAGCCAATAAGTAATTGAAAAAAAAATTAAACTAGTAGCAGCTAGTTTTAATAAAAATAAAAGAGAATAAAATGAATAAAAGAGCACAAATAGACATACACACCTCATTAGCCTACTATGATTCTATTACTTAGAATTAATTTTTGGTGTGATGTGTAAATTAATATAAACTGCACTTTCATGAAAACATTCGCTTTTGTTTTTTTAGTACACGAGCGCTTTTTAATGACATTGTTTAAAAGCTGCGTTTCTCCATCCCTACTGCGCTTTACTCACATTCTTTAACGGGTTGTTAATGGTTAAGCATAACAACGTTACATTCAGTGATATAACTAATTTCATAGCTCTCATAAAGCTATAGAACAGTCGAAATCACAATCTAACCGAGCCAAAAGGGTTTATATCGTTCTAAACACTTAAAACACAAACCTTTATTCAGCAGAATCACAGCAAATGCAGGAGCAAAGACGCAGCCATATGACGTCACACCACCAAACCAAAATAAAAGTACCAGTCAAAAGTTCTTCTTCTTTTACGGCGGATCGCAGACATATATGTGCATTACCGCCACCTATTTTAGAAATGGACCATTGACACTATCCCTACCGACATAAATTCCCTTATTTACCCGCACAGAGGCTTCATCAAATTTCATCCGGCGCTGCGTGTTCAGCTCCTCCGTCCACTCTCAACCCCCATGACAGATAAAATAAATAAATAAATAAAATACCCTAATTTAAATACGCTTATTTAACCCAGTATTTCCCAAATAATCTACCATTAAATTTATTATACTCCTATCTGACTTTAAAACATTTTGAATTGTTAATTTAACTCCTATATTATTTAATTTCTCCTTCAACTCTTTCCTTTCAACATTATATCTCCTACACTTCATTAATACATGCTCAATTGTTTCACTTACTTCACATACCTCACATAAACCTGTTGGATGCTTACTTATTAAGTGCATTGTGCTATTCAATCTTGTATGTCCCAATCTTAATCTTGTAATCATATTCTCCTCATACCTACTCCTACCTGATATTCTTCCCTTACCCACTGTTGATTGTATTTGATACATATGTCTACCTTTTATTTCATTATCCCAATATAGCTGCCATTTTTTCATAATATTCTTTTTAATAATTGACTTAATTTCTGACCTACTAAATAAAATCTGTATATCTACTATTTCTCGTTCTGTTGCCTTTTTTGCTAATACATCAGCCTCCTCATTACCTCTCAACCCAATATGTGCTGGAACCCACAAAAACTGTACCTCCATACTAGTTTGTGTGATTGAATATAATTCTTGAATTATCTCTATTACCATATCCTGTCTTGTTTCTGACTTCATCTCCTTCAAACTTATTAGAGCTGAACTACAATCTGAACAAATTACTGCCTTAGATATTTTAACTTCCCTAATCCACCTTATTGCCATAATTATTGCAAACATCTCTCCAGTATATACTGATAAACAATCTGATATCCTTTTATTCTTATACACTTTAATCTTTGGAATAATGAATGCAGAACCCACATGATCAGTTTTTGAATCTTTTGATGCATCTGTAAAAATGTGCATATATTCCCCATATCTTGACCCAATATACTCCCTTACATTATATACTTCTGTTTCATATGAACCTTCCTTTTGTCTTTTTTCTAATAAACTTAAATCTACTTCTGGTTGGGGCATAACCCATATTGGTACTGGAGATAAAGGAATTATTGGAGCATATCCAACCTCCTCCAGTCTCATTTCTCGAACTAATTTCCCCACACTCCATCCAAAACTATTACACTCTCTCTTCTCATGTTCCCAGCTAGGACTCATTACTTTCCTTGTTGGATGATCCTCTCTCTGTCCTCTCAAATTTGCCCAATAAGATGCCATTAATTGCTGTCTTCTTATCTGCAAAGGCATTTCACCCATCTCTACTTGAAGAGCCGAAACTGGAGAAGTTGGAAATGCTCCGCAGCAAATTCTTAATGCTTGAGATTGAATTCTTTCTAATTTAATTCAATGAGATTTACTTGCAGAACCATATACAATACAACCATAATCCATTATAGATCTTATCATAGATATATATATAGTTTTTAAAGCCAATCTATCTGCTCCCCATTCCTGACCTGAAATACATCTCATTACATTCACAACTCGCTTACATCTTCCCACCATTTTCTCAATATGCTCTTTCCAATTTAATCTACTATCAAACCAAACTCCTAGAAATCTTACTGTACTTACACACTCGAATTGTTTTTTGTATAATTTTAACTTAACATCCACATTCCTCCTCATTTTAGTAAAAACTATTATTTTCGTCTTTTCCACTGAAAACTTAAAACCATTTTCCTCTGACCACTTTTCTACTTCATTTAGCGCACATTGCATTTTCTTTATGTTATACTCTATATTCTTTCCTCTAAACCAGATAGCACCATCATCAGCAAACAATGATTTCCCCATACTTCTATCAATCCTTGAAAAAACATCATTAATCATGATAATAAATAAAAGTGGACTTATTACACTGCCCTGATGTGTACCATTATCAATTATTCCATTTAAAGATATAGCTCCACCCACCTTTACTCTAATACTTCTTCCAATTAAAAACTCTTTAATCCAATTATACATTTTTCCTTTTATACTTATCTTCTGTAACTTTATTAGCAACCCCTCTATCCACAACATATCATAGGCCTTCTCTATATCAAAGAAAACAGCAATGACACTTTCCTTATTTATAAATGCCTTTCTTACTTCATCTTCTAAAGATATTATTGGATCCATAGTCCCTCTACCACACCTAAAACCACTTTGATAAGAAGAAAACCAGTTCATTTTTTCCAAATGATAAGTCAATCTATCGGTTATCATTCTCTCCATTACCTTACATAAATGAGAAGTTAAAGCTATTGGACGATAATTATTTGGATTATTTGGATCTTTCCCAGGCTTTCTAATTGGTATAATTAATGCTTCTTTCCAACTTTGAGGAATTATACCTTCCATCCATATTCTATTATAAAATGTTAAAATCACTTCCATAGAAATTTCACTAAAATGCTTCATCATACAATAACTAATTCCATCCACTCCTGGGGTAGATTGTTTCATTCTTCTTACTGTATTCTTTAATTCACTCATAGAAAATGGTACATCTAACAAATTATCTTTAGCCTCTTTTTTCTTCTTTAAATCAGGGTATTCCTTCATCATACCCTCTCTCATTTCCTTACTCTGTTCAGTCAAATTTTCTGAACTATTTACTTTTACAAATGCCTTTAAAAACATTTCCACTTTTTCTCCATCTTCCACAGCTATTTCTCCCTCCATACTTAAAACTGGATACCCATTACTCTTTTGAATCCCTTTCATTTTCTTAATCATGCCCCATACCTCCTCTACTGGTGTATTCTTCCCTATTTCATCACAATAAGCCATCCAATACTCTTTCTTAGCTTTCCTTACAATCTTCCTTACCTCAGCTTGTGCTTTTTTATACTCTATTAAATCTTGAAAATTATGTGTTTTCTTAACTATCCTAAATGCTTTCCTTTTCCTTTTTATTGCACTTGTACACTCTTCATTCCACCACGGAACTATCTTATTCTTCCTACCTCCTTTCCCCTTTGGTATATATTTATTTGCTGCTACTTGAATGGCACAAACAATATCATCACTAATCATTTCTACAGATCTATCTGAACCTATTATAATATTCTTTAATCCCTCTTCACTCAGACTCATAAATTCTTCCCAATTCGCTTTATCAAACCTCCATCTACCGATATTTCCTTGACTCACCTTACTTCCTCTCACATTTACACTAACAGATATCATTATTGGATAATGATCACTCCCAATAGTATCTTGTCGCAATATTTCCCACTCAGCACTCCCTGCAATTGAATCAGACACCATTGTTAGATCTAGCACAGACTCTTTACCTGTAGCCACATCTACTCTTGTACTACCCCCATCATTCAGACATACCAAATTCCTCCGATCTATCAAATCTTCCACTACCATTCCATTATTATCTGTCACTAAACCTCCCCATAACATACTCTGTGCATTAAAATCCCCACACCAAATCACCCTATCTTCATTTAGACCCTCTACTTGTTCTAACTCACTCAACACTAATTTCTTACAAGGATTATAAAAGTTTATTATTACATACTTTATTCCATTTATCCATACCTCCACTACAACATACTCTTGTGCTACACCTTTACCTAATGATCTATATTGCATACCTTCCTTAATCAGAGTAATACACCCTCCACCATTACTTTCCTCTCGATCTCTTCTCTCACTCACATATCCTTTAATCACAAAATCAAATCTAGGTTTAAGCCATGACTCTTGTATACATATCAAATCCGGTTTAACTTCCATCTCATTAATAACACTTTTAAACTCCAATCCATTAGCCACAAGACTTCTCGCATTCCATTGTAAAATTAAAATCATCATTCTATCCAAACCATGCTTCCTGGCTTGACTGTGTCTCATTAATCAGCCCATCCCTAACCATTACCCATGTTATGTCCTTTACTCCCAAGAATCTCTCTGCTGCCTTGACTATAATTTGAATCTTAGCTGTCTTCTTTTCAGTTTGTGCAGTACAATTAATTACTTCAGCTATGAACAACAAGAAATTTACTTTACTTACAATCATTGTCTCTTCTGTAATCCTATCTTCCATCTCTGCTATTTCCTCAATTCTCCTCTCTTTTTGCTCATCCCTCTCTTTTCCTTTCTCTTTTTTCCTCGTATCAACCGCTTTAACAGTTTCTGCATATGTTATATTCCTCTTAGCTCTCTCATTCTGTACTTCTATTGCTCTCTTCCTCACCTCACATCCTCCAAACGCAACACTATGCTCCCCTCCACAGTTGCAACATTTTAGTCCTGCTCCTTCACATTTGCCATAATCATGTTCCCCCCCACATCTTGCACATCGTTTCTTAGCCTTACACACCAAAGCTACATGCCCGTATTTTTGACAATTATAACATCTTAAAGGAGGAGGCACAAAAGGCCTCACTGAGTAACTAATAAATCCAAGCTTGACCTTATCCGGCAAATTTACTTCTTCAAACCTAAGCTCAACCGAGAGACTCTCCATTCTATTCCCTTCTCGATTCATAAACAATCTCCTAGCACCAACTATTTTCCCTCCGTTGATGTTACTTTTTAGTTCTTCCATAGATACTCCTAATGGCACTCCAGATATTACTCCACTTATCCACTGCCTCTGTCCTACAATCTTACTACTCACCACTTCCTGCTTACACATTACTTTAACTTTCAACGCTTTCTTTGATTGCTCTTCACTATTACAAACTATCATGAAATCTCCATTATTTAACACTTTTGCATTCTTAATTTCTCCAACTACTTTCCTCAACTCTTTTGTTAACACAATTGGACTTACCTTTTGTATTCCACCATCCTCTTTAAATTTCATTATTACCTTCAACTCATCCAAATTTACATTCCTCTCCTCCTGTTCATTTCCACTCTCTCCTGAACTTCTTACCTCTGTCTGATGTTTTTTCTTTCTTTTCTTTGTACCTACATCTTCCCTTATGTCCATATTCCTCTCTTCTCCTGTCTTTCCTAATTCCATTTGATAATCTTCCACATCCGTATCATCAACACTAACTAGTGTCTCTGGTCCATTTCCATTTTTATTTTTATTATATTTTGCCATAATCGATTTCGTTGCATTTGCCGCCTTCCACCAAACACTCCTCGCAACAACACGTCACTCTCACTCCCCCAGTCAAAAGTTTGGACACGTTACTGTTTTTAATGTTTTTTTGTTGTTGTTGTTGTTGTTGTTGTTTGTTTTTTAATGTTTTTGAGTCTCTTATGCTCATCAAGCCTGCCTTATTTTGTATATATAAAAAATTTTAATATTGTAAAATATTATTCGAATTTAAAATAATAGTTTTCTATTTTAATATACTTTAAGATATAATTTATTTGCACAGATTAATTTTCTCAGCTATTATTCAGTCTTCAGTGTCACATGATCCTTCAGATTCTGCTTAATATATTTTTTTAACCTGTGATACTTTTTTAAGGAAACTTAATCTTTTTTTAAAGTTATGAAGAACAGGGTTTATTCAAAATATAAATATTTTCAAATAATGTAAGTCTTTACTATCACTTTTTTAGCGATTTAACGCTAAATCCTTGCATCCTCATCCTTGCTAAATTATTATTTTTTTTTTTTTTTTAATGACTGACCCCAAACTTTTAAACAGTGCTGTAGAAATTAATATATAAAAAAAGAGTGTGCGATTTTGCAAAAGTTTATTCCAGATATCACGATATTCAAATGCATATAGTGACAAATGTGATTTTAAAAAGTGCCAAAACAGTGTTTGAGCTCAATCCGTGTATCATTTGTTCAGTCGGTTTTTGATTTACTATTGAAAGTAGAAAAATGAGAAAGTAGAAATGAGAAAATTTAAAAACGAAAAATGACAGTTCCTTTTTCGTTTTTAATTTTTTTCCAAAAAAACGAAAAACAAGAATTCAGCTTGATTTTTCAATTTTCGTTCTGAGGTTGAAAAATTATTAAACAGCTTAAACATTCGATGAACATTCTACACGTGGGCGGAAATGAAACGCCCCTTTCCTCTGATTTGTCAGCTGAAGATCAAACTGTTGCCATCAGTTATTACTCAGTTCCGCACAGCAGAATAAGACAGCTGCAGCTGATGTGCGGATTCTTAACGTGTTTATTGCAACTACATTTCATCTTTTTCTCATCAAACAAGCAGACTAACGAAGGCTTTCTTCTGTGTAAACCAGCAGTTCTCATAGAGTATTAAGTTATTTCCCCTGCTGAGAAACAAATCCAAGTGATGGCGCCGGCGAATCGCCCTTTAACGACATATTGACCGACATAACGTCCGACATAACGGACTTCCGGTTGAAAGGGAACGCTGGCGCGTGTGGCTGCCGCTCCTTTCCCGTCAAACAATTATTTTTAATGTTTAAATACATATTATTCATGTTTTCTATCGTAATGTGGAATCGCGCAACAATCATTGGACTACTGCTGCTATCTTTGAGTGGTTGCAGGACCCAGGACTTACACAGTTGTGATACTGTTATCTGCGTGGACTACGCTACAATGGCCATAAGGTACACTTCTCGCCAGCTGCTGAACCTTAATGCGAAACATGCTTTGGAGACTGAACCTCGCGCACTTTGCAATACCTATGGAATTCTTCGACCAAAACGTTACCTATATCGATCATCACGATGTGGGTACCTGGGTTCGTCACAAGATAATGTATTTTATCCAAGAGCCTTACGTAAATCACTGATAATGCCATGGAGACCAACAAGGGCTGATTTAAATAATTTGTCAGTTATACGTGAGGAGGCTACACTTGGCATGGCCGTTTCGGTGCAATTGTTGAAATGTGCACTGATAAATGTGCGCTCAATTAATAACAAAGCCCTGACTGTATGTGACCTAATCATGGATCAAAACTGGGATCTCATTTGCTGCACAGAAACCTGGCATAAAGAATCTGATGGACTACTTTTTAACGAACTGACTCCTGAGGGTTATGGATTATGTGATCTCCCGCGTTCAACGGGTAGAGGAGGTGGTATCATTGTGCTGTATAAACAGCCACTTGGACTATCTTCTGTGGATATTCCTTCTTTTACCTCATTTGAATGCCTTGCTTTGAGTGTCTCTTCATCGTCTACGGTCATTGTGGCTGTGTATAGACCTCCCAAGGGTAGCAAAGAATTTACATCTGATTTTGCTGAATTAATATCGGTGTTGATTTTAAAATATCAAAAAATTCTAATTCTTGGTGATTTTAATATTCACATGGACAAAATAGATATCTCATCAACAAAAGACTTTACATCTTTATTAGAGTGCTTTGAGTTACATCAAGTTGTAGATTGTCCCACGCACAACAAAGGCCACATGTTAGATCTCGTGATTCAAAATGATACACTTGTGTCTGGGTTGTCTGTATCTGATTTTGGGCTATCTGATCACTTAGCTATACTATTTAACTTGGAGCTACCTGTTATACCTGCTATCACTTCCCGTATTATTCACTACCGTAAGTGGCGATCTATTGTGCCCAAAGACTTCTCTGACTTTATTCACTCTGCTACTAGCTGTATCCTACCATCTGATGCATTGGAAGACAAAGTAAATATGCTGCACACAATTCTTTCATCCGGCCTGGACACCTTTGCTCCTTTGAAGTCACGTACTGTATCTTTTAAACGGTCTGCTCCGTGGTATAATGACGATCTGCGTGCAATGAAAACTCAGTGTCGCAAAATGGAGCGCAGGTGGCGCTCTACTGGTTTAACTGTGCATCATCAGACCTGGAAAGAAAGCTTGGGTGAATATAGGACTGAAATGGTATTGATAAGGTCTGCTCACTTTGCTCAAATCATTGCAAGTGATCAAGATAACCCTAAAAGGTTGTTTAATTCAATTAACAATCTTTTAAACAGAAAAAATTATTCTACTGTCTCTTCTTCTGTTCAATTGTGCAACAAGTTTCTTGTATTTTTTAGCAATAAGATTGAGGGGATAAGAGATCCGATTAATACTACAAAACCAACTGCTATCTCAAAACTAAATAGCATAGAATTTTCAGGTGTCTATCTTAAAGAATTTCTCCCATTAGATTCTCAATCTTTGTGTAATGTGGTCTTAGAGATGAAAGCTACTACCTCTCATGTTGACCCCATACCAGCTAGGTTGTTTCAGTCATGTTTTACTTCATTGTGTTTGCCCCTTCTGAGTATTATAAATGATTCTCTGTCTTCTGGTGTTGTGCCTTCTGCACTTAAAATTGCCGCTGTAACCCCGGTTCCAAAAACAAATAGCTGTGACTTTGAGAATCTAGGAAATTTTCGTCCCATCTCGAATCTCTCTTATATTGCTAAGATCTTAGAACGTATTGTTGCAACAAAATTGTTATCTCATTTATCTGTTAATGAACTCTTTGAGCCTCTTCAATCTGGCTTCCGTAAAATGCATAGCACTGAGACAGCTTTAGTTAAAGTCACAAATGATTTACTGATGGCTTCCGATTCTGGATGTTTATCTATTCTGATTTTGCTTGATCTCAGTTCTGCATTTGACACTATTGATCACTGTACTTTACTTACTCGCTTGGAGTCTGTCTTTGGTGTATCTGATTCTGCCCTGAGCTGGTTTAAATCTTATCTCTCTGATCGCAAACAATTTGTTGTGCTGGGTGGCAGTAGATCGGAGGTTGGTATAGTGAAATATGGTGTACCTCAAGGTTCAATTTTAGGTCCTTTGCTTTTTAGTCTTTATATTTTTCCTCTTGGCCAACTCTTGAGGTCTCTTGGTCTTGATTTTCATTTATATGCTGACGACACCCAGATATATATTCACTCAAAGCCGGATGTAAATGTAGCTGTTACTCACCTTTCTAACTGCATTACAGAAATCAAAAATTGGATGACTGTTAATTATTTATGTCTAAATAGCAATAAAACCGAGGTGATGCTCATAGGTTCGACTCACCAGTTACGCAAAGTGACATCTGTAGCTTTAAATGTGGACGGCTCAGACATACAGTTCCAATCTAAATTAAAAAACTTGGGAGTAATTTTTGATTCTAACTTAACATTTGACCTGCATGTACGTAATACTGTTAAAGTTTCATTTTATCATCTTAGAAATATATCCAAATTACGACCCATGCTGCCTATTTCTGTAGCAGAAAAATTAATAAATACTCTGGTTTTTTCTAGAATTGATTATTGTAATGCCTTGTTGGCGGGAGCATCTAAATCTATTCTGAACCGACTTCAGTGGGTACAAAACTCTGCTGCACGTATTCTGACTAAGACCAGACAAAGAGATCATATAAAACCTGTTTTAGAGACATTGCACTGGCTGCCTATTGAATATCGTGTTGATTTTAAAATTCTTATGTTGACCTACAAGGCGTTAAATGGACTCGCTCCGCAATATCTTTCTGACCTCTTAGTACCGTACTTTCCTTCACGTAATCTTCGCTCAGCTGACGCTGGCCTTTTAGTTGTCCCGGTAACGCGCCTAAAAACAATGGGTGATAGGGCGTTTTCTTCAGTCGCCCCAAAGTTATGGAATTCCCTGCCCTCCCGGATTAGAAGTGCTTCATCTTTGAAATTATTTAAGTCATTCCTTAAAACGTATTATTTTAAAGAAGCATTTGGGTGAAACGTGATTGCTGTGGTTCTCCATGTGATATATTTTATTTTATTTTACGTTTTGTTTACTGATTTTAAATTGTCTTTTAGGTTTATAACATTGTTTGTATGCATGTTTTTGTAATAGTTGTATACTATGCTGATTTTTTTACCGTGGTTTTATTGACTATGTAAAGCGCTCTGAGAATTGAATTTTAAAAGCGCTATACAAAATAAAGTTATTATTATTATTATTATATTATCAGTTCACTTCTGGCATTGCTAATTTGCAGTGCCGTAGCCAGACCTCAGTCTTAAGGGGGGCATATGAATTGCATGGGAGGGCACAATTATTATTAGCCTACAGTACGGTTCTGTTCATCTTGTGCTGGTCTGCGACGCGCCGGGCATAACGTCGTCACGTTGGAAACGCCACGCTTCACGTCATCTATCTAAGTTTTTTGTCTGTGTACTCCGGTTCAAAAAGGCAGGAAAGGGCGAAAAATTCCATCTCATCTTCTCCTCCAACTTCAAAATCGTCCGACATCTTTGTTTTAATAAAGTTGAACTTGTGCATTTTTCGCATGGCTATAACAGGGTCATTTAGAAAATGGGCGTGGCAAAATGCACTCAAAAGCCTATAAATCCTAAACGAAAACTCAGAACTTCACGAAAATTGGCTGAAAATGGACTTTTCCATCTATGATGTCAGTGGTTAAAAGTTTGCTAAATAAAACTTAATGTCTTTTAATGCTTATGTGTTTAAAGACCTTAAATGCTTGAACCCCGATAAATGCTGCTTGCAGCTTTAATTTATTATTATTATTTAAAAAAAAATCTTTTGTGACATTTCCAACGTGATGACGTAATGCCCGGCGCGTCGCAGATCAGCACAAGTTGAACAATTGTGGTTAAAAAGTATATACATGTTTATTTTTTTTAGAAAATGGCCGATCATTTGGTTAGATAAGACCCTATTCCTCAGCTGGGATCATGCAGAGCCCTTTGAAGCAATTCAAAGCCCTTTGAAACTGCACTGATTTGAACTTCAACATGTTGGTTGCAGTTGAAGTCCATTGTGTGGAGAAAAATCCTGAAATGTTTTCCTCAAAAAACTTAATTTCTTTTACAATGAAGAAAGAAAGACATGGACATCTTGGATGGCACTGGGGTGAGTAAATTATCAGAAAATTTTCATTTTGAGGTGAACTAATCCTTTAAGCCTTTTGTGGCATCACAAATGGAAGGGAATCCAAAGAGCTCGTTTTCAGGCACAGCTCCTTAATGCAGGCAGTGCGTGTTTGTCTGACAATTGACAGTGTTGACACTTAGACGGTAAGTACATAGCCCCTTAGACCTTCGTTATGATGACAAAAGCCAGGAGATTTTGATTTTAACAATATGGGACCTTTAAAATGTTACATTACGATTCATTTTGTCCATTACTTGTACATATGTTACTGAATAAGTACAGGTTTATACACTAATTCACTTGTCTACCCTTGTGGGGTCCAAATATCAATATGGGGTGGTACATGCCTTCTAGATTTCTGAATTCCTATTCATTTTGTTGTTGTAACCTCAAATAATACTTTCAAATGCAGTCTCTTGTAATGCCAAAACATATTTTATCCATAACTTGATCATACTGTATCCTATGTTAGAGTAAAAGTACAGGTTTATACAAACACACTGGTCTACCTTTGTGGGATCCACAGATGAACATGGCTGATTAATATATTCTAGAATGTTATAGAAGGAGGGAAAATTCCAGAGTAAATAAAACATTTTTAATATAGTATTTAAATCTTACCCTAGGGCCTAGACTGATTAATGTCATATACAGTACTTTTTCTGCCATTTTTTCCGGAAACAGACGAGATTACAGTTCGGGCGATACTATACCGGATTTCAGTTGAATACTACAAGGTCCAGAATTCAATGTGAACTTTGCGCCTGTGCCCTGCGAGTCACTTCGTTGACACTGACTTTAGCGTAAGCTAGTAAGAAACTAAACTACTAGCTAGTCATAATAATACAAAACTTTTAACATTTACAACCTGTCACAATATAGTTCGAGAGCTAGCCTATGTGTACACTTTGGCATCAGCATGTACAGACTTAACCATAATCTGTCACAGTTACATTTTAAAATGAAGAAAACAAGACATGCTCACAAGCTTAGTTGATATGAGCTATAATATGCCCTTCAGTGGGAACTGTACAGATTTAACCATAATTTCGAAATGTATCGGTGAGAGATTAAGTTAAGAGGTAGTTTAGCCCTTGGTAATTCACAGATGAACATGGCTGATGAATATCTTCTAGAATGTGAAATTCCTTCTGTACAAAATCAACAATAGTGTTGAATTTGTTCAAAAGACAAGTAACAACAATGTTACTTTTCTTTTCCAGTGGTCTACACTTGTGGGGTCCAAATAACAATATGGCTGATAAAAGTCTTCTAGAATTGTGAATTCCTATTCATTTTGTCTTTGTAACAAGAAACATTCTGTTTAATTGGAGTTTCTTTTGGTAATGACAAAAACAGAGTTCATCCATCACTTGGTCATACTGTATATAAGTGCCAAAGTACAGGTTTATACACGCATACACTGGTCTACCCTTGTGGGGTCCAAATTTCAATATGGTTGATAAAAGTCTTATACATTTCTTATTTCCTATGCATTTTGTCATTGTAACATGAAACAATCCTTTTAATTGGAGTTTCTTTTGGTAATGACAAAAACAGATTTCATCCATCACTTGGTCATATGTTAGTGTATAAGTACATGTTTATACACACATACACTGGTCTACCCTTGTGGGGTCCAAATATCAATTCTAGAAATTCTGAATTCCTATTAATTTTGTCATTGTAACAAGAAACATTCATTTTAATTGGAGTTGCTTTTGGTAATGACAGAGCTCATCCATCACTTGGTCATACTGTATATTAGTGCCAAAGTACAGGTTTATACATGCATACACTGGTCTACCCTTGTGGGGTCCAAATATCACTATGGCTGATAAGTCTTCTAAAATTCTGAATTCCTATTCATTTTGTCATTGTAACATGAAACAATCCTTTTTATTGGAGTTTCTTTTGGTAATGACAAAAACAGAGTTCATCCATCACTTGGTCATACTTTATATTAGTGCAAAAGTATGTGTTTATACACACATACACTTTTCTACCCTTGTGGGGTCCAAATATCAATATGGCTGATAAAAACCTTTTAGAATGTTTAATTCCTTCAGTTCAAAATCAACAATGCATGTAATGTAATGTCTTGATGATTAAACAAAAGAGTTTGCATATGAATTTGTCATGTGTGTTTTAATGAGTACAAACATGTTGTTCATGAGTTTACTGCTGTAGGGTTCTTTTTCACAATTATTAAATGTAATTCATATTACAGGTTGATGGTGGACATTCTACCAATGTGGCCTTTGAAAACAGCAACAAGGAACTGGTGGAAAGTTCCAACACAAGGGTACAAGACATCAATGAGGTTTCCCCTTCAATTCTGAAGGTGAGTCTCAGGGCTCTACACTAACCTTTTCCACTGGTGTTACTTAGAGCTACTAACTTTTTTAATTACTGGCTCAAAAACATGATTTGGTGTCACAAAGGTTTTCGCTGCGTGCCTATGACCTAACTTCAAATTCCATGAGTGTCATTGCTGGTTGTTACTGACAGCATAGGGGATTTTCTATTAAGAGATTTTCTATTACTCTAGCTCTATATTTTTATTTGTAATTTATTCATGATTTCACCAAACAGTTTTATTTATCAGCCACTGACACGTTGTAGTGTTTTGTAAGAAAATAGCACAATTATTCCTCAGAATCTGTGAAATTTTAACATTTAATTCATTGTTTTTAAGATGGAGGAGACTCTTAATTGGTCTGAAGAGCTTTTTGACAGTCCAGATGAAGAAAATATTCAAACGATTGTGCCACAATTTAAGCGGACAAGAAAAAGTTTTGACTCAAGTACAGATGAGGAGGAAGATAACGTTGTAAATCAAATTGTGCCAAGACTTAGGAAATCAAGAAGCATTTTGGTAAGTACCCACAGTGCAAGGCATGATGTGTAAAAATGTACGTTCCTTGATAAGTAGTGTTGTTTCTGAAAATCTACAATGTTACTATGAAAATGTTTTATAATGTGCATTACCCATGATCAGTGCAACAAATTGCATTAATGAGTAGGTTAAGTATTTTTGCCAGTAAATCCTTAAATGGCAAGTAAACAAGCCTTTTTATTCTGCCAATACTCAGGGCTTGAAACAAGGGGCTCTATCTTGCAACCGGCGCAGTGCAGCACAAAGCCCAACGCAAGCTACTATAAGACCAATGCAGTTGTCAATTTCCCGTCAGGCACTCACGTCGTTAAAATAGCAAATCGCCCTGCGCTCATTTTTCCGGTCATGGGCGTGCTGGTCTTACAGGGAAGTGTGTTCAGGATAATTCTTGGCGTATTGCTATCTTAATACATCGGAAAGTGATCGCGCCATTGACCCACAAAAACCTGGTCTAAAGTCAATAGCGTGCATTCTAGTATTATTTTAACAGCGCATCAGTGAAATGCGCCTCTAGGAGAGAACAACCGCAGACGATTGAGCTGCTTCATCTGTAGCCTGGTAAGAAAGCTCAGTGTGTATGTAAAAGTGCATTTATGTGGATATTTAATCACATTGCATTTTACCTATGTTTTTTTTCTTTTTTTACATTGATGCAAGCTAGGGGATTCGTTTTGCCTTTATGGTGAAAACACTTGAACTGTTACTTCATTATAGAATAAAACAAAACCAAGGACAACAAAAACGTTCTTGTGTTTCTGTTTTTATTTTGAATTCTTAAAGTGGTGTCGGCCTTCTACCAACTCGGTTTCACAGGCGGGGAAGACAACGGGTCATCCAAATCTTTCCTGACTGCTTAGCAAATCCGCCATCATAATAGCAATATGCCATGGTACAAACGTGCCTGGCTCTTAAAGGGAATGGGAGATGACACTCTGATTGGATTATTGCATGTTACGCCCAAACCACACCTAATTATTATTTATGCAACGGAGTACTACCCTTTTAAACCATACGCCCGGCGCACGGACACTTTTCTCCGCCGTCAAACTAGCAAAAGTGGATTTGGACATGCCCAAATGTGTACTGTGCTAAGCTGTGCACTTAGATCGTTAAAATAGGGCCCAAGGTCTGTCAAAACAATGAAGCCATTGAGAAGCTTAACTTAGCCAGTTACTATGAGCACAATTGTAATACATTCCTTTTGTTTAAGACCCACGTGATTTTTATTACATTCAAGACAGATATATCAAAAGCGAACAAGTCTTACTCTAAAATGCATTTTTATGTACAAAATTATTAAGAAATGTAGACTTGCAAGAATAAAAAAACCAGACATCAGAGATGAGAATGCGCATGATAATATAAGGTATTCTTACATAATAATATTTGCATTCCTTGACTTTGTTGTGAACAACAACAGGCTTCAGCCATGAAAATGGAAAACAATTCTAACCAATAATATTTAGATTTATACATTATCAGTGTAGTCATCTGTGTAGCTATAATTAACCTAATCCTGTTGTATTGGAAAAACTTAGTTGTGTTTTATGTAGCTTATTTGTTATTATGTTTTTATAGGTTAATCAGAAGATTTCTGTTGGATCTGAAAAAATAAGTGAATCAAGCCAGGACAGTGGAGAAGAATATGTTCCATCCACAAGTGGGGATAGTACGGATAGTAACGCGAGCCAAGAACTATCATTAAAAAGTCGAGCTGATGCAACAGTAGGTTGTTCACTTCCATGCAAGCGCAAATTAAAGACACCTCTTGCTAAATTCCAGGACAATGACAGAATTGCTGCTATAACACAAAGCCAACATAATGCTCCTGACAGCACCACATCAAGTAAAACAACAGTTGGGGATGTATCAGTACTTGTTCCTGCTGTCGTCAGAAAGAGTAATGGATCTCGAATGTACAACAAGTGACAGTACTGCCTATATTGTAGATCAGCGGTCCAAAAAATAGCTAGACACTTGGAGCGTGCTCACTTAAAAGAGATTGAGGTTTCAAGAGCACTGAGTTTTCCAAAGCGATCCCATCAAAGGAAATTGCAGCTTGAATTTCTGAGAAACAAAGGAAACTTTGCACATGATGCTGAAGTTATAAAAACAGGGTCTGGAATTCTTGTTCCCTTCAAACAACCAAAAGAAAAGTGTGAGGGTCAAGACTTCATTCACTGTGTGTACTGTCAAGGGTTGCTTATGAAAAGAGTGCTTTGGAGACACATGCAGAGCTGTAAATTCCAACCTAGCAGTGTTAAATCTAAACCTTGAAAAACTAGAGTCCAATCCCTCTGTGCGTTTGCTGAACCTACACCCTCTGCGGTTAGTGAAAGTGTTTGGAAGCTGGTGAGCAACATGACACAAGATGATATCTCTCTTGAAGTAAAAATTGATCACTGCATCATGGAGTTTGGAAAACATCTATATAACAGGCTTGGAGCCGATGTCAGCAAGCATGAATACATTTGTCAAAAGATGAGGGAGCTTGGTCGGCTGCGTTTACATGGTAGAGAGGTCACATCACTGCAAACTATCAAAGATTATGTCACACCAGAAAACTTCATGCTAGCAGTTACTGCAGTAAGACACACAGCGGGTTTCAATGAGGAAACTAGCAAATACAAAACTGAAACACTTGCTCTAAAGCTTGAACATGGACTGAAAAATGTGTCCATGCTCCTTGAAACCGATGCAATGATGAAAGGTGATAATGATGGTGCAACAGCGGCTCGCTGCTTTCGTCAAGTGTATGATGCCAGGAGGAATGAGTTTATATCAGCCAAAACCTTACAGGGCCTCACAGAGTCCAAGTGGAATTCCCCACAGCTGTTACCTTTTACAGAAGATGTAAAAACTCTGCATTGCTACCTGGATGACAAGCAGCGCCAGTTCTACAGTGACTTGACATCAGAGTGCTCATCTTGCAACTGGGCTAACTTGACAAAAGTGACTCCAAAATGCTTGTTTCAACATTCATCCTAAGAGACAAATCAGATCCTCATGAAGATGTCAATGTAGCTCTTTCTGAGCTAGAGAAAAGTCTCTGCAAGCATTTTGTGAGACTTGAAATAAGAGGTAAGAGAGGGCTTCCTTAAGGGGATTCCCTTAATTTGCTTGTGGAGAAGAGAAAAGAATGTGGAGTGGCTGATAACAACTCATACATGTTTGCACGGCCATATGCAGTGTCCCACTACAGAGGGTCAGATTGCATTTGTTACTTTGTGAAAGCTTGTGGAGCCAAGAACCCTCTCTCACTCACCTCTACAAAGCTCAGGAAGCATGTTGCTACACTCTCAAAAGTACTCAATCTCAATAAAACAGAGCTTGACCAACTGGCAGATTTCCTTGGCCATGACATCAGAGTCCATCGCCAGTTCTATCGCTTACCTGAGGGCACTCTCCAGCTTGCGAAGATCAGCAAGATTATCATGGCCCTTGAGCAGGGGCGTTTATCAGAGTTTAAAGGAAAGACCCTAGATGATATCAACATCGCCCCAAATGGTACCAATGTCGTTTTATTAGACAAATATAAGAAAATGCAGATATTGTTTTTCCAGTACACTCCGAATAGTGCTGTGATGGTTTTGTTACCTGCCTTCTTTTTATTTTAGAGACAATCCTGTGTGACAAAGAAATCCAAGAGGCCAGGCTGGAGGAGAACATGCCAGGTATCTGTTTCAATACTTGCTGTACTTGTAGATGCATGTCTGCATCAGTTTTTCCTGTCTGAGGTATTTGCTTCCAGAAAGATATGATTTGAGTTTGAGTATGATTTTTACTGCTCTTTTAACAGAATTTGGGTTATCAGAAAGGAATGTTCTCTTTCTTTACTAAGCCAAATCCTAACTCCTTCATGCTTCGACCTAGAATGGGGTGTAAACTAGCTTTAAGGTAATATAAAGCAGCAGCTTCTGAATTCCTTTCCAACATCATAAATTAGGCTGCGTTTATCTATATCATGATGGTCAGAGCATGAAGGTGTCACGGTTCATGAATTCATAGTTTCCTTCTTGTCTCGTGTTATGTTGTTATATGTGTGTGTGGATGGGCGTGACCGACCCATTCAGCTTTGATCAGTCTCCAGCTGATTTCACTCACTCACGCCAGCTGCAGCCAATCTACTCTCTTTTATATACTCACCGTTCACTTGTCAGATCGTTGTATGAAGTTCTCTGTGTGTTTGGTCCTGTTCGTGCTCCGTGTTCCTGTTCGGTGTTCCGTGTTCCGTGTCAAGAGTTTGTCTTCACCTTCACCAGTGCACCTCATCTCTGCACTCATCTGAACATCTGACCATCGAAGTCCCTGCATCACAATCCTGTTCTCCGGGAAATATTCTGACTTTCTTCTTCACCCACTAATAAATATTCTGAGTTACTTGCAGCATTGCTTCCGTGTTTCTGTCATGACAGAAGGAACTTTGGTTGAGATTCACAGGCCTTACATGACCAAAAGCTGAAGTAAACAAATATGTTTTACAGTGTAGGGCTGCCAAGATTTTTTGCAGATTTGTTTTTGTAAACAGAAATGAATCTAACCTCTCAACCAATTGACTAGTCAAAATTGAAAAGTTTCATGTCTGAGACTTTTGTGTATTTCTATATGGGAGAAGAGAGTAATGTATTCTCTTGTTGGGGTGGGAAATAACTGTGACGAAATGGAAATGTGTTTCTCTGTTACCTGTCTTGTATAATCAAAAACAAACACATTGTTCAAAAAAAAAAAAAAAATTGAAAAGTTTCAAGTTTTACTGTCAAATGTACAGAAGACTGCAGGTATTCTTGCATGTAGAGTGATAATATTGTTCCCGGCTCCAACTCCAATAATGCAGTAATAATAATAAATAACAAAAATGCAGTGTTTGCAGTAAAATAATGTATAGTGCCTATAGAAAATCATCATACCCCTTTGAAATAGTCAGTTTTTGTCTTACAGCCTGAAATCAAAACCCATTAAACATGTTTTTGTTTTGTTACAACTTCATTTACACATTCTGCCTTACAACATTCAAATAACGTAAAAAGGCAGTTCGGATACGTAAAAAAAAAAAGGATAACAGTTGGAAAACTGGTCAGTCCCATGATTTAATACATTGTAAAACGAACGTTTGCTATAACAATCCATACCCAAACGCTATGCTACATGGCCTCTCTGTGGGGGGAGTTTTTAAAATCCATACCCAAATTCACATAGTCCACAACCCAGGGAAGTTAGGTAGGAGAGAGCAGCACACAGGACAGAGAGGGGAACAAACAGGGCAGAAGAGAAGAGCAGGCAGGTCAGAGAGTTGAGGACACAGGTCAGAGAGAGCTCGAAGCCTGACATTGTGTCATTACAGCATGAACTATGGCAATGAAACCCGAATAAACATTTCCTTATATATGTCTTATATGTCTATATATGTCTTCCTTATATATGTCTAAACCCAAATAAAAACTAAAGAACTAAACAGCCCCCTGAACACGTCGGTGTTTTACATTGATTATGTGTACCTTTCCCTACATCTGTCTCGCCGTCATTACTATGTAAGGCATACTGTGTTTCATATCTCAACACATTTCATTGCCACACATCTAGAGATTACGAGAGGGATTTAGGTGATAACAACAAGACAAACAACGGTTTACAGACCTCTAACAGAACATTTTTAGCTTGTCATATAGCCGAGAAATCAAAGAGAAGCCTTGTCCATTGCGAATGCCTTCATTTTTGTGCATGCAGAATCGTGTTTCGGCAGCAGATGATGGTGTACGTTCAATAATTACAGCCCTAATCCCATTTTGATGTCTCTAACTTTGTACACCTAGATTGGGGAATATTTGCCCATTCTTCCTTGCAGAATTGTTCTAGTTCAGTCAAATTTCATGGTGAGCGGGGATTGACTGCGGTTTTCAAGTCCATTGTGGCGGCAGTGGCTCAGTGGTAGGTTGTCTACAAACCGAAAGGTTGGTGGTTCCATCCCCAGTTCCACCTGACCAAGTGTTGAGGTGTCCATGAGCAAGACACCTAACCCCAGCTGCTCCCCACGAGCTGGATGGCGCCCCGCATGGCTGACACCGCCGTCGGTGTATGAATGAGTGAATGAATGGGTGAATGTGAGGCAATATGTAAAGCGCTTTGGTGGCCATGGGTCTGTTGAAAGCTCTATATAAATGCCGTCCATTTACCATTTACAGATCTTCAATTGGATTTAGGTTAGGGCTCTGACTTGGCCAAGGACGTTCACCTTCCTATCCTTAAGCCACTGGATCATTTTTTGTTGTTGTTGTGTTTAAGGTCATTGTTGTGCTGGAAGGTGAACCCAACTGCCTATCTCAGGTCGGCCGCAGGTTTTCCTCAAGAATTTGGGTGTACTTGGCATCCATTTTCCTTTCAATCCTGACCAATTGCCCAGTCCCTGCTTGATGAGCAATGCTTACAAAATAATGTTGTCACCACCATGCTTTACAGTAGGTGTGGTGTGTTTTAGGTGGTTTGTTTTAGGTGTGTTTTACATTAACTGTAACATAATGCTTACAGTTGTCCAAAAAGTTAAATCTTGTTAAATCTTGGTCTCATCTGATCAGATCAAGTCATGGTCCATCTGATACCCACATACAAAAATGTGGAGCAGCGAAGCAACAGAGGCTCTGCATACTTGTCTAGACTTGACTGATTGGGACATTTTCAGGTTTGCCACTAATAGTCAGGATATATTTTATAAAGATGCTGTAATGTCTTACATAAGTTTCTGTGAGGAAAGCTGTGTTCCAAAACAAACTAGGGTGAGCTACAACAATGACAAACCCTGGTTCACCGCTAAGCGCAGATGTCTGCGTTTGACAAAAGAGTAAACGTTCAGGAGTGGGGACAGAGATGGGTACAGAATGGCCAAATACAGATTTGGGAAGGCGATAAAGTAAGCCAAGCGCATGTACTGTATGCAGAGAAATTACAACAACAGTTCTCAGACAATGGACCCTGCTGCTGTTTGGAGAGGCTTACAACTGATCACCAACTATAAGCCAAAACCCCCCACTCCGTCAATGACCTGAATGAGTTCTACTGCAGATTTGAAAGACAAAGTTCCTTGTGGGCATAAAACAAAAATAGGCTATTTCAATGTAATACAACGAGAATGAACTAAATGTTTTAATTGATTGTTTTATAACTCATTCTAACCAGCAGCTTTACCCACCTTGTTCCTTTCTTTTCACATGTGCACGCAGGACACTATCATGCTTGCCAGATATGTATTTTGACATTCCTCTAAGACTCTTTAGTCATGGCCACTACATCACCGCACTCACTTTCATGCTCTTGGTCCCTTTCATTTCTGTAGATAATCTTGATTTTTGCACCTGTATGTTAGTCTCTTGATTAAATTAGTTTATCGAACTCCAAGATGAGAGATTAACAACGCACTAGCCTAGCAAATACCCGACACACATATAAGTTATTAGGATGGGCATGTCCTGACCACGTGAAGTGAGTGCTTCTGGCGTGGTACTAGAGCGATAACAGCCTTCTGTCCTGCTCAAATATCACTCCGCGCTCCAGTCAATCTCGGTTCGCTCCACTTCTCGCTCCTCTCCCACTCCACTCCGCTCACATACTCTGGTCCTGACAACATCCCTCCTGCTTTTGTGTCTGGCCATCTACAGCAGCCTACTGACCCAGTCCTCCAGCCCCACATCGACACAACACAATCACCCATCTCAATATCTGCCACCCCTGCCACTTCACCCTCTCTGTCTTGGAGAGAGAAGGCAAAAAAATATCAACGTTGAAGCATTGCACAGACCAGCTGTCTGCAGGGTTCACTGGCATTTTTAACATTTAACATCTATGTTCCAGCATGTTTCAAATCCTCCAGCATCATCACGGTCCCCAAAAAGACAAAGATCAACTGACTTAATGACTACAGGCCAGTCGCCCTGACCTCTGTTGTTATGATGTCACTTGAGCGCATTGTGATGTCAAACCTCAAAACCCTCACTGACACACACCTTGACCTACTGCAGTTTGCCTACAGAGCCAAAAGGTCTGTGGATGATGAGGTCATCATGGCTCTGCACTCCATCCTCCAGTACCTAGACTCCACTGGATCCTAAGCCAGAATTCTGTTTGTGGACTTCAGCTCTGCATTTAACACCATCATTCCGGCCCTGCTACAAAATAAAATCTCTCAACTGGGAGTGCTTGAACCAACATGCCAGTGGATCACAGACTTCTGTCCAACAGGAGGCAGCATGTGAGGCTGGGGAAACACTTCTCTGACCCCCTGACCATCAGCACTGGATCCCCTCATGGCTGCATCCTATCAACCCTATTCTTTCTTCTCCCTGTACACCAACAGCTGCACATCCAGTCACAACTTAGTCAAGCTTCTAAAGTTTGCAGATGACACCACCCTCATCGGATTAATTACTGATTAAGATGAGTATGCCTACTGGTTGGAGATCGACCATCTGGTGTCCTGGTGCAGTCAGAACAACAGGGAGCTCAATTCCCCAAAGACAATGGAGATAGTAGTGGACATCAGGAGCTCTGAACGGTACTCAGAGGGATGGTTAAAGCCTTTGACATTTGTATCCTTCCCCTAACTTGTGCCTTTCCACAACTTTTTTCCGGAGCCCTTTTGAAAACACCTTTCCAACCATGGTGTATTATTTGCATTGCCATGCACTACTAGTAATGTACTTATCATGGAACAGTCAGTTATGAAGTAAACAAAAGCATTACAACTTATGTCATGTGGGGAGCAATTAGCATGGTGTGTGATCTGGGAAGTGACTGGTTGTACCTAACCAAGTTTATAACAGTTAGTCTAATGGGCTGACCACTTAACCCAGGGGTGTCCAAACCCTTCCATGGAGTGTATGCTGGTTTTTGGTCTTTCCCTTCAATTAGAGCATAATTAGGACCTAGACTGCCAGGTGAGGGGAGATCCTAACCAATTAGTGAGCTACTCCATTAGCCTTGTACAAGGTAAAAGTGAAAACCTGCATACACTAGGCCCTCCATGGAAGGGTTTGGACACCCCTAACTTAACCAAACCCGGTATTTCACTAATTAAATTGTAAGATTTATTCTGAATTTTTCTAAATGTTATTTTTGCTTTGATGTCAAGGGTTATAATATGTACATGGCAATTTTTTATATATATATTTCAATTTCCAGGGTGTAATGTGACAAAACTTAAGGATTTCAACAGAGTATGCTGATTTTCTATAGGCACTGTATACTTATGAAGACTATACTAATCACAATAGGCTCAAGTGCAATATTTGTTCTTTTTTAATTAAACGGATTGTGTGGTGAGACCACACTTGTGCAATGTGACATCTCAAAATGAAAGTCAGCATCCAAGGAACAAGGACTGTGTTGAGGACACAGCCGAGTAACCATGTGCTTCAGGCAGTCGGATGCGAAATGACACAAAGAAAAACTCTCAAGCTATCCAATTCTCATCTCCAAAAAATGGTGAGTGACTTGTGTGAATGATCTGATTAGCTGAAACACAGTGCTACTGTTCTCTAACAGTATTTGTAGTGAAGAACTCACAATACTGTTTTGGCAGGTGATTTATTTATGGGTTTGGTTATTGGGTTGTGAGAATGCTAGCAAAACTTTATAAATTTGTCCTGCTTTTAAGTTCAGTAATTTCATTCTCATTTAGGTCGCAAACCAGTCAAGAAAAATAATTGGCAGAAGGTGGAGGCTGATGCAGTTGAAAAACACATGATGCACTTCATTGAATCCTGTCGTGTTCCAGGAAAGGCTGCCTGCGATTTGTGCCTCAAATCTGAGCCGGAAGCCCTAAAACGGAGTGGACTGGCTGGCTATTAAATTTTACATCAAAAACAGGTTCTAAATGTAAAGGATTCAGAGTGAACATTAGCAGCTACAGTATCTTGGACACAAGGGATACGGAACGAGAGACTAGTGACCGAGAAAAAAAAGACAGACATTTTTATTATTATGTTTTTTGCATTTTACCAAATATATTATCTTATGCAACACTTGTGCTCTTATTAATATTTGGGAGAGGATAAAGTTTGATGTAGTTCCAAAATGCATGATGCACCTCATTGATTCCAGTTTTGTATGATCAAAGGCTATTTCAGGTCATTGAGTCGTGATTTAGGAAATCAGGTCATTGAGTCTTGTTTTAGGATATCAGGTCATTGAGTCTTGTTTTAGGATATCAGGCCATTGAGTCGTAGTTTAGGATTTCAGGTCATTCAGTTGTGGATTAGGATATCACGTCAATGAGTCGTGATTTAGGATATCAGGTCATTGAGGATTGAAATCTATAGTAGTTGTCAGTTGTTGTTGATTCTTCAGTCAACTAATTCTTCAGATTCCAGCTTGTTCTTTTACCGTCTACAGATATAGACGAGTGTTTTCCTGTCCATTTATGTCGTCATTAGCTTATGAGCGAGTGTTACATTGTAATGAGTTACTGATTGGTAGTTTAGTCTGTGAGAGGTCAGTGATCACTTGGGAGTAAGAAGGTGTCACAAGGAAATCCCAATGCAGATACAATTTTATACAATGCTCCGTCCCCATTCCCACCCAGCCTCCCTCTCCCCGAGCCTGAGTCTTCCGTCCCCATTCCCACCCAGCCTCCCTCTCCCCGAGCCTGAGTATTCTGTCCCCATTCCCACCCAGCCTCCCTCTCCCCAAGCCTGAGTCTTCCATCCCCATTCCCACCCAGCCTCCCTCTCTCCGAGCCTGAGTCTTCCGTCCCCATTCCCACCCAGCCTCTCAACCATTCTTCCACCACTGCCTGTCAGCCCCTCAGCTCCTCTAACCACCTTCGGGGAGGTGGAGTCGCTGTGGGTCGCTCCAGCCTGGTCGGTGGATCCCCGGTCTCGGTCTCCACCTCCGACCTCCGCGACCAGGACTCCTCACTCCCTCTGTCTCCACCGTGCCCTTCTGTGTCCCCAATCGCCAGAGCCGGCGGCTTCGCCATGTCCTGCCGGATCCTCGGTGGCACCTGGGCTCTCCGGCTCCATCCTGGTCTCCTCTCCCACCTGCTCCGCCCCCGTCATTCGGCCCCCCCTAGACTCATCGGCCTCCTCATCTCCGTCGTCTCCACCCTGGCTGCCTGCACAGCCTGCTCCACCCTGGTCCCTCCTGCCTTCTGTCTGCCCTCACCTACTCTTCGTCCTCCTCCTGAGTCCCCTTCCTCCGCAGTTGGTATATCTACGGTGCGAGGACGTGCCTACCGGGAGGGGGGAGTAATGTCACAGTTGTGTTCTGTTTAGTTTGTTTTCATTTGACTTGTCTGCCTTTCTTCTCATCACGTGTCATCTTCACAGTTATTATCTGTTCATCTGTGTCTAGTTAATCATCATCTGTATCACCTGTGTTCTGTTATTCAGTGTTTGTATTTAGTTCCTTTCAGTTCAGTCAGTCTTTGTCCGTTCTCAGTTCTATTATGTGTGTGTGAACCTTCTGCCTGTCTGTACCTGTTGGATTATATTGTAAGTAAAAGTTTGTATTTGAACTTTTGACTCTTCGTCTTCTTCTGCCTGTACCACACTGTGACAGCTGGTAAGAGAGTCAGTCAGAGTGAGAGTTAATGGATTTAAATCACCTGATTAGACTTAAAAAAACACTCAAAAATAACTATCAAATAAAAATTAATAACAGAATGCAAATTATACAAATTCTTTTTTGTTATGATTTACATTTGGTATGTAATTATTTGTGAGTTATATTTAATACTAAACTTTAATGAAAACATTAGCAGTTGGTTTGTATAAGTTGTTATATTGTTCATTTACACTGTTTTGAACAGCTTGTGACGTCAGTGCGCGGTGATTCGAGCGATTCGAATCAATGAATCATTTTGCATAGAAGTAGATTCAATTCACTCAGAGTTTTGAAAAACTCGTGTTTATGACAAACTGATTCACGATAAAGGGAGCGAAATGAGATGCAACTTTTCTGTTACTTGTGTGGATGCGATTTACTTGACAAAACTGATGTTCATTTATGTTAGATAAAGTATTACAATGTTAAATTAAATAATTAAGCTATTTACATCGCTTATAAAACAATAAAAATGCCTGAACGGGTCGTATCGACACCGTAAAATGCATAAAAATACAAACCTTTCTTCAGCTGAAATCATAACAATTGAAGGATTGCGGCGCAGCCTTATGACATCACATCGATGTCACACACCCTGTTCACCCCCCGCTCTGCTCTCACACTGTATATTTATAATTGAGTTGAATATTTAAATCCATGTTGTCCAAAGATTTGATGAAACAGAAAAACGGCTGCTGTGCCTCAAATGTCAAGGCAAGTCACCATGACTGAAGCAACTCCATCAAGATTTGTGGAAACTGCTGAAAGAATTGAGGTGAGTACAAGGTTCTAGATCACAGAAGACTTCACGCAATTACAGTTGGAAACATGCTTTCTTTATTTTACTATTTTAGTAATAGTATGGTATTGTTATGCTTTAGTAGAGTAAAAAAGTTACATACAGCACCTTTAACATTCCACTAGGTAAAAGTGATCATCCTGTAATGAGGATATTTCTCAAGGACAGAGTGATCAATGGAGGATCCATTCCAGGTTATCACCAGCTTCAAGAGAGATATGTAGGAGCATTATATAATAAGGAAAAAGAGGAACTTGTTTGGAGATGGTGCATAGTTGCCATTCTTTAAAATGGATGCATTGTTTGCCTAAGTTGATTCACTGTTTGAATTTGTTCATGATGATACACATCCTGTTCACATAATGCATTGTTGGCATGCTCTAAAATTGATGAATAGCTTGTGAAAAAAAGTAGCTTGATTTTTATTTGGTGTAACATTTGAAATGTTTAAATTATATTAAGTTATTATCTGTGTTTTCTTTTTATAAATTACAGAGCCAGATGGTTCATGAGGTAAGAAAAGTATAAAAAATGTTGTCTGTGGTATATTTTCTCTGCAAAACAACACAAGAAATGCTGCAAATATTGCCACAAAATTTGAGATAATTTTGAGAAAAGCCGCCGCAAAATCAGTCAGTTTAGGACACAAAAATCTGAAAAAAGTGCCGCAAAAATCCTGGAGAGACTGATTAATAGTCACATATAATAAAGTCACGTTTACATTAATCTGTTTTTGTTTGTGAAATGGGTTTGAAAACAACAATTATTATTTTTTTACATTCCATTTGGAGACACACGTAGAAAGTTGCACACTTCTCCTGAAAATAATCTTTTTGTTTTTGAATAACTGTAATGATAAACTGGACAGAAGCAAATGCAAGTGCAAAGATGTATTTATTAGATAACAAATACTCAATGGTAAAGACAAATCGATGCAACAATATCTCCAGCGCTGAAGGCAGTCTCTCCTTGGGGGAAGCCGATGATCAGGAACACAGCCAGCAGGAGAGCGTGAAGCAGGGACTGAGAGAGGCAATCCCCAAGTGCAGAGTGAAGGTGATGGTGAATCCGTGGTGAGATCAGAAGTGAAGTAATCCAAAGTCCAGTACACAGGAAACACGAAGGAACAGGAACAGGTACGAGGACAGGAAACTCAAACAACGATCTGACAAACATGAGAGGAAAGACAGGGCATTAAATAGGCTGGTGAGATGACATACAGCTGCCACTGATCACTGATAATCAGCGGTAATGCCCACATAAAACAATCAACGTAACGAGACAATTAACACACACACAAACACACAAGACAAGAATGAGACAGCGGATCTACCAACCGTGACAATAACACACTCTCCCATAAGTGATTGCTCATCAGCAATGCAAATATATCAACTCTTTAGAACTAGATTTTCATTAAATCACAGAACATGGGAATAGCATATTATTATGGGAATGGCATAGATAAATGGGGGTACGAGCAACTAAAGAGAGTTAGCATCTCCTTTTCTCTCTCCTTTTGTTCAAGAGGAGGAGGATTGTGAAAACAGTTGAGCCATGCAAACCATCTTAAAGGATTAGTTCACCTCAAAATGAAAATTTCCTGATAATTTACTCTCCCCAATACCATCCAAGATGTCCATGTCTTTCTTCAGTGGAAAAGAAATTAAGTTTTTTGAGGAAAACATTTTAGGATTTTCTCAAAACAATGGAGTTCAATGGCAAACCAGCATGTTGAAGTTCAAATCAATGCCGTTTCAAAGGGCTCTGAAGTGCTTCAAAGGGCTCTGCACGATCCCAGGTGAGGAATGGGGTCCCAGCATTAGCAATGGAGGGAGAGGCGAATATGAAAATAAAACTTAGTAAAGAAAAGGAAAACAAAACGGAGAAAACTCCCTATTAAGGAGTTATGGAACCGGAACCTCTCACATGACGAAGTGCTCGGGCGTGCTTCCTTAAAGAAGAGGAGCTGGTCGCGGGAATTTCAAGAGAGTCTTTTCTTTGAGTTGACGTTGCCGGCTACATTCGCTTCACTGAACGTAGGTAGAGTCGGAAGACGAAAATAAAGAAAAGACTTCAAGAAAATAAAAGAGAAACGGAGAAAAGCTCCCGAAGGAGCCATGGATCTTGAAAACCTCTCACAGGAAAAAAAAAGTGCTCTCTGAGAAACTTCGGTGTCAGTCTCTTATGGAGAGGATGGGTTCACGCCTATTTCGCGTACGTGAACCAATCACCTTCAGAGATTTCAGAGCGGGAAGAAGTTTCTTTGTCCTGTAGGCAACGCCCACTGGAATGAGTCATGAGTGAGATCGAATTTGAGAAGATTTGCTCAAGACATATGAAATGTGTCAAATGATACAAATTACTGCAGTTGGTTATCGAAATTCAACTCCGTTAGATTGAGAGAATTACAGAGATATGAAACACGTCATTTGGAGATTATGGGAACACAAAGTTACATATGGTATGCATCTTACAAACATTTTAAAGTTTGATTAACACACGATAAAATTGTCAGTACTTCCAGTATGGCATGTGAAAACATCTAAGCACAAAAAGGAATATATTTAAAACATTTAGAGGTACTTTTCTCCGAAAAGTTCCATGGATGGTGTTTGTGTGAGTGTGTGTTAATGTGTGTTTTGGAATGTGTGTGTGTGTGTGTGTGTGTGACTTCTCAGTCTCCTTCCAAGTTCCAAATCAGAAAATCATAACCATCGCATAACAGGGCTAACCAGCTATGCAACGCACAAACCTATCAAAGACATCTTAGTAATGACTTACATGATGAGTGTAAAGAAACGTTTGTGTGTGTGTTGGAATGTTGCGCTCCCCATTATCTCTCTTGCAGAGGAGCTGGATGAGCTGCTGAAACTTTATGACGTCCTAGTCCGAGGTCGGGTTACAAGACAATATTGGGGAACATTCTTTCAATAAACACTTAGAATTCAAAACTACACATTAGAAAACCACACCTCTATTATAAGGCAAAACTAATCACACATGCATATAGGAATGTACATATATTAAAAATGATATTTCTATCCTAAGTTACACCCAAAGGATGTTTGTGTGTGTGTGTGGTGTCACATAGAAAGTTTCGTTATCTCTTTGGTGCAGAGAGGAAGGGGGTTTGGAATGCAGAACGTTGTTCTGGAGTGTGTCTAGAGGCTCGCAGTGTCGTAAAAGGTGTCAGAGAGCCATCTAAACCGAGCCATGCTGGCACCAGGCCGGTCATTTAGCTTGCAGAGAGTTTGATTTGCATGCATGAGTTCAGAGGCTAAAAGCTTTAGTAAGCTTAGCAAAGAATGTGTTTGGAAGAAATGTGTTTAGAAAACACAGAGAGTCCGAATTTGTTAATTCAGACCAAACGAACAAATGATTCAATAGCCCAGTCGTTACACGATCGTTTCGCCAGATAAGATCCCATTCCTCAGCTGGGATCGTGCAGAGCCCTTTGAAGCACTTCAGAGCCCTTTGAAACGGCATTGATTTGAACTTCAACATGCTGGTTGCCATTGAACTCCATTGTTTTGAGAAAAATCCTGAAATGTTTTCCTCAAAAAACTTCCACTTAAGAAAGAAAGACATGGACATCTTGGATGGCATTGGGGTGAGTAAATTATCAGGAAATTTTCATTTTGAGATGAACTAATCCTTTAACCCTCTGAGGTCGCGCCCGCGCGTTTTGCTGGATTTTCTTCACATTGTAGAACTATAAACTTAAATTACTCCGTCATTTATGGTCATACAGAAAAAAGAAATATAAAAAAAGAATCTGTGATATTTCTACTTTTGTATGTGTCCACTTACAATCAAATCAAAA
Source organism: Scardinius erythrophthalmus (assembly GCF_964197995.2). Taxonomy (NCBI): domain Eukaryota; kingdom Metazoa; phylum Chordata; class Actinopteri; order Cypriniformes; family Leuciscidae; genus Scardinius; species Scardinius erythrophthalmus. The sequence goes on from NC_138224.1 coordinate 35,317,434, forward strand.
CATTGTGCTTTTGTCAAGTCAAGTCAAGTTTATTTATATATTTAATTTGTAAAATAAAGAAAATAAACAGGGTGTGCGTTCTGCCTCTCCGTCGCGGTGAACTTTTTTTTCTTGAACACGTCTATAAACTGAAACAAAACTCAGCGAATACTTGTCACACATTTATGAGCCATATACCTTTATAAACATTTAAGTGTGTACTTTTAAATGATCGGATTCAAACTGAAAACAAATATTCTCTGTTAAAACAAGATGTCCAGCTTCTCAAACGCTTCCTAATTACTTTTAATTTGAACACGCCCACTCGCACAAAAGACATTCACATGCAAATCTCCACATGGAACGCGATCGCGCTCATTACCTCAAAAACAAAACACCAAAACACTTCACAAGTCTCTGCTTTTCGTCGAGTTTGAAAGGCGCACCGTGAGCTTACATTGGATTTAGGCTACCTTAAGAAGAAGAATGCGATTTGAAGACAAGAAAGATGTAAGGTAAGAAATTCTTACATATTAGTTTGTTATTGTTGCATAAATTTCACATTGCAGTTGAACTGTTGCTAGAAATATGGTGAATATTGTAATATTTAGACCCGTGTTTACTGTTACTGTGTTTGTGGATATCTGCTCAAACGTAGATATGAATATGGTAACCATAATGTTTTATATTTGAGCGCGATCGCGTTTGAATGTATCATATTTGATACATTCAAAAAGCAAAACGCACCAAATATATAGGCTTCATGTTTTTACTATTATCTCATTTCATATCATCATAACGAATGGAAACATTTGAAGTAACATGATAATCAATATATTTTTCTCTAGCTTAGTTGTAACTGAAATATTTTGGAAGATTTATAGGCTGCTATGGTTATTGTTATTATTATTTTATGCAGCACAACAAACCTGGTGTTCATTATATTATTGTTGGAAACATTTGTGTGCGTGTGTATTCTGTGAATTTTAAAAAGCAATTTTAACCAGAAAAATCTAAAATGTATTCCCAAAATCGTGCAGGCCTTTCTCTTGATATCAGTATGTTCACTTTTTTTTTTTTTCAGGGCCCAGATGCCACTGAGTCCTGCTGACTTCAACATTCACACGAGTCTCTGTACATGAACATGGTAAAGTGAAAATCAAACACCTTGGAAATGAAAGGTATGTACAATGTTTTTAGGAATGGCACAAAGGTCTCTGTCTTGGGATCATTGGTTATCTTTGGATTATGTTGTGTTGTAAATAAATCAAACAATCTAAAAGCCATTCTTTTTTAAATCTCCTCATTCTTTGTGCAAGGTTGCTCAGAATGATAGGGGCCTGATAGCTCCTAATAGGGCAGTTAGAGGAGGGTCTTTGTCTTTCTCAGGTGTGAAAAGCTTACATATTAATGAGCTCCCGCATAAAGCTTTGTGGCACAAAACACGTCATAAAAGTTTTAAATCAATATATTGTCTTATCTGAATGAGCAGTCAGGGTGATTTTCACATCGTTTTAGAGCAAATATTCTAGGCTACGTCATACAATTTTCAAAAGTCTTGTGAAGAAATAATCAGTATGGGTTTCATGACCTTATTTCAGTGAGATTTTTTTTTTTTGTATTTTCACAAACCACGCATAAATGTCATTATCTCAAAACTACAAATTTTTACATACATGCTGCTGATATATTATTGTAGCAGAGTTTGTGCTGAATACAGTGTAATTAGACTTTAGACATGAAAATGTCACAAGTAACAGAAATAACCAGAAATGTCAGAGCATGTCAGAACACCTCCAGGGCCCAGAAAACAGCTCAGACCTCAGAGGGTTAAGTAAGGTAGATCAGCTGACAGAAAAGAAATGGTGGACTGAGCTGATCTTTGCTGTCAAAGGCCTGAGGAAAGTGGTACAGGCCAAGATCAAGCTGAAGCACTACACGCATCCTCTGAATTATTAAAATAAATAAAGAATATAGAAAAAGTATTTCTTCACAGCTAACAATTAATCAGATAGAGTACAGATTCTGGTTAGGAAAGTAACAGGCGAGTGTGAGGAGACGGGGTGGTGGAGGGATGCTGAAAACTGTCGAACATAGGTGGGCCAGCTGCCTACATATATGTATATATATACAGTACAGGCCAAAAGTTTGGACACATTACTATTTTTAATGTTTTTGAAAGAAGTTTCTTCTGCTCATCAAGCCTGCATTTATTTGATCAAAAATACAGAAAAAAATGTAATATTGTGATATATTATTGCAATTTAAAATAATTGGTTTTCAATTTATTATACTTTAAATTATCATTTATTTCTGTGATGCAAAGCTGAATTTTCAGGATCATTACTCCAGTCTTCAGTGTCACATGTGACATCCAGTCAATCACATGATCCTTTAAAAGAAATCATTCTAATGTTCTGATTTATTATGAGTGTTGGAAACAGTTCTGCTGCCTAATATATTTGATGAATAAAAGGTTAAAAAGAACTGCATTTATTCAAAATAAAAAACATTTTTTTATATATAAATCTTCTTTATTATCACTTTTTATCAATTTAACACATCCTTGCTGAATAAAATTATTTATTTATTTTAAAAAAAAAAGAAAGAAAAAAATTACTGACCCCAAATTACTGACCAGTAGTGTATATTGTTGTTATAAAAGATTTCTATCTTGAAAACATGTGCTTCTTTTTTTTTCTTTTCTTTTTTCTTTTTTTTAATTCATCAAAGTGTCCTAATAAAGTATCACAGGTTATGAAAAAATATTAAGCAGCAGAACTGTTTCCAACTTTGATAATGAATCATCATATTAGAATGATTTCTAAAGGATCATTTGATAGACTGGAGTAATGATCCTGAAAATTCAGCTTTGCATCACCGAAATAAATGATAATTTAAAGTATAATAAATTGAAAACCAATTCTTTTAAATTGTAATAATATATCACAATATTAATTTTTTTTCTGTATTTTTGATCAAATAAATGCAGGCTTGATGAGCAGAAGAAACTTCTTTCTAAAACATTAAAAATAGTAATGTGTCCAAACTTTTGGCCTGTACTGTATATATATATATATATATATATATATATATATATATATATATATATATATATATATATATATAGGCCTCTACTCATGCTGATTAGCTAGACATGTTGATTACTGATTGTTGAGAGCTGGTTGGAATGACGTGATGATTGGATAGATCATTTGAACGTGTTCCTCCCGAACTTTGTTAATAAAACATAATTTATACACAACAGGTTATATATAAGTTTTAGAGGGTTTTTATTGTGAAACTCAACATCAGACAGTCCTGACATTGTGTGTGACACTCTGAGGTGATGTACTAAACCAAAAACTATAGATTTTGCAAGCAGTTTTTGAGATTTCTGGATTCCCCCATTCAAGTAGACAGGAGCTGGTCTTGGATGCCCAAAACTGAACAGAAGCAGGAGTATAAATACACACGGCTGAACAAATAAAAAACAGCTGACAATAATCAGAAACAAAGTAATAAAGATTAAAAGAAAACTCAACAAAAAAACTAAACATAACCCTGACAATAATAATAAAATGATAAAGTGTGTAAATCAAATGACAGATACATACATGACTAATGATTATAAATTATTGATCTGAATATAAACTCAAAGAAAATAAAGCACAACACAGATGTAAGGTTAACCTGTTAAGCTTCACCAGTGCGTCGGCGCACTGAAGCGTTTTTTTTTTTATTTAGTTAAAAATTACTATCAGATTTAATGTTATACATTGACAAACTATACATCATTAAAAAGATATAAGACTCAAGTTTCAGTATTTGACCACTATTGTATTCTGAAAAACTTATAGTGACAGTTATGTCTTAATTTGTGTCAGGAGTTATGAAATGAAAAAATGAGTCGATACCTTTAATATGAATTATGCGCGTCAGCCGCTTTCATTCATAAAAAACTCCCGTGCCGTCGTCATGACAGCGATACACAAAACAACGTCCCTCAGGGCTTTAGCTCAAAAATGTGTAGATTTGGAGAAATATTGATATATTTTCATAAGTTTTCATCAGATTTCTATAGACAGGAATAATATTTATTGAATTTATGCCCAAATGCGTCGATGTAATCATTATGAGCGCTGGACACTGTGATGTATTGTGTTTTCAATCCATACCAACAGCCTGAGGGCGCTACATTCACAATAATAGTCCATTTATGTAACATGAAGAAGAACCATGATCATGTGACAATCCAGGAAGTTTCGAACACACACAAAGCTATCAGAGATCGTTGTTACATGCAGAAAAAAAGACTTTTTGAAGACAATAAACATGATTGAAATGATATTTGGTTTACCTGTGTTCTTCAAATAATGTCAGGTATTTCCATAATAATAGATTATATTTATAATGTATTGCTAATCGATATAGACTTTATCATTGTGCAGAATAATAAAAAATATATATTTTCTTTCTGATTTTTTAATCTGAAGCGAAATTATATCACAGAAGATTATTTAAAACACTCTACTTGCGTTATAAATTAAGTTTGAAGCACAAAAATGGTTTTAATCTCATAAATTGTCGTGTATTGATGGTGTGCTAAGCTAACATGCTAGCTAGCTCTAGGTGCACCTGCCACATATTGCAGTTATCCTTTTATAATTTTTTTCTAAATATGCTTACTAAAATGTTTCATTATTCAAGCAGGGCATTTGATCCAGTTTTTAAATGTTAAGTAAGAACTTTGATAAAAGAAATTAGGGATTGAAACCCTATGAATAGCCAGTCGTTAGTAACTATAATGCAGACAAAAGAAATGCATATTTCGAGCCATAACCAGTCTGGAGAGGTGTTAATGTGTGCAGGGGGAGACTGAGACTGAATGGGGCTCGTTTGCACCACAAAACAATAGAGACAATATACTGGAAAGATGGTTAGAAGATGGCAATAAACATCATAAGCATCTTTAACGTCAAATCAAAATAAAGTCAACTGACATGGTCTTGAAAAACATGTAACTAAATACAGAGTTTTGGACTTATTATCTTCAGATTTTAAACATAAAATGTTTAGACATGTGGCTTTAGCTGTAGTGCATTTCTAGATTGCTCCAGTGCCAACTTCAATTTTATTTTCATGAGGATGTTTCATAAAAAATAATTTCTAATAACTTTACAAAACTTTGAAGCTATTTATAACAATTTTTTTCATTATGACAATAATTAATTCTACATTTACAATAAACTGCCAGGTGTCAGCTTTCAAATGAGATCATACTTGTGCTTTTAGTGCAAAGGGTTCATGAACTGTATCTGTTTAAGTTTGGGTATGTCATTTCTGGGTATTTTTCAAAAGTGGCGTTGCAGCTTAACAGGTTAAAGTAACACGCACAGGTTTCTATTGAGATCCTTTGATCCTTCATTTACACAGGAATTGATCAACAAAGTGTGCGACTGATTCATTCTCTTGAATCTGTGTCTTAATTTCCTTGACTTTGACGTTTAGTTCCTGTTTTTCTTTTGTTGTTGCTTCTAACTCTATGTCTTCCTTAAACTCTGTAAATTCACTCTCCATTTGTCTTTTGAGACGGTCTTTGAATGTCTTAAATTCAATTTTGAGTTCATCCAGACATGTTTGCAGGGAGTCTCATTGTGTCTCTCTTCTTCTGTCTCATGTTTCCTCTCTCTTCTCTGTTAGTATATATGCCTGTTTTTTCTAGGTTTCTCTTGCTCTTTGCCTTGTTTCCACCACTCATCCTTAAACTTTCTCTCACTTTTATTATAATTATCGGGTATATTATATAAACTTCAAGAAAGCTCATCGTTTACTCAACCAATACAACTCTAGTGCACGACCCGAATTTCAGCTGTAGTATTAATGTAATGAAGTGAAAGTAAGAGACTCTATAACATCTCACTGTCAATGTCATGATTACCTGTATGTCTCGGTCTTCATGGACTCTTATTTTGAATTTCTGTTGTCTTGTTGTGTCTGGTTTTCAGTTTTTGGTTCCTGTGTTACCATTGCTGTCTTGTTAATTTCCATAGTAACCCTTGTTTGTAACCATGACAACTTATCACCATCACCCAATCCCTTGTTATCTAGTGTATTTAAACCCTCAGTCATCTTATGTTCATTGTCTTATGTTAATGTTTTGTGCTGGTGTTGATTAACTATGTGTTCATGTCTTTCTGCATCAAGCCTCTTATCTTGGATTATTTAGTCAAGCCAGTGTGTGAGAGTCACTGATTTATCATGCAGCTCAAAACATTATGGGTAGAATCTCTCTACAGTCTGTTCTGATTCATAAATACAGTTTCACTGATGATTTATAACCAACATTAAACCCAGGATAGAGCGGTTGAGTGAATGTGGTCTGGACTGTGTGTATGAGGCTCACTGTGTCAGAGACGCTGTAGAAGGACAGAGTTCCTGCACTGTGATCCACATACACTCTTACTCTACTGCTAATGGAATTTACAGGGAGTTTAGTCACTATATTATTGTGTATGAATGAGTAACTGGAGGAAGAGCAGATCAAACTCCAGGACTGATCATTATATCCAAACTCACACTCATAACCCCGTCCCTTCCTGCTGATGCTCTTATATGACACTGATATATACACATATTCTCCACTCCACTCAATCTCCCAGTAACAGCATCCACACACACTCTCTCTACACAACACCTGACACACATCATCAAATCTGTCTGGATGATCAGGATACGGCTGATCTGTGTCTGTGTAAATAATCACTCTGTTCCTCTCAGACAGATGGAGGCGTTTATTCACTGTGTTCAGATCCAGAGTGAGCTGATGGGAATCTGATGGAGAGAAAACACATCAGAATCAGGATCAGTCTGATCTATTATTATAGCTGAACTCTTCATGTTCAGTATTAGCAGTGTCTCAGTACAGTTTACCAGATACAGTATGTGTGAGTGTGTAACACTTTATAATAGCTTTCACTAATAAATCATTAACAAACATTATATAATGCTTAATGTATCATTAGTTAATATATATATCCAATTAGCTAAAGTGTTTTGCATTAAAAAAAATTTTTGCATTAGGCAATAAATGAACTGAAGTCAGGGGTTAAAGCCAAAAAAAATAAGCATAACTTTAACAGAAGTTTTTATTTCTCAAATAATAAAAGCCAACAGAGCTTTTGCCGCAAAGTTAGCTAATATCACAAACTATATATAATAATAATATCTGTTTTTAACCTAGCCATTATACCCTGGACATTATTATAATAATAATAATAATAAATTCAGTTTTAACCTGAGCATTATAATAAGAAATTATAACGCATGTTCTAACTCAACCTGTTAACACTGAACAGAAGAGGGAAACTAATATCACCAGCATCAGAACAAAAAGTGCATTTATGGTAGGGATGGGCATTTCAACCAAAAATAATATTCGATGATCGCTGGGAATCATTCGAAAAATCGCACCCCTCCCCCACATCCTCACCGGCAAAACGCGTTCATTCAAATTCCACTACGACATTCATCACTTGCATTGCTCGTGAACTGGAGCGCATCTCATAAATGAACCGAAACTCAGCGTATAGGCGCACAGGCATGAGAAATATATCTATAGAAAGCTTGAAATGTCTACTTTTAAACAAAACAATTTCAAAACGAATAGTAACAGACTACTCTCTTATGTAATCCGTATAAAATTTAGATTTCTCTCTATAGGACGCGTTCACTACATTTGGACATTTTTGTGTAATTCTATTTATTAAACGTGAAGAATACTTTCCAAACCGTTACATATAATATTATAAATGTTGTGTTTAGATGTTCATGATATAAAAATATATGTATTAGAATAACTTTTAATATGGAGTGAACATGGAGCCGTTTTTCCGAGAGCGGGAATGGAAAACCCGGAGTGGACCCAGAGCTTTCGCTCCACTCCAGGCTTTGATCACATCCCCCTCAGCAGGGTGAATACACCTCATCTTTCCTTAATTTAAGACCTATTCAAACTAAAATTAAGACATTTAATTTTAATACACTATTTTAGAAATGTAAGCCTATTTACAGCCTTAAAATTATGAAAAGTGAATTTAAGACATTAAGGACAGACGGGAACCCTGCAATTGACGGAAATCCGTCGTAGAACTTTAATCCCTGTGAAGTTTAAAGACATTTAGCATTCAAATATACATTACCAAATAAGCTTTTAATTATTGTATAATTTCTTTTAAAATCATTTGTAGATTTTCAATCTTGATCATGTGAATTGAAAGTTTAATGGGCTTTGTAAACATTTAAATTTACATTAAATAATGATCTGTTAATCATTATGTAAAGTTTAATAAGTTCATTAATAAACAATAACAAGCACATTATCTCATATATCTAGCCATGTGAATATATATTAACTAGTGATGTATTGAGCATTATATGTTTGTTAATGATTTACTAATGAAAGTTATTACAGTGTTACAATGTGAGTGTGTTTGTGTGTGTGGGAGTATGTGTGTGTGTGTGCGTGAGAGATTTTATTTTTATTGTTAAAAAACAACTTTATTACATTATCAATTCGTATTTAACACCACAAAATATCAAAACACAACTCTCCTTCCACCACTGAACAAATACCGTCATTATAACACCACTGTTGTATAAAAGTTTCAACATCATTCATAGCTCTATAGTACCTAAAATCTATTTTAAGTCTAGACTTTACAAAAGCTTTAAAAATAGGCAAAAGCTCCTGACCATGTGTATTCTCAAATGTATTTCTCCTTGTAGTAAGTATTGCAAGTTTTGCCTGACCTACCAAAAAATGTATTAACTGCCATTTTACCTTTTGATTCTGACTATAGCCAGATCACAAAATAAAAGAACTTTGAGTATATACCTCTCCACATTTATAAATGCCTTGCTTAATATGTCAAACAATTGCATTAATCTTCCACATTCCAAATAGCAATGAAATACAGTCTCTGATTATCCACAAAAAATACACTTAAAACTATTAAGAATTCTTTCTGTACCATTTATAGGGGCATACACATTTATAAACGCCATCTTATACTTTTCAAAAGTAGCCCGTATTATCATAAGCCTGCCAGCTATTACCTCTTCCACCTGATATGAAACAGGCAAAAATCTTTTTGTAAATAAAACAGCCCCTTCTCCTCTATTAGAACTCATATGTGTTAACAACACTTCTCCCTCCCATTCCCTTTTCCAATCAATTGCATTCATGCAGTCACTATGAGTTTCCTGAACAATGGCTTGTGTCAGTGTATGTTTGATTCCTGTTTTCCTTTGTTCTTTCCCGCCACTCCTTCGTTACTATGGTTACTGTCATTATCAGTTCAGTTGTGTCACCTGTTTAGTCAGTCATCGTTATCTGTATCACCTGTGTTCTGTTAATCAGTTTCATCTGTGTTTCTATTTAAGTTCCGACTGTTCAGTCATTCATTTTCCGATCTCTGTCTTTAGTGTGTTGCTACCTGTTCTGCTGTCATGTTTTATTACATTAAACTTTCGTTTTGGAATTATATCCTCGTCTCCGTCTGCCTTCCTGCAACCCACTGTGACATACATACATTACATCTATATTCTTTTGTTTTATTAGCTCATACAGCAACATCATTCTCTGAATATCTTGCACCATTTATATTAAGTGATCCCACCCTTACTGCACTCATTAGTAAAAGTGTAAGAAACTGCCACAAAACATTCCTTAAAAAGAAGGAACACAAAGAATTGTTTCAATCATTTTGTTTGTAGTTCTTGTCTCAGTTTAGCAACACACTTTTTTTTGCCTGTAGATTTCTTGCACAGTGAATTGTTCAGTTCCTTTACCCCTCATTAGTGTTCCAACTGACTCAAACATTCTCTGATCAGAAAACTAATTCACAACCTGTAAATTTTCCATTTTTTTAGGGTTTTTTTTTGTACAAAAGCCCTGAATTTCACAAATGAATAGTCAATCTTTTTTTCCTCTATTTTTGCTGTCAATTGCCTCTATCTGAATCATCCACTGTGCTATGTTCACTTTCATCATGTTTGACATCACTGACACAATTCCTGGATCTTTGCATCTTATCTTAATCCTTTCCCTCTTAATAGAAGGGGTTCTGAAAACCTCTTCTTCGTTCACTAATTCACTCTCCATTCCTTCTCCTTCTAGAACAGTCTCTATAGCCTCAACCACATCACTACATTCAACATGCACTTCTCCCCCATCCCCGTTCGTTCCTTCTATCTCCTTTTCATTCACCTGTTCACCCACATTTTCTTTTGTTTTTTCACCTTCTGTCACATTATCCTGTACTGTTCTTCAACTACACCTCGACCACCACCATCCTCAGCAATTACAACATTAGTAGCATCAGTCTTCTCTGGACATGCACATCTTATATGCCCCTTTTGTCCGCATCCAAAACATTTAACACTAGAAGTGCCAGAATTCCATAACTACTAGAACTGCCGCAAGCGGTCATTTTGACCGCTAGATTCCAAACTAGGCTATATCTTTAATGATAAATACCCAATTGAGAGATTAATGCATTTATTGTATTAGGATGTCTTTTAAAAACAAAACAACACCAAACTGTACATTTAAACAAGTTTAATTATACATTTATAAATAAATAATATCCGTAGATGTCCTGAACAAAAATGACGGCGTATAGCCTATGTTTTCATGTTTCTGTTCGATCGCGACCCGCGACCGCCGACACACACACCATATTCTAGCATTGCAATATTGACATTGCAGCCTGTTCATTATAGCTATAATAAAATATAATAATAAAATAGTCAACCTAACATATAAAAATTCCACTGCTCTGTTTGTCAGTAGCCTACAATTCGTACCATTTTGTGCGTGTGAAGAGGATGATTTTTTCCGTCGATACTGGAACATGAGTGAGTTTACCATTACCAAGAATAGTTTACCATTCAAATACATCGCAAATGTTGAAACATTTTGATTCTAATTGTATAACGTTACGAGTTACGTGAGCCCAACGCCGCTTACTTTCACTTTCGCTTATAAAGTAGGCTTAGCCTGTTTCATTTTGGCTTGTTTATAGTTATTTTTTTCATTTTTGTTCTGTTCTGAATATCATTACATTTACATGATTTGTTGTTGAATATGTTTAGTGTATTTTTTACCACATTTTATTGTTGTGTATATTTGTATAGCCTATAATAATACCGCGAAATTCAGTGCGGTCAATATGACCGCCTATGGCCGAAATAGGTAAATATGTTCATTTGTTTTTTTGCCTTATGTGTAATTTATATGAAACACTTTTTAAATGAAAATACAGACACTTTTAGGAAAAGTCAGGTACCAGCAGGATTCTATTTATTTTTTCAACAAAGTTATTGCAGATATAAAATTCAAAACGGTCAAAATGACCGCCATGGCCGTTCTAGTGTTAACTGTTTCAGATGATGCAAAAACAATATAGTCAAATCCATCCATCTCTAAAACTTACAAAATGTTTCAATAGAAGTGATTTACAGCCTAAGGGAATTTTTCCATACCTTGATAATTCTGCCAATAATAGATCATCCTTTATGAAATGGGGCACATTTGACAGTGTGATATTACTTGCTGGCTGAACCAAAGGCATTTCCAGGGTAAATAAAAGTATATTTTATTATTACCCCACTTTGAACCACACTATTCACTTTCTCTAGACTAGAGTATCGAGAAAGATAACGACAGCAGCACTACTCATTCGTGACGCTGACATGATACTCTCATACCCGACAGCCTTTCCAACCGCCAGACTACACTCTTCAACTGAACAATTCATCACCGGCACAATCTTAACTCCATGGCTGCGTGAGAGTCACTCAAATGCTTCTTTACCTTAAGCCGCCGTTCTCAACTGATAACCTCACAAAAAACGTTCTTTCTACACAACGACTCAAGTCTTAAAATTCCTTCCAAAAACATCTATAATCAAACAGAAAGAAATAAAGTTTTAGAGGAAAAAAGACAGAAACTCATTTCGCACCACACTCTCACGATCACGTTGCCTCCACCCACTCACTCGAGAGAGAGAGTGTGTGTGAGTTTGTGTGTTAATGAAAGCGTGTGTGTGTGTATGTGTGTGAGTGTCTGTATGTGTGAGAGTGGGAGTTTGTGTGTAAATTATGTGTGTGTGTGTGTGTGTGTGTGTGTGTGTGTGTGTGTGTGTGTGTGTGTGAGAGAGAGAATGTGAGGTTGTGTAAATGAAAGTGTGTGTGTGTGTGTGTCAAGTAAACGTTTCGGTTACTCACGTAACCTCTGTTCTCTCTAGAAGAGGGAACGAGTATTGCGTAGTTGCTTACGCTACGGGAAAGCCTTTCTTTCTCGAGATACTGAAGCCAAAAATTATCCTTAATTTTTATAATCTTGTCAACGCAGTGCGGCAGCCTGCAGACCTAGGGCAAGCTAACTAGCGCGCCCATTGGCTGCCCTGCGGCAACTGCAGCAGCCTACCGCTGAGCCCTTGGCGTGACGTCACGACCAATGAGCGCGCTTGGCGCGCTTAATGCGTCACAGCCCGCGAAAAGGGGTGTGGCTTAGCGTATATAAACAGGGCTCGGAGGCTGCTTCTCTGGTTTCTGTCGCATGAAGCGAAATGAGCTCGTGGCGCGAGCACGGCGGGCTACGCAATACTCGTTCCCTCTTCTAGAGAGAACAGAGGTTACGTGAGTAACCGAAACGTTCTCTTACGAGAGGTTCTCTCGTATTGCGTAGTTGCTTACGCTACGGGCCCTTGTCAACGCCGTGCGCGCCCAGCATCCACTGAATGAGTCCCAGGGAGAGCCCGGGGAACTTGATAGCGGAGAGCCGGGCAGCCCGAGAGGGCTAGCGCCGTACATAAGCACACACTAGGGGGTTAGGAGCGGCACGGCCGGTCCTAACTGACAATTCCCTGCATAGTGCAGCTCAACCAGCAGAGCTAAATCACACAACGTATCCCGCGCACAGATAGTGGGCTGGCATACGCGAGACTTAGACTGATAACACTTTCGCCTGCAAGGCGGGAACATCCAGGTTGTAAAACCTAACAAATGTGGAGGGGGAGGCCCAGCCTGCCGCTGCACAAATGTCATGAATGGGAATCCCGCTGGACCATGCCCACGACGAGGCCATGCCTCTAGTGGAATGAGCTCGAACGCCCAATGGGCACTGCAGGTCTTTAGACGCATAAGCAGCAGCAATAGCGTCCACTATCCATCTGGACAGGCTGTGTTTCGAGGCAGCGAGACCCTTGGTGCGCCCACCAAACGAAACAAAGAGCTGATCCGAGCGCCTGAAAGCGGCGGACCGTGAAATGTAGTTTCTCAACGCCCTGACCGGGCAGAGGAGATTACTATCGGCCTCGCTGCCGTGCGTCGGCAGGGCTGAGAGGGAAATGACCTGTGCTCTGAAGGGAGTGCCCAAAATTTTTGGAACGTACCCATGCCTCGGTCTGAGAATGACTTTGGAGTCATTAGGTCCGAACTCGAGGCACGCGGCGTTAACAGATAACGCGTGAAGGTCTCCCACTCGTTTGACTGACGACAGAGCTATCAGAAAAACGGTTTTGAGCGTGAGGTATTTCATATCCACAGTTTCCAAGGGTTCGAAGGGATGCGCTCTCAGGGCCTCCAAGACCAGAGAGAGATCCCACATAGGAACCGAGGGGGGTCGCGGGGGGTTCATCCTCCTGGCTCCCCTAAGGAAGCGGATGACGAGCTCGTTCCTTCCTAATGCGCGGCCCTGCTCAGACACCGAGAGCGCTGAAATGGCCGCAACATAGACTTTGAGCGTGGAGGGGGACCTGCCCGCGTCCAGTAGCTCTTGAAGGAAACACAGTACTCGCGACACCCCACATGTCTGTGGATCGAGCCCCTTAGCAGTGCACCATGTGTTAAACACCGACCATTTCGACATGTAGAGCCGCCTCGTAGAGGGGGCTCTAGATTGTATGATCGTGTTCATGACCCCGTCTGGCAGATTAGCGTGTAATCGTTGAGGCTCCACGCATGCAGAGACCAGCGCTCTGGATGGGGATGCCATATCGATCCGCGTGCTTGAGAGAGAAGGTCTCTCCTCACCGGTATCGGCCAGGGGGCTGAGTCTGCCAGCTGTATTAGATCCGGGAACCAAGCTTGGTTCTCCCAGCATGGGGCTATGAGGAGCACTGAGTGGCGCGCTTCCCTGATTCTCTCGATGACCTGAGGCAGCAGAGAGACCGGGGGAAAAGCGTACAACGGGCCGCTGGGCCAGATCTGGGCCAGCGCGTCCTCATTCTTCGAGAAGAACTCTGGGCAGTGAGCGTTGTCTTTTGACGCAAAAAGGTCGACTTTCGCTTTGCCGAACCGTCGCCACAGTGACTGGACTGTTTGGGGGTGTAGAGACCACTCCCCAGGGGGAACGTTGTCCCTGGACAGTCTGTCGGGGCCCTCGTTCAGGTGGCCAGGCACATGCGCGGCTCTCAGCGAGCGCAGAGAGTGCTGAGCCCACACGAGGAGGCGTTCCGCCAGGGTGCAGAGCATCTTTGATCTGACACCGCCCTGGTGATTCACGTAGGCCACTACCGATGTATTGTCCGTGCGGACTAGAACATGGTGACCGTGGAGGAATGGGAGGAAGTGTTTGAGCGCTTTCTCGACCGCGAGCATCTCTAGACAGTTTATGTGTAGGAGATTCTCCTGGTCTGACCAGCGGCCATAGACCGGTCTGCCCTCGAAGAGCGCTCCCCAACCTAGGTTGGAAGCGTCTGTCGAGACAACTTTCCGGTGTGAAATCACTCCCATAGTCACTCCTGTGTGATACCATTCGGCTGCCAGCCAGGGCTGCAGGGCTGAAATGCATCCCTGATTCACTCTGACTCGCAAGCCGCCGGCCGCCCAGGCTCGGTGGGGCACGCGCATTTTCAGCCAGCGTTGGAGCGGGCGCATGCGCAGTAAACCCAGCTGGAGCACTGCTGCAGCTGAGGCCATATGCCCCAGGATACGCTGGAATGTCCTCAGCGGAACCCGGCTGCCTATTTGGAGGGATGCGGCGAGGAGGCGGATGCGGCGCGCGCGCTGCTCCGACAGTCTGGCCGTCATAGCCACCGAGTCCAGTTCTATTCCAAGAAAGGAAATTGACTGACGGGGCGATAGCGAGCTCTTGGTCCAGTTGACCGAGAGACCCAGCTCCTCCAGATGGCTGAGAAGCGCTGTTCTGTGAGACACAAGTTCCGTCTCTGACTGCGCTAGAATAAGCCAATCGTCCAGATAATTCAGTATCCGCATTCCCTGTTTCTTCAGGGGAGCGAGGGCCGTGTCCATGCATTTCGTAAATGTACGGGGTGCCAAAGACAGGCCGAACGGCAGGACTGTGTACTGATATACTCGACCCTCGAAGGCGAATCTCAAGAATGGCCTGTGACGGGGAGTTATCTGGATCTGAAAGTATGCGTCTTTTAGATCGAGAGAGATAAACCAGTCTCCTGGGCGAATCTGCGCGAGGATTTTTCTGGTTGTGATCATTTTGAACGGCCGTCTCATGAGGGCTTTGTTCAGATGTCTCAGATCTAAAATAGGTCTGAACGCTCCGTCCTTCTTGGGCACGAGGAAGTAGCGGCTGTAAAAGCCTGACTCGCTCAAAGAAGGATGAACCTGTTCTATAGCCCCTTTGCGCAGCAGCTTCGCTATTTCTGCTTGAAGCAAGTGCGCAGCTTCTGAACTCACTCTCGTCTCCGTCTGTGCTGTATAGCGCGGAGGACGACGAGCGAATTGAAGCGAATAGCCGTGTTTTATAGTTTTCAGCACCCATTCTGACGCGCCCTGAATCGCTTCCCATGCTTCCGCATGCATAGCTAGGGGTCGAATGGTCTCTGGGCTCAGATCGTCGCGCTGCGCGGGATGGGGAGCCTGTATCAGAGAGAAAGGGGCGGCGCGCGCGCCGCTGGTGCTCGGACACGGGGGCTGGTAAACAGTATTGGCCGACTGTACAGCGTTCAGAAGCTCGGTCCCATCGGATGGAGCGTGATTTGCTGTCAAACATCCCAGGCGCGAGAGTGGCGTGGGGATTATAATGTCTACAAGTGAGTGCGCGTGCTCGTGAGCGGGCGCAGGGTTTACACTTATGACACGGCCAGTGTTTGGGAGCTTTAGAGGGTCCGTGACCCAAGGTAACTGGCTGGCAGAGCGAGCAGCGGGTAGGTGTGAGCACAAGGTTGTGGGCACATTTCCTACATTTAATACTCGAGCGGCTTGCGACCGCTTCATGAGAGAGCGCTCTGTACGCGTTACCATGGGGACCCTGTTTGTGTGAAGCAGTGAGCACATGGGAGTGGGCACATTTTCTACACTTATAACACCCTCGGCTTGAGCCGCTGTTGCCCGGGGTAACCGAGTGGCAGAGCGAGTTACAGGTAGATGTGAGCACAGAGTTGTGGGCACATTTACTACACTTATTACTCGAGCGGCGTGTGACCGCTTTATGAGAGAGCGCTCTGAACGCGTTACCATGGGGACCGTGTTTGTGTGAAGCAGTGAGCACGTGGGAGTGGGCACATTTTCTACACTTACAACACCTTCGGCCGGAGCCGGAAAACCCGAATTTACACTCTTTCTGAGATTTATTTGGGCCGCCGTAAAAACGGCGTTTGTGTGCAGGCGAGCGAGTGGTATTACTGGCTCGTTGGCTGCGGTGTAAGCTGCTGCAGTAGCCTGCACTGAGGGGACTGACAGAGCTGGGCGTTTTGATGGCGGTCCGGCCGCAGCGGGACTCAGCCATCTCTTCCTCCCTGCGGGTGCTAGGAGGACTTCGCGGGCTCAGACTTCAGCGTTATCTTGGGACGCGGACCCCGGGGGGGCGGCGGTCTGTGACGGCTGGTCGAGCGCGACCTAGGGCGGCCGCCCTGGCGTCGCTGCGAAGTGGTTGGTGGCCGAGACGAGCGCTGTGTGGAGCTGCGCGCAGGAGGCTGAGCTTGAGAGCGGCCTGCGGCTGGGCTCGAGCGGCGAGGCAGGAAGAGATTCATAGCCTGCGACGCCTTCTGCACTTCAGAGAAGCGGTCCACAATCCCGCTGACCGCAGGGCCGAAGAGGCCGGTGGGCGAGAGCGGGGCGTTGAGGAAAACAGCGCGTTCTGACTCACTCATATCCGCCAGCGTCAACCATAAGTGTCTGTCGATGACGGTGAGCGCGGCCATAGATCTGCCGATGGCTTGTGCAGCGGTCTTGGTAGCACGGAGCGAAAGGTCCGTCGCGCTGCGCAGATCTGTTAAGGCTGTATGATCCGAGCCCTTCTCGTCCAATTCGCGGAGGAGGTCGGCTTGCAGGATCTGAAGAACAGCCATCGAGTGCAGGGCAGAAGCAGCTTGGCCGGAGGCGGCGAATGCGCGGCCGGCGAGAGCTGATGTGGTCCTGCAGGCTTTAGACGGCAGGGCAGACTTTGAGCGCCATCTAGCAGACGGCGGGCAAAGGTGCGTTGCCACCGCTTCCTCAACGGAAGGGATGCCGGTATAGCCTTTCTCGGCGGCCCCGTCCACCTGGGAGAGAGCCGAGGAGACAGACGAGCGGAGTCTAGCGGAGAAGGGCGCGTTCCACGACTTCGATAGCTCCTGGTGGAGCTCAGGCAGGAAGGGTGCTGACCTAGAGGCTGGCGCTTGGCGGCGGCTAGGCAGAAAACACCCGTCGAGTCGGTTAGGCGCGGGCTCCTTGGGTGGGGACCAGTCCAATCCCAGTCGGTCGACCGCTTTGGTGAGGAGGCGGATAAGCTCCGCGTCGACACTGGAGCGGGACCTGCCAGACTCAGGAGTCGAGGAGGCGGAGCGGTGAGAGCCCGACCACTCCTCGCTGTCCGAAGCAAGCAGAGAGCAGCTGTCAGCGGCGTCATCTGCTTCATCCCCTGAGGCGACGGCAGTGCGGGCAGTAGCCGGCCGCTGCGCGTCGGTGAAGGGCGGGGGAGAAGGAGAAAGCGAGGCTCGCGGGAGGGGCTCCGGCGAGCGCTCAGCTATAACCACCGGCTCGGGAGGCCTTTGAGAGCGGCGTTTCTTCTTACGCGGCCCTGAAGAGGCAGCCGGGGAAGGTGGAGGATCGTCAAACATGGCGAGTCGAGCCCGCAGGGTCGACATCGGCAAGTCCTCACACTGTTCGCAGCCGCCCGAGGAGAGGGCGCGGGCTGCGTGGTCGAAGCCCAGGCAGAGAGCGCAAACCACGTGGCGGTCTCCATCGCTGAGCGGGGCTCTGCACGAGCCACAGGATGAGCGAGGCATTTGCAACAACGCCTCGCGCTCTTTTAGATGCAAAGTGTGTCGCGGGGCGAACACACAAACACATACAACACAGAGCAGTAAAGGATATGGTCGCCGGATAGCGAAGCAGGCAGGGAAAGCTGAAGGCGGCGAAGGCGGCCGGCGTCCTCAGGCTGAGATCCTCGGCGTGCTGGTCGCTTGTTTCGACGGCGGCTTCCTCAGAGAGCAGCGATGCGAAGAGCTTCGCTGAAAAGACAGAAATCAGAGAAGCAGCCTCCGAGCCCTGTTTATATACGCTAAGCCACACCCCTTTTCGCGGGCTGTGACGCATTAAGCGCGCCAAGCGCGCTCATTGGTCGTGACGTCACGCCAAGGGCTCAGCGGTAGGCTGCTGCAGTTGCCGCAGGGCAGCCAATGGGCGCGCTAGTTAGCTTGCCCTAGGTCTGCAGGCTGCCGCACTGCGTTGACAAGATTATAAAAATTAAGGATAATTTTTGGCTTCAGTATCTCGAGAAAGAAAGGCTTTCCCGTAGCGTAAGCAACTACGCAATACGAGAGAACCTCTCGTAAGAGAACTTTATTTATATAGCGCTTTTTACAATATTGTTTCAAAGCAGCTTTACAGTGATAAAAGGAAAATAATGTAAAAAAGTTTGTTTCTAGAAAAAAAAGCATTATAGTCCAGCTTAAGTAAGTTCAGTGATGGTTCATTTTTGTTGTAAAAAAGTTATTTAGTTAATTTATATACAGTATATAGGCACTCTGGAGAAAACCGTGATGTCATCGTCCAGCTCAGGTGGTGTGGTCTGTGAGTAAGTGTGGTGTGTGTGTGCGTATACATACACTTGTGTAGTCCTGCTGTAATCCTGATCTCTCCTCCATGATCCACACTACAAAACACACACAGTGTGAAAGTTAATCAGAAAACACTCACACACATAAACACACACACAGATTTGTCTATATTAGTGACAGACACAGCATTGCAGGGCTATAAGATGATTAATCACAATATATTTTCAATTATGATTTGTAATTTCATCTGTAAGTTGCAGTTGGTGGTTAGTTTGTGCGTAAATGTATGTTTTTGACTAACTTTTTCACATTTGATGTGATTTCTAGCAAGAAATGAGTACTGAAATAATAAAGTATTGTCTTAGTTTATCATCAAAGCTCTGTCTGTTTAGTTGTACATCTTTAGACGGTCATAGGCCTTTATCACACCGGAATTTGTTACAGGAAGTGCTGGTCGAAGCAGTGTATCGATTCTTCCGGTTATGTATATTTTCATATATAATCATATTATATTTTCATTTTTTGTCACAGGCAGGACAGACACAAACAAGAAACGACAAGGGACTGAACAGAACAGAGTATAAATACACAGGATGAAATGAGGGAACTAACTACACACAGGTGGAGGAAGATGAACTAATCAGGGACTAACAAGAACAGGTGCAGACTAGACAGAACATTATTGTGACATTACGCCCGCCCTCGTAAAGGCGCGTCCTCAGGAGGTGGTGATGAGGCGGAGGCGGAGGCTTAAGTGAAGGGCATGGAGCTGGTGACGGATGGTGATGAGGAGTCGTCGGTGGAGTTGCCAACCATGGTGGAGCTTAAGGTGGGAGGAACTAGGGAGGAGTCCAGATAGAGCGGGCGGACGGAATCCCAGAAGTCTGATGCGGAAACCCGGGGCGTTGACCACAGGAGGCTGACCTAGAGAGACAAGTGAGCCCAGCGGAGCTTTTGAGCAGATGGTCCGTGGAGGCGATGAGGAGGCCTCATGCCAAGCTGGTGGAGGGGAAGCCCGAGGCGAGGAGGATGAGTCGCATGGAGTGAGCGGTGGAGGCAGAGCCGAGGAGCTGGACCACTCCAGTGGTGCCGACGGATCCAGGAGATTGGCCGTGACCAGCGATGGAGACGGGATGAGGACAACAGGCAGGGATACGGGCAGAAGACTTCCAGACGCGACCGGCGAAGAAGATGATGATGCGAGGGTGGGGAATTGGGTGGGAATAGTATCCACGGACCACAGGTCTATAAGGTCCAGGTCCGCTCCTGGCTCTGAGGTGGACTTACCTGCCTGCGTCAACTCCGAGGCCTTGATGTTCTTCGGCTCTGGTTCCACGATGTGGAACCTAATAAATTAGTGTGGAATTAGTGTTCGACAGACGCGGCGGTGCTTTCATTTGGATTTATTTTTCTCATAACAGCTAAAACAACTTAATATACTCCGCCATTTTTTGGTCTTACAGATGAGGGTACATCATTCAAAACTGTAAACTTTTATTCATGTACACACACAATAGGCTAACGACAAAACGTTTTCTGTCGTCTCTGTCTCCGGGAACTGTGCTTCACAAAAATTGCCTCAGCTCAGTCACAATAAGAAATATGTCTAAAGCTTTAAATGATTAAATATTTAATAAATGTTATCTGATTATGTAATCCATATAAAATCGAGAGGTACAGAGGATCTGCTCAAACATGTTTATCATGTGTATCATGAGCACGTCCCAGTGAGGAAAGGAAAATCCAAGAGTGAAAATCTAGCTCTAATTAAACGTAAATCGCCCTGAATTAAAATGTAAAAACAGATCAAATAATTTCTTTGTCGAAATGTTGCGATATTGTTTCATTTAAGTTCATAATTATTCTATAAATGTTATTTAGTTTAACAGCAGCACGAAATACCCACTGTGGTTCAAGATTTATTTGAATAAATAAAAATATTGCCTCTACTTTATTCACAAATCATTTTGAACATTTTTTTTCATGACAACAAATGAACATAAGTTTGTATTTCGTTTTGCTTGTAAAAAGCTGTCCTAAACCGAAGTAGAGTTTTAATTCTTCAATTAGCCTATTGCATTATTGAAATAATGAAATATTTAGTTAATAAACTTTTTTTATGATAGAAATATTACTACATTTAGCCTAAATTATTTAATTCCTTCATTATCAAAACACTTTAATAATGCTAATGTCTAGAATAGCGATTTAAGTCAGAATTGTGACTTTTCTTTGTCTCAGACGCTACTCACCTCTCAGAAAGTGTCACGGTTCATGAATCGGCTGTCTCATGCTGATGTGTCTGTGTGAATGTAATTGTGTGGGTGTGGTTACTCGTTGTGTTATTAGTGTCGCCAGCTGTCTTCAATCCCAGTTCCCTTTATATGCCCAGTAAATTCCCTCTCATGTTGTCAGATCGTTGTGGTTGTTCCTCGGTGTGTGTCCTGTTCCTGTGCCTCGTCTGAGAAGTTCTTCGTCTGGATTTTCGTCAGTTCTTCGTGTCGTCTGATGTTCCACGGTTCCTGGTTGTTTCACTCGAGCACGCTGTTCACCGCACCACCACCGGATCGCCATCTCGTCCCTGCTTCATCTCCACCTGAGTGTTTGTCCCCGACCTGTGTCTTCATCTGACCGCTTTCAAATAAACTGAGATTTTACTTGCAATTGCATCCTCCCGTTATTTTCTTCACAGAACGATCTGACCACATCATGGATGCAGCAAGCACGTCCCAGATCAACGATTTCATCGCCCACAGTATCTCACGTATGGACCAACAAGAGGAAAGCATCTCGGGCACAGGTCGTGCGGTGCAAGCACTCGTGAAGCAGGTGTCCGAGCTCACCCAACAGGTACAACTTCTACGGACTCCCACTGCGCCCCCCACGCCGCCCGTTCCCCCACCACCAGCGCCTGCTGCAGCTGATCGCCCAGAGCCACGCCTACCCACACCTGAGGGTTATTCCGGCGAGCCGGAGTTTTGCAGAGCGTTCCTCACGAGATGTTCCATGCATTTCGCTCTACAGCCACGCACTTTCCAGAGTGAACAGGCGAAGGTGGCATTTGTATTGACCCTGCTGTCAGGGAGAGCAGCGCTTTGGGGAACGGCGGTGTGGGAGAACGGAGACAACTGCTGCACCTCGTTCCAGGCACTCTCCGAAGAAATGAAGAGGGTATTCGATCGTGCGGTGGCGGGTAAGGAGGCGGCCAGATTACTCGCCGAACTGAGGCAGGGAGAAGGCTCGGTGGCGGACTTTTCCATCCGGTTCCGCACCCTGGCCGCACAGTGCCGTTGGAACGAGGAGGCGCAGTGGGATATGTTCCTGCATGGGCTGGCTGACCGCGTTCAAAGAGAAATTTATGCTTTGGACTTACCCGAGACGCTAAATGGATTGGTGGAACTTGCTTTGAGAGTAGACGCTCGACTGAATCGTGTGACCAGATTGACGCGTACCAGCCATCCACAGCCCAGCACGGAGGATTTCCAGCCCAGTGGCGCGAGCGCGGTCAGCCCAGCATTCGATCATGAGCCCATGCAGGTGGGGAGAGCTCGGCTTTCCCGGGAGGAGAGGGAAAGGCGGAGATCCCAAGGACTCTGTCTGTACTGTGGCCGGGCGGGCCATTTCATCCATGCCTGCCCGGTAAAAGGGCAAGCCCGGTAGTAAGTATGAGGCTACTATCGGGTGGGATCTCCGCCGAGAAGACCTCATCACCATCATCGACCCTCCTCCCGGTAAGACTGAGATGGCGAACGTCGTCGCACTGCACCAACGCATTACTGGATTCGGGAGCAGAGGGTAATTTCATGGACTTCAAACTTGCACTTAAGCTTCAGATTCCCATCACTCCTCTCTCACACCAGATTACTGTCAACGCACTCAATGGTCAAGAACTCCCCCGGATTACTCATTCCACTGAAAGAATCACCCTCATCACTTCTGGCAATCACACGGAACTCATTTCATTCCTCCTCATGGACTCACCACTTGCACCAGTGGTTTTGGGACACCCGTGGCTTTCCAGACACAACCCCCGTGTCGACTGGTGCACTAACACTGTTTCCACATGGAGTAACCACTGTCATGAGTCCTGTTTAGTGTCTGCCTGTCCTTCTGTGTCTGGTTCTGTGTTTCAGAGTGAGGCGGCGGATTTGTCTAACGTGCCCGCAGAGTACCTCGACCTGAAGGAGGTGTTCAGTAAGTCTCGTGCTGCTTCTCTCCCTCCGCATCGTTCCTATGACTGTGCAATAGATCTACTGCCAGGTAAATCTCCGCCTAAGGGCAAACTTTACTCTCTTTCTGTTCCCGAGAGGGAGGCTATGGAGAAATATATTTCTGATTCTCTAGCCTCTGGGTTCATCCAACCTTCCTCTTCTCCTGCGCAAATTACCTTCAGCCAAGGAGACAGCGGTCACAGTCATAGATCACGTCTTTCGGTTACATGGCCTCCCGATGGACGTGGTCTCTGACAGAGGTTCCCAATTCGTGTCCAAATTTTGGCGAGAATTTTGTAAGTTACTGGGGGCCACGGTCAGTCTGTCCTCGGGCTATCACCCCCAGAGCAATGGCCAGTCTGAGCGAGCCAATCAGGACCTCGAGAGAACGTTGCGATGTTTGGTTGCCAAGAATCCTTCGTCCTGGAGCCAACAGCTTTCTGTGGTGGAGTACGCCCACAATTCGTTACCAGTGTCATCCACGGGCCTCTCGCCATTTGAGTGTAGTTTAGGTTACCAGCCACCAATTTTTCCTAGTCTGGAATCCGAAGTCGCGGTCCCCTCCGCTCACGCATTCGTCCAGAGGTGTCGCCGTACTTGGACTAGAGCCCGTGAGACTCTACTCCAAGCAGGGCGGCGCATGAAGGCCAAGGCCGACCGCCACCGGTCAAAGCCTCCCGTTTACGTCGTGGGTCAAAAAGTGTGGCTTTCTACCAAGAATATTCCGCTCCGCTCCGTGTCTAACAAGTTAGCTCCCAAATTCATTGGCCCATTTCCTGTCACCAAAATTATTAGTCCGGTGACAGTCCGACTCAAACTTCCTCCTGCGTACAGGAGAATTCACTCCGCCTTCCATGTGTCTAAAATCAAGCCCGTGTTTTATTCTCACATTAATCCGCCTGCCCCGGTTCCCCCCCCGCCGCGACTCGTAGATGGGGAACCCACCTATTCGGTACATCGCATTCTGGACTCGAGACGGAGGGGACGCGGATTTCAGCACTTGGTGGACTGGGAGGGTTACGGTCCGGAGGAGAGAAGTTGGGTACCTGCTAGAGACATTCTGGATCACTCCCTTATCGATGATTACAATCGACAGGTAAGGTTGTCTGGGAACGCCAGGAGGCGTTCCTAGGGAGAGGGGTACTGTCACGGTTCATGAATCGGCTGTCTCATGCTGATGTGTCTGTGTGAATGTAATTGTGTGGGTGTGGTTACTCGTTGTGTTATTAGTGTCGCCAGCTGTCTTCAATCCCAGTTCCCTTTATATGCCCAGTAAATTCCCTCTCATGTTGTCAGATCGTTGTGGTTGTTCCTCGGTGTGTGTCCTGTTCCTGTGCCTCGTCTGAGAAGTTCTTCGTCTGGATTTTCGTCAGTTCTTCGTGTCGTCTGATGTTCCACGGTTCCTGGTTGTTTCACTCGAGCACGCTGTTCACCGCACCACCACCGGATCGCCATCTCGTCCCTGCTTCATCTCCACCTGAGTGTTTGTCCCCGACCTGTGTCTTCATCTGACCGCTTTCAAATAAACTGAGATTTTACTTGCAATTGCATCCTCCCGTTATTTTCTTCACAGAAAGCCTATGGTGTTTTGTTCAGTGGCTTTATCGTGGGGGTGCAGGACAATATACACTCAACAAAATTATAAACGCAACACTTTTGTTTTTGCCCTTATTTTTCCTGAGCTGAAAGATCTAAGACTTTCTATGTACACAAAAGGCCTATTTCTCTCAAATACTGTTCACAAATCTGTCTAAATCTGTGTTAGTTAGCACTTTTCCTTTGCCGAGATAATCCATCCACCTCACAGGTGTGGCATATCAAGATGCTGATTAGACAGCATGATTATTGCACAGGTGTGCCTTAGGCTGGCCACAATAAAAGGCCACTCTAAAATGTCCAGTTTTACTGTATTGGGTAGGGATGGGCAAATTAAGCCTCATGAAGCAATGAGGCTTTCCCCTGATTGTTCCGGGAAAAGATTTGAGGCATCAAGAGTGTCGAAAACAGCGCCATCTTGTGGCAGGTCAAATTTATAGCAGCCATAAACCCGAGTGCGCATTTCACCTCCGTTGTTTTATCCATTAAACACAAATAAAAGCCTGACTATGCTAAATGTTCAGTTTTCTGATAATATAATTTGCATATTAAAGTGTGTCAATAAATGAATGTACGGCACTTTAAATGCACATACCTTAGAAAGCATAAATCTGTATTGAAGATGACATAACTTGCCCACACTTTTACTAAAAAACCTTTACAAAGATAGGACATTTGTGTTGTAAGAATGTAGAGCGAGACTTCCTATATAAAAACACTGATTTGTTAGGTCATGTTTTCTCAGTAAAATCAGATGATTTTCTATTAATTCAGTAGAATGTGTGGGAATACCAATATGGCGGCGCAGTGGCTTCACTTGTTATGATGTCATGAGCTGTCCAGTCATTTATTATAGATCATTTATTATAGATCTTACACTTTTATTTCATCAAACTATGCTGTGAGCAACTGTATGATCTGTGTTTCACTGACCATTATTCAGTATGTATATTGATTTGTCTCTTGTAACGCAAGTTGCATTTTATATTTACTAATTTGTGTTTGCTTTTTAGTAGGTTGATTCATTTTATTGAGAACGTTGAGGTTAGGGTTAAAGGGATACTTCACCTCTGGAAAGATGAATGTGTATTTAAAATAGGTCATTTATGTAGAAGAAATGTGAAGAAATTTTTTAATTTGGAGCTTTCTAGACTGAGAAAAGCCAAAAAATGTATTTTTGGCTTATGTGGATGAAAGACAACAACTCCCAGAATGCACTTGCTTCGCTGCCCTAGGAGGCCACGCCTACCGGTAAGACAGCACAGTTGAAAACAAAGTTAGGCTACCCTATGAGGCTACCAGTGAGTCTCCGTGACGAGTCTGCCTGGGATTTCGGGATCGCCCAAAATGTCCGGGATTCGGCTTTTGCGTTCTACAGTCGCCATTCATTATGTTTACTGTGGTGAGCAGGACGAGGCTGACGGCCGCGGGAGAACGGCGCGAGGCCGGTGGCGTCATTACTGAGCCGGTCTCGCAACGGAGGTGCGAGAATTTTCTTAGCAATGTTTAAAACGCACATCAACCGATCACTTGTTTAGCGTTCATGTAAACACTACATTCAGATTCACCAATCGGAATGAATTCAGTTAGATTGAAACAAGAGGTGTGCATGTAAACAATGAATGGCGACCGCAGAAAGCAAAAGCCGAATCCCGGACATTTTGAACGATCTCGCCCGCCGGACAAGTCCGTGAAAAGGAGGATGGTAACCCCTACTTACTCAGCTTTCTCCTACTACTCAGCTTTCTCCACAGAACAAGAGCCTGCTAGCTTAGCTTCCAAAAAAAGACAGCTGACTGTGTGTACATTCTGTGAGTAAGATCCCACCCTCTATGGGCGGGCTGAAAACATGCGGAACAACGCCATCTACTGGCTGTAGTCTTTAGCCTCTGGCCAGAAAATCCTCCGATGACGCAAAATGACGATTTTTGCGTCATCGGAGGATTTTTTCCAGACAAAAAATACATAAATCTCTCCTCTCAGGGGGATATGAGGGTGGAAAGCATGGTAATTCGAAAATACTACAGGTTTTCTACTAATACAAAGCTTAATGCTAAATCCTGAAGTATCCCTTTAAGATTATGCCAGGGTTCCTCAAATCCAGTTCTGGAGGGCCACTGCCCTGCCGAGGTTAGCTCAAACCCAGATCAAACTCACCTTTCCTATGATTTTCTAGAGATCCTGACGACCTTGATTAGCTTGCTTAGGTGTGTTTTATTAGGGTTGTAGCTAAGCTCTGCATTGGCCCTCCAGGGCTGCGTTCCACTCCACTTTTAGACAAACACTCGCAAACTTCGCTAAGCACTTCCCCTCTGGGAATCCCTGTCACCATTTTGAAGTGAAATTTCATCAATAATATATTTATTTGTGCTCCAAAGATGAAGATGAACGAAGGAATTATGGGTTTGGAACGACATGAGGGTGAGTAATTAATGACAGAAATTTCATTTTTGGATGAACTAACTTTACTGTTTGTAACCAACCACAAAGGTTAAGGAGTGTGAAGAGAAGGTGTTAAACCACAAGCGCAGATAAGGCTGAAGACAAAGGCTATGTCTACATTAATCCGGATACATTTGAAAAAGGTGTTTCCGTTTAAAAACGCTCTCCTTCCACACTAGCATTTTCCAAAAGTTTCTCATCCACACTGAAAAGTCGGAAAACGCTTAATTCACTGATGCGTCCAGTTCGCACTCACTAACCATATGTTTGGTCTAAAATGCATGTATTTGGTCTAATGGTGTCATGTATTGCCACAGGACAGCAAATGTGAGTAAATTTTCTGTCATCTTTGCAGGACTGTGATATGAAGAGTGTGCAAAGTAACAGATCTTAGCAACAGTGTGAAAGTGAATAGCATATAACGGGCACAGTACCCGTTACAACATAAACATGTTGGTACAATATGTATCACATGACTAATCTCACGTCATCGTTTTTAAGAGAAAACCTCCCCTTTCTTTTCAAGTAATCCATAGCATTTATAGATGGCTGCTTTATTTCAACATGGGTCCCATCCACGGCACCAATGCACTGAGGAATGCCATGGGCTCGGTGAAACCCTGCTACAAGTTCCTTTACTTTGGACTCAGTGACAGGTAACTGTATATACACAGGGCCCAAGTGGACAGTAATTGCTTCACATACATGCCTTACTATTTTCGACACCACCTGTCTTGATAATCCAAAGGCGTTTGCCGTCCTGCGTAATCTCCCCTCGTCTGCTAAATAGTACAGTGTGCAACTTTTTTGACAACACTGACAGGCGATCTCATTACAGTTGTCTGCCCTTCAATGTGCAGGCGATGCAGCTCACTCAAAGTCAACAGGCATGGTCCTCGACAAACTAAAATTCTCTCTCCATTCTTCAGCAACAACCACTTCGTTCTCAAAGCTGTCCCACCAACTAGAGGTCCGACTGGGTCTCGTCCAAAACCGGCGACGTCCAAAATACCCGTGTGGAAAAGGCCTGTCAGTCTCTGTAAATCATGTTTAATAAGCCGGATATCCTTTTTGCTGTCACCTTTTAGTGCTTTTCCCCTTCTTCATTTTAAGCTCCACTGACCGCAAAGGCTCAAAGGGAGCTCTCTGCAGGGCTGATAAGACCACTGCGAGGTCCCAAGAGGGTATGAGAGGAGAGCGAGGAGGATTTAGACTCCTCACCCCCCTCAGGAACCTGATGACCAGGTCATGCTTTCCCACCATTTTTGACTCCACAAGGTCGTGGTGCGCAGTGATTGGCAGCCATGTAAACCTTCAGGGTGGAAGGAGACAGCCTTCATTCCCAAATCAGCTGAACCGTCTGGGGATGGAGTCTCCATTCCCCAGGAAGTGACTAAATCCGCGAAAGCTCATCGGATGCACGGTTCAACTCTTCCGGGATGTGAATGGCTCGAAGCGACCTCAGAAGCTTCTGACTCGAGTTGCGACATACGGTGGGATTAATTGCATTTGCGATAATATCGCGATATGATGAAACACGATTTTTTTACCGCAAAAGCTGCGATTACACTCTGGTCATGTGACACGCGAGAGTAAGCAGTCTGCACTGCAGATGAAGCATCAACTTGGCATGCTACATATAGGCCTGGCAGAGATTACAGGTAAGAACAGTTTATGTTTAATTTATATGATATTGTGTTATAGATTCTCTCCAACGATTCTTTATCGATTCAGATAATTTCAGAATCGAAGCTGAGCTTAGTTTTAAACACAGATGCGTGATGACGCTGCGTGTGCTTTATAAACAACCGATTTCTGCTTGCTTCTAATTCCTCTTTCTCTCTCTCTCTCACACACACACACACACAACACCACTCAAACCTTCTGAAAAATATTCTTTCATAAAGTTCGGAAAAGGTTAAGCGAATTACAAGGACATTCACGGGCTTCATTGCACAAGATATACGCTGTGAGATACGCGCGCGCATTGCTTGATGTTAAGGCTGATTTATACTTCTGCGTCGGACTTACGCCGGAGCCTCTGCGCTGTAGACTACGCATTGGTTTTCATTTATACTTCTGCGTCGTTGTCCACGTTGACGCGCAATAACACATGGAGAGGGAGTATGTGAAACCCGAGGGAGGGGTTCAAGCAGACCAATCACAGCGCTTGCCGTCTGCGAGGAATTGTCGCGTTGTTACATTTTTGGAGAGGTGCACGCCAGGGTACGCCGAAGGGTACGCGTGCTACACACAGCCTACGACGTAGCTACAACGTGAGTTCGACGCAGAAGTATAAATTGGGCTTTACTCTTGCCCGCCGGTATTTTCCTTAAAAATGCTCTACGAAGGCATCATATGTCTTTTGGAATGCAGTTGGCTTATATATTAAAAATATAAAAATCACCAACAGAAACTGCGTTCAATTTCAAATACTCACACACGCTTTGCGAAGAGCACTTGCGCATGCGTCTGTGAGCAACTCCGTCTACGTGGTTAAATGTACTTGCATCTCAAAATGCTTTTATGATGCAAAATTTATGTAAACACAGTATTAAGTTATTAAACAGACAGCACAAACCAAATCTTATATTTCAAAAGAGATCTGTGCACTAGTGTGAATGCAGTTTATCGTATCTAAACTGAGAAAGAAAAATCACTTACAGCTCTTTAATGGAAAACGTTCAGACAGCCTACTCTTAAATACTGAAGGCACTCTTTGTTTATTGCTTGTAATGTTTTTTTCCCTCTTTGTTATTTGCTAGCTTTAATGTTTTGGAGCTATATTAGTTTATATAGCCTATTTAAAATTCTTAACATGTAATTGTATTAATTTAGTTTTTTAAAGTTGGCTTACTTATAATTACATATGTAATTAAATAAATATTTTAAGTTTTATTAATAAGATTAATTAATAAGGAAAAAAGTAGATCGGCTCATGAGGTGCCTAAAGATTCCCATCCCTATTTTACAATGATTTATTGCTTGTCTTTGTTGAATAATAGAAAGTATAAAGAGCTTAGAAAATAATCGCATATTAAATCGCAATCGCAATATTGGTAAAACTAAATGACAATTAGATTATTTTCAAAAATTGTTCAGCCCTAATGTACGCTACTGTGGCCGTGTTGTCTGAACGGACTAGTACATGTTGGTCCTTGAGCAACGCCCGGAAACGGTGCAGAGCCAAGCGTACTGCCAGCAACTCAAGGCAAGTGACATGCCAAAGGCACTGGGGTCCTATCCAGGAACCCGTGGCAGCATGTCCATTGCACATGGCACCCCAGCCCGTGGTGGAGGCATCTGTTGAGACAACAACATGCCTGAAAACTCATTCTAAGGGGACTCCAGCCCATATAAAGGAGAGGTTCGTCCACGGGGTGAAGGTCTGACTGCAGGCCCGAGTAACTGGTAACGATCGCAAAGCCAGTGCTGAAGCAATCTCATATGAAGCAATCCGAGCGGAGTGGCTACCACTCCGTACGCCATATGCCCCAGGAGCCTCTGAAATAACTTCACTGGAACCGTACTCTTGTCCTCGAATTGACTCAGCAGTGACTGCGCGCGCTCGCTCGTAAGCTGCGCCGGAGCACCATGTCCCTGTGTTCGCAAACCTGGTCTCGAGATGAGCTAGAATCAGCCAGTCGTTGAGATAGTTCAGGATGCGAACCCCGTGTTGCCGGAGTGGCACAAGGGCTGCCTCGACGACTTTCGTGAAGACGTGAGGGGACAGGGCTAACCCGAATGAAAGAACCGTGTACTGGTATGCCTCACTGAGCAGTCCCTAAAGGTCAAAGGAGACAACCACAATCTCATGACCTCTTCATGCACTTCCTGGAAGAAAGGAATTGGGGACACCTGTCAGCACCCGCCGCCCCCAAAAACCAATCATCAAGCCTTGAGCGCTCGGTACATGGCGGAGGGTTCCACACAAACACGATTCTTGTGGCTGCCCAGGAAAGCATGGCAGTCAGCTCTGGATTAGACTCGGGCAATGCTGGCACCCCCAAAGGAGGCAGCACAGCCGAGTCTTCATCTCCAAATGACTCAAGACCACCTTGTGATGCGCTGGAATGAAACGCTGGACCCGCCATAAGACTGGCCAGCGACCTCATCCGGAAACCTCACGGGTTGCAATATGCAAGAGGAGGGTGTGGCCCGAGGTGAATTTGTTGGGTTGTTCCACACCAACAGCCTCAAATCTCCCTGGCCACCAGCCAAAGTATCCCCTCTCGTGGAGAGAATAGATTGGGGTATGGCAGAGGGGACTCTACCTCTAAGGAGGTCATTGAGTCTCGATCACAACATTGAGATGGTCATGTTCCTGCAATGAGAACGAGAGACATCTTTAAAAAGATGTGCAGCTCTTTTAGAGAGGATAAAATTCAGCAGCAGTGCTGAAGCGCCCATGGAGAAACACACACTGTCGGCAGATCACTGCACAGACCAGCAGCAGGAATGCGATCTCGCTGGAACACGCCGCAACACCAACACCGCTGAAGAGTCGCTCGTCTCGTAATTCAAAACTCGTAGACAGCTTGCAGTGAAGTGAAGTGAAGAAACACTCGGCTCCGAAGCAAAAACATAATGTGAGATTGCCACGCTGCTCCTTTTATACCCACGCGGTGGGGCGGAGTTGCGCTATGCAAAATACGCAGACCCATGACATTTTCCTTGCCATTGGCTCGTTTTGTAAGAACTCGAAGGTGATAGGCTTCTAAGCGAAACCCCCATTTTGTCATTCACTGACGTAACTTGTAGTGACTGAACGAAAGGGAACAGTACATACACACATATTGTGAATATGGATTAACTGTAAAGCTCGTGTACAGCTGCGTTCTGTATGAAAGATACCAGTGTTAATAACAAATAAACCTACTTTGGATGAAGCTGATTGGATCCAGTGTTTTGACTGACACCCCTTGTGGAAAGCTAGATATCTGACCTCACCTAATATGGTCCCGTTCTCAGTCATACTACATAAGTTGCGAAACTATTTTACTGATAGGCAATTAAGACTGATAGTCGCTAGGCAGAACTGACAAGTGTGTGTGTGTGTGTTTATATGTGAGAAAGAGCGGGAGAAAGCAAATAAGACGTGGAAAAATTATGAAAATAGTTTGTCATTTTTATCCTATTTGTTATGTTTATTTGTTTGGTCAATATCTTTGTGGGTTTCGGTTCTTTTGCTGTTGTAGGCTGTAAGGACCTTTGAAATAATTTGGCGAAAGGCTATGAAACTCTAATGCAGTGAAGACCTGCCTGGAACTACTTTAGCTGTGCATTTACTGGAAAAAATTCCATGCCATAGAAAGTTCATCAACCAATTAGAATGAAGCATTTAACAGCCCTGTAATATAACTGCTAACCCTCTGTACATTCTCAATAAGAACTTTTGTAAATGTATGAAAGTAATAACGTCTAACTGGTTTGCGGGGCCGGCAAAAGCTCAACTATTGCTCTAGGCAGGGGCGGGATGGAAGTGGCACTACTAGGAAGAATAAACAAATTTCTGCCCTGACTGTGCTGCCACCCTAGGCGGCTGACTAGTTCTCCTATAGGCAGAGGTGGAAAGTAACTAATTACAAATACTTTCGTTACAGTTCTTGAGTAGATTTTTTTATTTTTTTCTACTTTCTTGAGTATAATTAAATTGTGGTACTTTTACTTTTACTTGAGTTGAATAAAAATATAGTATTCAACTTCACTACATTTATTTTTCACCAAAAGTACAAAGTATTTTGACAAAGGTGCCGACGAACAACAGGGCAAGTTGACATTTGACAGACACTTTTCAGACTACAGCAGTGGAGCCCTGCGCATCAGCCAATAACAGAAAGTTCTGAAGCGCTTCAGCCAATAACTGGCAGGTCTGACTTGGGTGCAAAACCAATCAAAACTTCCAGTTTGACTGGGGGGCGGGGCGTTCAAACCGCACTTTGACATTCAATTACTGGCGCTCGTGTTTTGAATCAGTATCACTAACGTTTCAATATTTCAGTGAATGTAAGTGAGCTATGCTCATATTCTGATTTTAAATTTTAATTATGGCAACTCCTGAAATGGGTCATCCCATTGATAATACCAGAGCACTGAGCAGTTGAAGTAAATAAAAAACGTGGCTCATAACATGGACGCAGTTATTGCATGGACAGAGCAAGAACAATGTAAGTGTCTAAAATACATGCACACAGTTCAATGGTAAAGCTCGCCATCTTTAACAATACAATTAAACTAAATGTACAAAGCAAACTTTGTACAAAGCTGGAAAAACCTCAACTCGATTTTTCTGTCAATCAGATGCATGTAAAAGTATAGTTCGTTACTATAGCAACAGGAGCCCACAAACGGAGCTCAGCACATTTTCGGTAGAATGAAAAAAAAAAAAGAGAGAGAGAATTTAATTTAACATGTTAATCATACCCCAACTGATTATTTTTATTTTTTTCACTGGGACTTTTTTATTCATACTATTGTAGGCTAAATGTCTCTTTTTTTATCAGATCTCTCACTTAACCTTCTTTGCTTTCAATTATGAAATGATTCAAATGAAATCATTCAAAGAATCTTACCTGGACTTACTTTTCAAAATTAGTAATAAAACAAATTGCTCTTGACTTGCTTAGCATACTGTTAAACACTACAATTTATGAGTTTAATATCATGTTTTGCTCCAAAATCACAATACATGAAATTACTTCTGTGGTTTCATGTTGCTTCTTAACACAGAGTGAGAATATATTATTTATTAAATTCTACAAGCTATGTTGCATTGCATTAAAGGGTTAGTTCACCCTGAAATGAAAATTAGCCCATGATTTATTCACCCTCAAATCCTTCTAGGTGTAGATGACATTCTTCTTTCAGACGAATACAATCAGAGTTATATAAAAAAATGTCCTGGCTCTTCCAAGCTTTATAATGGGAGTAAATGGCTGGAATAAATTTGAAGAAAAAAATAATTACTCCACACGGCTCCAGTGGGTTAATAAAGCCCTTCTGAAGTGAAGCCATGGGTTTTTGTAAGAAAAATAGGCTACCCATATATATAACTTTATAATCTAAAATAACTAGCTTCCGCCAGACGACCGTACGCATACTACGCAATTCTTGCGCCACAAGAATAACCCGTGACGTATGTATGACGTAGGATGTAGGAGTATCGTAAGCTAGACGCCTCTCGCTGTTTAAACAAATAGGGCTATGCAGCAAACTGAAGCTACTTCTTCTATTATACATAAATCCTCCGACATTTCTCTTCAAAATTGCTAATTCGCGACCAGGGTTTTGTTTAGCTCTTTCCTCTGAGCTTCCACGTTCGTCATATTACGTTGTGCGTTGGGTCAGGGGTTAGTCTTCCACCCTAAATCAATGCGTACGGCCATCTGGCAGAAGCTAGTGATTATAGTTTATAAAGTTTTAAATATGGGTATTTTCCTTACACAAACGAATGGATTCACTTCAGAAGGCATTTATTAACCCCCTGGAGTAAAAGTGGATCACTTTTTTCATGGATGGATGCACTTTTTTGGGCTTCAAATTTTCTCCAGCCATTCACTGCCATTATAAAGCTTAGAAGAGCCAGGACATTTTGTAATATAACTCTGATTGTATTTGTCTGAAAGAAGAATGTAATTTACACCTAGGATGGATTGAGGGAGAGTAAATCATGGGCTTATTTTCCTTTTTGGGTGAACTATCCCTTTAAAGACATTCATCATTCTTATGAAAATACCTGAGATAGCTTGATAACCACAGATATATTATCGCTATCATCTGTTTGTCTTCATGTAGTCACCAGTCATCATGACTTCATCAGTCAAAACGTCAATATTTGCATGTTATTATATCCATATAAGGCATTTCCTGAAATGTCATATGTTTTATACTTCTATGAATCTTACTTGTGGACTTTCTGCACGAGGGATGAATCAGTATGTACTGGGCTTCCAGTATGGATTAAACAGATGACATGAGTGTTTAGTGCTCCATATCGCCATCATCTCCCCATTTTGGGTAAAAATAGAAAAATAATACCAAAGTACTTTGTAACGTAGTTACATGATTAGTTTTTAAGCAAACTACTTATTTACTCTTACTTGAGTCATATTATTTTTCAGTACTTCTACTTGTACTCAAGTAAATTATTACTTAAGTAGCAATACTTAAGTACAATTTGTTAGTACTCTTTCCACCACTGCCTATAGGCACTTGCCGGCCCTGCTGTTTTGTAATAAGTGAAGATTGTAATGTTGTTTTGGAGTTTTTAATCAAAACTCTTCTTACTCTACATACTTGAGTGTATCTAGTCTGTAGTCTGGATGGTTGAGTTTATCAGAGAGCAGCTTGACTCCTGAATCTCCTGGGTGATTGTAGCTCAGATCCAGCTCTCTCAGGTGTGAGGGGTTTGAACTCAGAGCTGAAGACACATAACCACAGCCTTCCTCTGTCACCATACAGCCAGATAATCTACAAAGACACAAGGCAACAGTCCACATGACATTAGTTTGGAAATCAGTTACTATTACACACTGACCTGAGCAGTTTGTATTTGCAACTGTTGTCTTTTGTAGATCCAGTCACAAAAGTAACAAGAGTCTGTGGAAATGTGACAGATTAAAAGTATTCATTTGCTTCTTCTAAATGTTTAGAAAAAAATCCCCAGAAATGGCAAACCCAAACTAAAACACTAAAAGCACAAGTATGGTCTAATTTGAAAGCAGACACTTGGCAGTTAAATTATTGTCATAATGAAAAAAATAGTTATAAATAGCTTCAAAGTTTTGTAAAGTTATTAGAAATGTATTTTTATGAAATGTCTTTATGAAAATAAAATTGAAGTTGGCATTATATTAATTTAGAAATGCACTGCAGCTAAAGCCACATTTCTGACCATGTTAAATCTGAAGATGATAAGTCTAAAACTCTTGAGTTTTATTAAATGTTTTTCAAGATCATCTCATGTGATTTTATTTTGAGAAGACTTTAAAATGCTAACTAATGTTTATTGTCATTTTCTAAGCATCCAATCAGTGTATTGTCTCTCTTCTTTTGTCTTCATTATAATTACTAACTACTGTCTATTCATGGTGTTTCAATCCCTAATTTCTTTGATCAAAGTTATTCTTGAAAAAAGAAACATTTCAGTGAGCATTCCTATTCAAAATTATTCCTAAAAATAACATCTAGGTGGCAGGTGCATCTTAGGCATCGTTAGCATGTTAGCTTAGCTCACCATAAATACACGACAATTTTGAGATTAAAACCCTGTTTTTGCTCCAAACTTACGCAAGTCAAGTGTTTTAAATAACCTTCTGTGTTTTGATTTGGTTTCAGATAAAAAAAAATCAGACAGAAAATATATTATTTTATAGTATTCTGCACAAATGATAAAGGCTATATCAATTAACATTGCATTAAAAATATAATCTATTATTATGAAATGCTCAACATGGCTTGAAGAACACAGCTCAAGAATTGTATTTATTGTCTCCAAAATGTCTTTATCTGCATGTTACAGCGATCTCTGTTTATGTCAGGGAGTTCCTGGAATGTCACATGACATGGCTCTTCTTCATGTTTTCCATATATGGACTAAATGTGCATAGGGCACCCTCAGGCTGCCAGTGTGAATTGAAAACACAGTACAATATTATTCTTCCCTATAGAAATATGACGTACAACTATGAGAATCTATCAAAATTTCTCCAAATCTGCACAATTTTGAGCTACAATCCCTGAGGGACGATGTTTTGTCAAGTGCTTTCATGACGACCGTACGGGAGTTTTTTTCTGAATGGATGCTGCTGACACTCATAATTCATAATAAAGGTATCGACTCTTTTTTTTATTACATAACTCTTTACACAAATTAAGACATAACTGTCACTAAGTTTCTCAGAATAAAATAGTGGTCAAAAACTGAAGCTTGAGTTTTCGATCTTTTTAATGATGTATAGTTTGTCAAGGTAATAACATTAAATCTAAAAGTAACTTTGAACTTATTTAAACAAAGTACGATTCAGTGCTGAAGGGCGTTGTTAGGCACGACACGTTTACCAGTTACCACAATACAACGGTTACCACACAATACAAATATTTAAGCAAAAGAATATGAATCAATGCAAATTCATGAAGTACACTCACTAAAAGCCTTCCTTCCGCTAGAAAAAACAGTCCCTAACCGTGAACCGCAACCGAAGTTATATTATTTCGCCATTAGATGGCAACAAAGACTGTATTTATGAGCGAGTCTGTCAGTAGAGAAGACTTTTATATTGAAAGGACTGAAACTTGTGAACACTGAGAAGCAAGATGCAACTGACAAATGACTAGAGGGCACGGAAAACCCCTTAACTATGGGGTTAGAATTGTTGCATTATTCCAATTAAATAGATTGAGATTCACAAAAATGTATCAAATTCACAAATAAATAGATTAAGATCCACAAATAAATGTACAGTTTCACAAAAATGTATCAAATTCACAAATTAAAAAAAAAGATTTGCAAATAAAAAAATATTTACAAATGTGTTTTATGTCACAAACACATCTCTGCCTGGCATTTATTTGTGAATCGCTTCATGTGCATTTGTAAATCGCTGCACACATTTGTGAATCGCTTCTTGTGCATTTGTAAATTCCCTCGCATCTCAAATTTGAAATTCGCATTTCAAAACTCTCCAGTGATGAAATGTTTTCTGTGTTGACAAATCTTGTGCGATATAGCAGCACCAAATACAACAACTTCGCGATGATCCCTAATGATCCAGTGATGCACATTTGAGGATGAGCTTAACTTTTATTGGAAATATTTACGAACGCTCGTTTTAAGCGGGCGGGAATGCAATTCATTTGCTCATGGTAACACCGATTTGACCAATTGCACAGATGCAAATAATAATAATAATAATTATTATTATAGCTAATTATTCTTTTTTTTCCCGACCAAATGTGACCAAAAAATTTATATATGCTGTCATTATAAAAGGTTTCTAGTGTCAATGTATTGCTTGTTTTTTCTGTTTACATTTCATGGTGTACATTTCACACTTCTCTTCTCCCATGATCGAACATAGAATGCTGCTACGTCAGAGCGGCCAAAGCGTCAACAGGCTTCTCCAAACTTTTTGACAAGCGTCCTTGACAGGGCGGCCAGAGCTTCTTTGCAGCTCAAGTCGGCGGCGGTGTGTACGTACAGTTAGGAGCATCTTACACGACACTGTTCTAAAAGAAAACCCCTAACGCGCTCCGGCCCGCTCTTTGGCACAACAACAGTGCCTGGTGGCTTGAGAACGCAAACCTTGAAATAGGTTCAAAGGTGTAAGTCTTGAAGAAAAAAACCCCCCCACAATATTACACAAACTCGCGTATTTATCACGAGATTGAATCCAGTTATTCAATAGTCAGCAACTTATATAGGCCTATGCTTTTCTGTTCTATCTTGAAGAGTGTGACGCTTCCATAAAGCGTTGTTCCCATAACAGAGATGTAAAGCGCTGTTTCTATGGCATTTTCAAAGGCTCATAAAAATGTCCCTGATTGCACAGCCAAACATGACTGATTGTAGCGAGAACATGCTACGATTGGTCAGCTCAATGTGGCCGTTATCTGATTGGCTTGAGTAAACGGTGGGTGGAGTCCACTTATTTGTGGATTTGTCTGTACGTTGACGCTAGAAGTGTTTCAAAATCCACAGATGTGTGAGGGGATTTACAAATACACAAGAAGCAATTCACAAATGCACAGGACGTGATTCACAAATAAATGCCAGGCAGAGTTGTTTTTGTAATTTAAAACACATTTGTAAATGTCTTTTTTTTTATTTGCAAATCTCATTTTATTTATTTGTGAATTTTATAATTTTCTGTGAAACTCTTTACATTTATTTGTGGATCTTAATCTATTTATTTGGAATAATGCAACAATTGTAACCCCATACTTAACTGTTAAAAGGACAAGATATCGCAGCGGACATTCAAACGGATTTACTTTATTACGAATATAGGACTGACCTGAAGGAAGATGCTATATCTACTGTAAATGCTGCTACACTCACTTATTCAATCTCTCACAATATTCTACTCTATAAGCTTCAATGAACAATATCAATGAGAACAAACATATATTTACGTTGCTAAGAGTGGTTGCTAGGGGTGTTGTGTAGTTATACATAGAACTGTTGGTTGAAGCGGTCATAGCCGTGTTTTATCGTGAATAAAACACAGCTATTGACCAATCAGAATCAAGGACTGGAACTAACCGTTTTATAAATATAATAATCCATTAAGTATTTGAGTATAATAAATCACAAAATGATTAAATGATTAGTTTCAAATTAAATTACTTGTAAATGTAATATATAAAGAATAATATAGCCAAGAAAGCATGCAAAGAGCCCTCTCCTTATAATAACTAAAAACTCACTTCAGTTCATCATGATCTCGGAGTTCCGTTATAATCAATGAATCTCTTATTTACAACGTGTCTATACTTTATTATAATTAGAGGATTCACGAGCGCTGAATAAAAACTTTTGAGTGGCAAGTGAATTCTGGATAACTTAAACACCTCTGATTGGCCATTGCGAAATGTCTGTGATTGGCTACAAAATTCAAAAACATAAAAAAATTCAACGCTACAAAAACATGTTGGAAATGCAAACTTGGAACATTTGCTAAATATGTTTAGCCAAATCAAATGGGGCCCCCTGATTCCCTGGGGCCCTAAGTGACCGTTTACCTTGCTTATTGGTTAAGTCTTGATTATAGAATATTTAATTATTTTTAAAACCATTTACCTCATTATCTCCAGCTGACAGTTTGGACTCTTCAGGCCATCAGAAAGAAGCTTCACTCCAGAATCCTGCAGGTCATTGTTACTCAGGTCCAGCTCTCTTAGAAAGGAGTTTGGGGATTGTAGAGCTGAAGACAAACTCTCACAACACTGAGCAGTGAGAATACATTTGGGAAATCTGAAGAAGAAAAACACATTGTAATTGCATACAGAATAAATCTTAGTAGTGCAATTTTTTTTTTTTTTTTTTATAATTCACTTATTGCAAAAAAATTAAGTATTTGAACTCAAACCTCAGTATCTCCAGCTGACAGTTTGGACTCTTCAATCCATCAGAAAGACGCTTCACTCCAGAATCCTGGAGGTCATTGTTACTCAGGTCCAGCTCTTTTAGGACACTGTTTGTGGATTGTAGAACTGAAGACAAACTCGTACAACAATGAAAAGTGAGATCACAGCTACGTAGCCTGTGTAAAGTACAAAACAAACAGCAATATTAATGATTATCAGGTAGGTTTTATAAGGGATTATAATCTGCATAGATAACTTGGAAAAACCTTTGACTGTAGTGATGTAAGCAAAGTCAAAACAATTTTCTCTTCATAAAACATCAAAACAGTATTTCCAGTTACTTTCATTTACGATAACTTTAATTGACCTCCATTCAAGACATTGAAGTGAACGGCCACTATTTTGTATGTTAAAATTATTTTCAATGGCCTGCCATTACACGTGGAATTGTTTTGAAAACCTCTGACATAAGAATATCTGTGTATAATTATTTTTGTATATATAAATATACTCATATGCATGTATATATTTAAGAAATATTTGCATGTATATACTGTATGTATATTTATACATAATTTATATTATATAGAAATATTTTATATATAAATAACAAATTTTTCTTAAATATATACATGCATATGTGTATGTACATGCATATGTGCATTTATATGTGACCCTGGATCACAAAACCAGTCACAAGTAGCACGGGTATATTTGTGGCAATAGCCAACAATACATTGTATGGGTCAAAATTATCGATTTCTCTTTTATGCCAAAAATGTATAGGATATTAAATAAAGATGTTCCATGAAGATATTTTGTAAATTTCCTACCGTAAATATATAAAACATTTATTTTTGTGAGTGAATGCAGCACAATCATGAACGTAAATTGACAACTTTAAAGGCGATTTTCTCAATGTTTAGATTTTTTTGCACCCTCAGATTCCAGATTTTCAAATAGTTGTATCTCGGCCAAATATTGTCCAATCTTAACAAACCATACATCAATGGAAAGCTTATTCATTCAGCTTTCAGATTATATATACATCTCAATTTGAATTTAAATGACCCATGTGACTGGTTTTGTGGTCCAGGGTCACATATATACAAAATAATTAACCATTGCTTAGCACTACTCATTATATAGTTGAAACATTTGCCAACAATGTGAAACATTTTTCTTTTTTAAATAAAATTAAATAAGTTTTAATGTCTTACTGGCGACAAAACAAAATATCTCATTGTAAAAACTATTACAGAGAATGGCTTAGATCAAAACAATAAAAAAAGCCGCATTCTCTATGTGCTTGCTTCCCTTCCGATAATCCAATGTATTAACCCCATAAATTCAGAAGCAAAGGAAAGACCAGCAAATCACAACTTTTACATTTAACTGCAGCTCTATAGTATAAATACTCAATACATATCGAATAATCTGTAACAGACAAAGCAATAGTAACACATGGTAAAAACATTGTTACTCTAACTTGTGTGTTGTGACATTGGTGTTGGATCAAATATAGTCTAAAAATAGTCTAATTTTCACAATTTGACACTGCAAAAATATCTTGTAATCCTAAGAGGTATCTCTATGGTTTTGTTTGCTGGAGTAATCCTGTTTTTACTACATGGCACGTGCGAATCAATGGGATGGGCGAGAAGTAGGCATTGATCTTCTTCTGCAGAGATGGTCTTTCATCGCATTATGATGCAATAATGTAACAAAATCTGAAACTAGTTGTTTTCTGAACTTGGTTTCAATAAAAGCTTTTTTTGGACTAACAAGAAAGTTTTGAGTTCAGAAACATACAGGATATTTTTATAGTATATGTCAAAAGATTAATGAAAATTTTATTTCTCAATTCACGACCCCTTTAAGAAAAAAAAAGGGTAAAACTCAGACTCAACTTGCCTGATGATAGAGATACATTGGCATTTAATATTATCACATACATTGAAACATTTAAAGTCTCGGCCAATGAGTTAACCGAGTAAAATTAAGCCCCAATTAAAATGACTAATAGTATATTAATGTAAAGGAGACTCTTACAATGCTCTTCTGGTGTTTTTGATCACTGGTAGTAGTCTTATCAGTGCATGATCAGATCTTCTGTATTTCTGCAGATCAAACTTTTCCTGAGTCTCTTCAGACATGAGGAGCACAAACACCAGACCAGACCATTGAGCAGAGGAGAGATTCTGTGCTGAAAGATTTCCTGAGCTCAGATTCTCCTGGATTTCCTTTACAAAGTCATCTTTCAGTTCATTGAGACAGTGGAAGAGATTGATGGTCCTCTCTACTGATTTCTCTGTCTCTATTTTCTTTTTGATATAGTCAGCAGTGTTTTTCATGTTCTCTGATTTGAGTTTTAGTCCTGGCAGTAGTTCCTTCAGCTCATTCTGACTGGACTCCTGTGACAGACCCAGGAGGAACCGGAGGAAAAGGTCCAGGTGTCCATTTTCGCTTAGTAAAGCCTTCTTGACTGCAGACTTATGAAGCTTAAACAGTGGCTTTTTGGACAGCTTCCATGTCAGTTTTTTTGTCCAGGATTCAAGAAAGGGGTTTGTTTTCTTGTTTTTGCCCATCAAAAACACATAAAGAGCTGCCAGGAATTCCTGTACGCTGAGATGTATGAAGCTGTAAACATTTCTTCGTAAAAGTATTTCTTCCTTAAACATTTGAGTGCATAACCCAGAGTACACTGACCCTTCGCTGACATCTAGTCCACATTCCTCAAGATCTTCTTTGTAGAAAATCAGGTTTCCTTTCTCCAGCTGTTGAAAGGCCAGTTTCCCAAGCTTCAGAATAATCTCATCAAAAGACCTTGTATTAGCTTTAGGTTCAGGGTCATCACAGTATTTTTTTCCCATCTGTTGCTGCTGAGAAATTAAGAACCTTGTGTACATCCCTGTGAGAGTTGTGGGAGTTTTGTCATTGCTCTCTTGAGCCAGTAGAGGCTGAAGAACAGTGAGCGAGATCCAGCAGAAGACAGGGATATGGCACATGATGTACAGGCTCCTGACTTTCCTGATGTGATGGATAATATTTTCAGAAACCTCAGGACTGCTGTTATTTTTGAAGTATTGCTCTTTCTGCTCATTGTTAAATCCTCGCACCTCTGTCACTTGATCAATGTAGTCACGGGGTATCGGACCGGCTGCAGCTGGTCTGGATGTGATCCAGATGAGCGCAGAGGGAACCAGGTGTGTCTTGATAAGGTTTATTATTATCTTACTCACTGTTGTTTTTTCTTTAACATCAGTACATTTGTCATCCTCTTTAAAGTTCAAAGTGCGGCGACATTCGTCCAGCCCATCAAAGATGAACATGACCTTACCATCACCTTCAGGAAGAGAGGGCAATTCTTCAGGACTACTAAAGAAGAATTTGTTAAGCAGTCCCATGAGACTGTACTCTTCTTTAATCAAATTCAGTGTACGGAATGGAAGTGGAAATATGAAGACTATATCCTGATTTTCTATTCCTTCAGCCCAGTCAAGGATGAATTTATTGACAGAGACAGTTTTTCCCACTCCTGCGATCCCCATTGTCAGCACTTTTCTGTTTCGTCGAC
Source organism: Scardinius erythrophthalmus (assembly GCF_964197995.2). Lineage (NCBI taxonomy): Eukaryota > Metazoa > Chordata > Actinopteri > Cypriniformes > Leuciscidae > Scardinius > Scardinius erythrophthalmus. Next base: position 35,361,353 of record NC_138224.1, read on the forward strand.
TCGTGTCACACTGGACTTTAAACATGTCATTACACTCGATTGGCTTCTCCTTGGCAGTCAGTCGGTTGTGATTTGATTCGATCTGTATCACCTCATGGTCATTGACTCTTCCTCCAGTTTCATTCTCCACCACATATAAATCAGTGTAAATATCATTTAGGTATTGCCGATGACCCATCTGTGAATTACCAACCAAGATCCGCTCGTAGTCCTGTTTTAATTTGTCCTTCAGTTTGTGGCTGGTCTTTATATAGTCATGAACAGTAGCTTGACTTGTCTTTGTATAGTCATGAACGGTAGCTTGACTGTCATCTGCTGTTGAGCCTTTAAGGAAGAAGGGAAAAAACAGCACAGACTAAGTGATTGTGTTTTTCATAAATTCATAATAAAACCTATATGTAAATTATAACCTAGTCTGCAGTTCCTATTACAAAAATAACTACAGCACATTGTCAAGAGAAATGGAGTGTTCTATTCTAAACAATTAGATAAAGAGCTAAATTATAAGAAAAGATTTAATAAAAAAGCAGAGAATTACAAATCTTGGATAATCTGTAGGGGCCATGAAGTTTTCATAAGGTGACAAAAACGTACTGTGTGTGCACATGTGTAGACCACATCCTGTAAAGATGACGTATGTTGCATTATGTGTGTGGGTGAACATGGGTTCTGGGTAACAGGAGCATTTTTGTGTGTAACTGCTAAATATAAAGACAGTCAGGCATTAAATGTCTATAAAGGTAGAAAACTGATAAAATGTACAATAAAAAATGTGTGTATTGCTAATGCCATTGACGCAAACAGGAAAAGCATTTTGTAAAAAAGCAGGTAAAACCAAGCATTGACGCTAATAATGTAAAAATTAAATGCACACAGTAATTATGTTGACGCAAGTAGAAGCAACGTGCGCAAATGTAGAGATATTGTGCGTCATTAGTGATTATAAAATGGGGCCTTTTTGAGCTTTCTCGTGTGTTTGTGTGTGTGTGTGTGTGTGTGTGTGTGTGTGTGTGTAAGATCTTCTGGAGAGAGAGAGAGCAAGCAGCAAGCGGAAGCCAGCCACAGACCACAACCTTCAGAAGAAGACAACAAATTTTCTTACAGAGCGTATATATTGAACAAAGACAGGGTAAGCATTAAAATGTAATTGTGTATTCTGGCCCATGGAACTTCCAGCTTATCCACCATATAGTGGTGTATTTTTGCTTTTGCCTCTGCAAGAAATAATAAATTGAGAATGAGGACTGCAATCACTCAAAACTTAATGTCCAAGTCTGTTTATTGCTGAAGAGTAAGAACCCTTTTGGGGCATCATGAAATAACTGTCTGAAAAAGCTATTTCCCATGGATTTTACAAAGTCAGTCAAGGTTGACAACCAGTCGGCAACAGAGTGGGCCGTGGGAGTGCATGAACAGTTATAGCTGTTCTCTGGGGCGGAGAGCCAGCTGTGGACTGTGGGCCTGAACGGAAGGCTAACCCACACCACCCAGGTAGGCTTGGTTGTTATCTGAACTGTAGGCCTAGGGGGAACGGCAGTGATCAGAGTAAACCCTGAGATAATATAATGAAACAAGAGAATATTATACGCCTACCTGACTCCTCCTGAATCTATAAAGGTAGACCTTTTACAGGAGTTGAGTAATATAAATAGAAGAAGTGGCTCGTGACAAACATAAGAGTTACATGGTCGTGGTAGAAACCACCCAGGAGGTGACAAGGCACAACATGTGTGATAATAACTACTATATTCAAATTAATCACACTCGTACTCCAAGGGTGCTTCTCAATATCCCTCCTCTTTCCTCGCTCCTCCATCCTCCATTCTATGACCCGGAAACCGTTCAAGCTCAGCCATCTTGTAGGACATCTCAATTGCATCTCTAATTGCACCGGGAGGAGGCGAGGATCAAGGAGTGAGGAGGCTTCCAGAGGAGTCATGAGCGAGGATACACAGGTGTATCCTATGCGGAAGAGTTTTATCGACTAAACATGATCGATGTAAAGTTACTTACACAATGTGTATCTGATATGAATAAAACGTGTCTAATTATAACGGAAAGGATTTTTATTGCCTCTTCCTTTGACATCAGTGTGTATTTTACAAACTCTAAATGTATTGTTTTTTTAGTATTTATATGTCTGAAACCTAAAATAAATATTATGTGGTTGAAAACACTGAAAAGTTGTGATATATGACAGCACTGAGCGTGCCTGTCTCTGGCTCAGCGTCAGCCGACGCGCGAAAGCACATTTGAATTTAGCAGTTGATCACTTCATGCACTGACCGTTCTAATCACACCGGTGTGATCGTGCGCTCCAGGGACCAGCCTAGACTGATCACACCGGTGTGATTGTACGTGCGAAAGGGTTAAGGATTGGATTGAAATGGTTTCGTAACCATTCCTTTTTGATTGTTGTTTTCTTTTTTTTGGCACAATCCAGTTTCCCCCTTTGTTCTCCCCAGTTCCTAAAATTTGCCGGTGTGTTTAGTTTTCTTTTGTTTCTTGGTTGGTTTATTTGTCTTTGTGTAAATATTGATTTTCTTTATCCATTTATTAAATTAAGTTAATTTGACTTTTCGTCTCGTGTCTCTCGTTCTCATCTCATTCAGTGAATATTGGTGTCAGGGGTCCGAACTGCATCATCTTTCAGTTGATATAAGATACTGGATGCCTTCCAGTATCAATCAAAATCTATCTTTGCACAGAAGCCAAATCTGAAGTGGCATAAAACCTTGAAGATGTGGGGATAGTTCACCCAAAAATGAAAATTCTGTCATTGTTTACTCCCCCTCAAGGTGTTCCAAACCTGTATAAATGTCTTTGTTCTGCTGAACACAAAGGAAGGTATTTTGAAGAATGTTTGTATCCAATCAGTTGTGTGGCACTATTGACTTCCATAGTATTTTTTTCCTACTATAGAATTCAATGGTGAATAGCTCGCTGCTGTTTGGTGGTTTGCTACACAATGAAATTACAGGACAAAACAGTATCAGAGTTGGATTTGATACTAGGAGCTGAGGTGGATCAGACCCAGCATGTTTTATGTCTGCTTTTATGCGGCATTGCATCTTTAAACAGAATTTTGTGCCGACATAGAGCAGCCTTAACTCCGCTGTGTAAAGATGCCTTAAGGTCTGCCGCTGTTATTCTTGGCCCTGTAAATGTTTTTTGCTGTTACATTTAATCTTGTTTCCATGTACAGGGAGTGATTTGTTATTTACCCCATTTCTCTTCTGAATGAGCTCCAACAGCAGCAGATGTCTTTATATTGCCTTCAGCCTGACCTGCGTTTGTGTGTGTGTGTGTGTGTGTGTGTGTGTGTGTGTGTGTGTGTGTGTGTGTGTGTGTGTGTGTGTGTGTGTGTGTGTGTGTGTGTGTGTGTGTGTGTGTGTGTGTGTGAGAGAGAGAGAGAAGATCACTCACTGGGAGATATAAGTTACACAAACACATCAGCAAAGTAAAGAGGGAAGATTTAAGTCATACCATCACACTGGTAAACAGTCGATCACATTACAGTCACAGTAAATTTAACATTACCTTGCTTGTGTTTGTTCTCCAGCTGATTAGCCAGTTCATTCTGGTTCATCTTTCTCAGGATCTCCACTGTGATCTTCACAGCTTCTTCTGGTCCAAAACACTCCACCATCTTATCCACAGTTTTTAACCTATCTGCATTCTCCATTTCACAATTTGATATATGCTCATGATTCTGTAAGTGCCACTGAAACTCCTTTAGATCAGCTTCTACCAGTTTCTTCAGTGAGTTCAGAAGCTGCTCTTCAACAGATGCCATCGTCCTTCACCAGTTCACGGCTAAGTCTTTAAATGCAAATGAGCTGCTTCTCTCAGCCCCCTTTCCAGAAAAGGGTGGTGCTTTTACAGCTTGTGTCTCAGATACTCTGCCAACAACAAATAAAACAGGAAACGTTTATTTTTTGCATGTGTTTAAAGGCCTTGCCATTTTAAACTTCTGAAATATTGTTTTCTGAGTGCAAAACACACAAAGCGCATGCAAAGAAAGCATCAACTTTCAAATACAAACAATTCACATACACAGTCAGTTAAATTTATGAACATAATTAGCTGGGAAAAAAATCGGATGTATCTCAGTATATAAGATTTGGGAATTGGCGTCTCTTGGACATGGCGACAACATGATACTAATGCTACTTAACCAGGCCTCGTCCCTGTATGCCTTGTAGTCTTGAGTTATCTTTCAGTAACTTTCACACAAGGCGTTTCAGGGAGTTCAGAAACAATGCGCACTGATGTTGTTTTGAATATTGATATTGTTATTGCTTTTTACCTGTTTTGAAGAAAAGTTACTTTGCTTGCTTTAAAGGTAATGCCATATATGCTGGAATATAAAAACGCTTGAATGCTATGTGATTGGAAAGTACCTGAAAATACTTGAAATGATGTTGATGTAGTAAACCCCTAGATTGTTATAAGTAATAAATAAATGTTCCCTTTTGAGGGAACTCGCACGTTTTCGATGACGTTTTGGAAACGCCCCTGCATGATTGCGTCTGAAGCACTTATGTCAACTAGTCCAATGGCAAGAGTGAACATCGCGGGCGGGTGACATCCAGTGTTGGGTAAGTTACCTTAAAAAAGTAATTAGTTACTTTTTGTGAGAAGTAACTAGTAACTATAACTGAGTTAGTAACTGAGTTACATTATTACAAAAGTAACTAATTACCAGGGAAAGTAACTATTGTGTTACTTTAAAAAAAAGTTTAAATATGTGAAATAACTTGGATACCGCCAATATTAAATATGTTAAATGAATGAAATGGACACTAAATAGAATCAATTATTATTATAAAACATTGTACACTAATCTACACTATTTTAATGTTGCTGTGGGACAATGTGAGAGACACCTATTAACCCTCTGGTGTCTGAGGGGTTTTCTGGGCCCTGGAGGTGTTCTGACATGTTCTGACATGCTCTGACATTTGTGCTTTTTTCAGTTATTTATAAACATGTTAATGGCAAAGGTGTAAATTCACTCTATATAGCACAAACAGGGCTACCATAATATGTGATCAACATGCATGTATATGTTTGAATTTTTAAAAGAATATTGTTTATGCGTGGTTATTGAAAAAAATAAAAATGAAAGTTGCTGAAATAAGACCACAAAACACATACTAAATATGTGTCAACAAGACTTTTGACTAATGAATGTTGTCGCTTCGAGCTCTGGCTTCAAAATGAAGTGAAAATCATCCTGCCTAATCGTTAACACACAATTTAAATCAATGTATTGTTTTATAAGACAGGTTTTGCTTGGAAAGCCAATATGCGAGGGGGGCATGAACGAGGAGTGGTTTACACCTGAGAATACAATGTCCCACCCAGTATGCGTAATGACTCTGCATAATGAGCCATTCATTCAGGTGTGACACTGACTGAGACCCACAAGAATGAATGCAAGGACAAAAGATATATTTAGAAGAAGACTTATATTGACCATTTAAGATTTTGCTTACATCTATCTTGTAAATATGTTTTGCTATTTTATTAAAAAGGTTACAATTACAACAATAATTACAATTTCAACAATATTTCAAGTGTAAACTCTTTACTCTTTCTTTGTAAAAAAATGATTATAGGCCTACATTTTATCATATGTATTCATTAGTTTGAATATAGCCAACATTGGAACATCTAACATCTTAGTTTATTACTTTATTTTTGACAAAAATAGTATTATATATATATATATATATATATATATATATATATATGTATAGAACATATGAGCAGAAATTGCTAAACAAAAGCTTATTTGATGTGGCAGTATATTCTACAGTAAAAACTGTACCCAAATCTAGTCAACAAAATGTTGTCTTTCATATTTCGCCTGACTGTAACGTTGTTTTTATGAAATATTAGGGAATATAAATGTTAATTTGCAGTTTAATACGTTGCTTATACAAAGACATTTTATTTCAACATATTTCAGTCGATTTTTACTCATCTCAGTATAGCAAAGCATTTTAGTTGATTAAAGCGGTTTATTCTTTCACACACAGACACGCGATTCATATTTAGGCTAAACAGTCTTTACAAATATGTACCCTTCATTCATCTCACAGAAACGCAATTCATATATTATAGAAACGCGATTCATCTTTTTGCGGTTTACATAGGCCTACACTAACGTTATTCCATATTAACACTAGAGAAAAGATAACTTAGCCTACCTCACTCCTCAGCGGGATCTATTGCTCCTCATATCAGCACTGTTCTGAGGAAACTTTTCTCCAGGATTATTATGCCTCACTCGTGGCGCGCTGTGTTTACAGCTGATGGGCGTTTCACAGGTCTGAAATGGTTCTCAGATTTTGCGTTTGAATAGCGCGCGCTCTCCGGGGCGTGGTCACATTACATTTGAATGAGCTCTAATGAGCTCGACTGGAATCGCTCTCTTTTAATACAGATTTCACAAGATGAGAATATTTGTTTTTTATATAAATTACTTCATTTAAAAGAAGAGAATTCAAGCTTCATGCCTGTGCGTCTGTATGCCTGTTTGACTGAGTATTCGCTGAGTTACAGTTAATTTTCGGACGCGTTTCAGAATGGACTTAACTGACAGAGAGAAGGCAGAACTCGCATCACGTTTATTTTTCTTTATTTGGCAAAAAGCACAACACTTTGTTTTTATTGTGAGTATACACAAAAATAATACACATTTAACAGGATCGATTGATGTATGAAACGTGTTTGTAATATCAAAGTCAACAGAGCAAAATTAATCTCTTTTGAACTGATAAAAAAAAAAAGCGAGCAAATCACGCCGGCATGATTGCCGACCTCAGAGGGTTAAGTTAAATATTAAAATATTATCATTACTATAGTGGAACAACAAAACACAATAGATAGTCGAGCGTGCTCTCGGACACATTCTGTCTCTCTCACGCACTGTCGAGCGTGCTCACAGCATTCGCCTCGCTTTTGTCCAGTCCGGTGCCTCATAAATACACCCACACCAGAGAAAAAACTTTGCAGGTCCTATGGCTGAGATAGAGCCTACTCTGACAAAAACTGCTTCAGTGAGCTCAATTATAGTAACGCCGCATTTTATTGTCAGTAATGGTAACGGCGTTGTAACAGAGGAAACAGTAATTACACTGAACAAAATTATAAATGCAACACTTTTGTTTTTGCCCCCATTTTTCATGAGCTGAACTCAAAGATCTAAGACTTTTTCTATGTACACAAAAGGCCTATTTCTCTCAAATATTGTTCACAAATCTGTGTTAGTGAGCATTTCTCCATATTAGACAGCATGATTATTCCACAGGTGTGCCTTAGGCTGGCCACAATAAAAGGCCACTTTAAAACGTGCAGTTTTATCACACAGCACAATGCCACAGATATCGCAAGTTTTGAGGGAGCGTGCAATTGGCATGTTGTCTGCAGGAATGTCCACCAGAGTTGTTGCCCGTTAATCGAATGTTCATTTCTCTACCATAAGCCATCTCTAAAGGTGTTTCAGAGAATTTGGCAGTACATCCAAGTGGCCTCACAACCGCAGACCACGTGTAACCACACCAGCCCAGGACCTCCACATCCGGCATCTTCACCTCCAAGATCGTCTTAGACCAGCCATCCGGACAGCTGCTGCAACAGTCGGTTTGCATAAACAAAGGATTTCTGCACAAACTGTCAGAAACCGTCTCAGGGAACTTCATCTGCATGCTCGTCGTCCTCATCGGGGTCCTTGTGCAGGATAGAGTGTCGCTTCCCGTGCTCCCCCTCAGAAAGTTTAGGGACTGGGACAGCATTCTCAGTGGAAGCCTCCGAAGCAGAAGTTGGATCTGAGGACCGTTCTGCTTGCGAAGAAGTCTTTGGTGAAGAAGAGGTCCTGACGCCCATGGAGTCAGCCTTCTGAAGGCAGCCCCCTCCAGGGCGGAGCGGTGTTCACCTCATTATATGGAGGCACCGCTCCTCTGTGCCTCGGGGCGCAGCGGGTTCCAGCAAGCCCCTGATCCAGCGCCACCACGATGCTGCGTCAGGCTTGCGCCCTCCGAGGAGGGTCGAAAGTCAGTCAAATCGGTTGTTTCCTGCCAGTATGCTTCAGGTCACCAACGTGGCTGCTCTTATTACACCAGAGACCACCCTCGGGAGACAACACATTGGTGGTCTCTTATATAAAGCATCAGGGGGTCTGTGTCCATGCAAGCTATGCAAACTGGCAAACCAGATCCTCCTGTGGTCCCAAGGAAAACAGCTCTCCCTGAGAGCAGTATACGTTCCAGGGTACCAAAACTTAGAAACAGACATCCTGTTGACCCAGGGGCTGAGGCCCGGAATGGAAACTTCATCCAGAGGTGGCGAAGCATATATGGGAGGTATTTGGCCAAGTGGAAGTGGATCTTTCGCGACTCAGGATACGACGCACTTTCCACTTTGGTTCTCCTTCATACACCCACTCCCTTGGGGTTGGACGTTGTGGTATAGACATGGCCGAGGCTACATCTGCATGTTTTTCCCTGATTACTCTGCTCCCAGGAGTTCTGGAGAACTAAGTCTAAGTCTACTACTAGTAGCGCCTAATGGCCGAGCTGACTGGTTCTCGGACCTGGTGTCCCTCCTCGACGGCTCTCCCTCTGAGATTCTGATCAGGAGGGACCTTTGGTCTCAATTGGGAGGGGTGACCCTTCACCCCAGCCCAGAGATATGGAACCTGTGGGTTTGGCCTCTGGGGCGGCCCAACTTATAGACTTTGGTCTCTCAACTGAGGTTGTGGAGACCATACTTCACTCCAGAGCTCCCTCCACGAGGAAACTGTATGTATTGACAGTAGGGCCCAGTAAACTGCCCGATTGGTACAGTGCTGGAGTTACTGCAGGTTTGTTTTTCCGCAGGGTCATCCCCTTCCACACTGAAGGTGTACGTGGCGACCTTAGCTGCTGACCATGTCCCTTTGGGTTATGTATCCCTGGAGACAAACCATTGGTGCATGTTTCCTCTGTGGTGCTTTAAAGCCAGGAGGAGTATGGTGGCTAGAAAGCCTTATTAAATAAGGAGGTATCCATAAAGGATGTGGTATGCAGCAGGCTGGTCCTCTCCGCTCACATTCGTACGGTTTTACAACGTCGACCTGGGTGCTTCCCCCAGGTTCACAGGTGATCTTATCTAGGTTGTGCTCTCAGTATTCACACAGACAGGCTCTTGTTCGTATGGCGTTCAGGCATTCTCGTTCCCGTCTCAGGTTATGACTGTAACCCTAGTTCCCTGAGAAGGGATCGAGATGCTGTGTCACTTTGCCATACTCCCTGCATCCCTGTGATCGACTTGCTTTGGGTAAATCGAAGCTGACGCCGGTCAGACCAGATGTACTTTTATCCTTTCCTGGTCGTGACGTCACCCGCCCGTGACGTTCACTCTCTCCATTGGACTAGTTGAAACAAGTGCTTCAGACGCAATCATGCAGGAGCGTTTCCAAAGCGTCATCGACACTGCGCAAGTTCCCTTCTCAGGGAACTACAGATGTGGCCTTTAAAAATGCGCGTCTCAGAGAGAAGAATGCTGCGAGCACTTCCGAAATTCTGCGGGATCCTGCAGAAGGGGGATTAGGTGTTGGACGCAGGAAATACTAAAACCTGTAGATGGCAGTCGTGTTTCATGTAGGCCATACTGACGACAATACTGTATGTGTGCTCGACTTCATGTTGAGCTATAGTTCGCACAAGTAGTATGATATTGAAGTAACATGACAGGGATTCTCGGTGCTTTGGCAGTACTTTGATGTCATACACATGCACGCTTTTTGGCAAACGTTTGGTTGGCGAAGTTTTCTTTTGCCAGTTACATAAACAGTCACATATTCTTCATAAAAATCTGACTCAAATGTGCATCATTTGTCTTATTTTTTTTTCTGTGTACTTACAGTAGAAGAGACGTGATGTAGGCTATGATAACTGAGTCTTATAACACAATAATTCGCGAAGACCTTTGAAGAGACCGAGAGCATTTGCGCAATATCATTAACTAGTTTATCTAATTTTACATTTAGTTCCTTTTTGCATCTGAACGTTTTTAATAGCTTTAACATGGGTGTAATGCGCTTTTCTGCATTACTGTACAGTACTTTTTATATTATCATGTTTCCCTTTACATGGTATGAAACACATAGGCGTCGATTTCGGTGGGGACGGTGGGTACGCGTACCCACCAGATTTCGTCATGAGTCATTTTGTACCCACCACTTTTAACTTCCGTCCATATTAATTTTACTTTTGGCGAGTGAACTGGAGATCGTCTCTTAAATGGACCGAAACTCAGCGTATAATGCACGTTCACATTCACAGCGTATTTAGACACATTTAGATGCATTCATCATTAATTTTACCGGTTCTTTGTGGCAAGCTTTATGCGTGCAGTCGTGCGCTTGAGTGCGGCTATATTACGTAAACGCTCATAACCTGTAGGCTATATAAGTAATTAAATTAATATAAAGGGGCGATTTGTCCATGAATGACTTAAATGAACAACTAGCCTACTAGTCGACCAGAAAAAAAACTTTTAGTCGGAAGCAGCCCTTATTCCACATTTTTTCGAACCAGGCAACAGGAACGAGCGGAGCGGAATATTCAGAAATGCGCTCTCCACTCATGAGCTCTGATCGGAACAAACCCGAACCTCACTGTCTGCTGAACTTGCGCAGAAACATCAAAATATAACCAGCTTTTTAAAATGGTTTTTAAAACTAAACACTATTTTAGCACAAATTATGAGCTTATTGGCGATTTTTTATAATTATTGACAAAATTAGAATATATTAAAAGTTTATTTTTTTTTTTTTTAAGTTTTAGGTGGGCCTGTTGAAAAGTGGGGCAGTGCCTGAGTTACAGGACATCGTCTTTCAAAACATAACCTGCGCGAAAGAGAGAAAAAAAATGAATGCGTCATTGTACCCAGCACTTCTGAAAATGCACTTCAGAATGCACCTCAACAAATAAATCTTTCAACAAATAAAAGCTTTTTAATTATATTCTCTTTTTGTTGTATTTTTGTAGCCTATAGATTAGATTGCATGCCAGGAAGAGGCTTATGCTTTGTATGAACATTTTTTTATCACATGAAACGTGAAACGTTCCATTTCTTGCTGTAAATGTCAGCTGGTTATATCAACATATGTCAAATTAAGTTACGCAATATCAACTTTAAATTTTTATAAGTTATAAACATTAATTTGAAATAACAAAGCGTATGTATAGATCTGCTTAAATAGCATTTAAACAAAGGAACTGCAAGGGTAGGAATTAAAACCCCACACACTGGTGAAAACTGGAAAAAACGGTTTTCTTTTGATTCCCTGAGAGGAGATCGATTATCATTGGGGGTTGGCAAAGAATTGGCAGACCTGGGGGGTGGGTGGTTTGTAATTTCTTGACTCTGTGTCAATTGGTAGCAGCTAAAACAAGCAGCTAAAACAAAGACTGTGCAATTAATTACATTTTGGAATTAACTTACTTCATGTCGTTTTATTTATACACTGTAAAAAAATATTTTTTTGAATTTGTAAGTAAAGTTAGCATTAAATATGTTTTACAAACAACTGGTTTACAAACTCTTGGAGGTTTGTGGTTACCATCATTCAGAAGAGTGGTGCTTGTGTTTAGACTTGTGTTTTACGTGATTAAATCAGGAAGATTACATTGGTTTCTTTTCAGTGTAGGACAGTTTGTTAACAAAATGCAAAAATATAGTGTATTTATAAACATCGCTAAAACAAAGAGTGAGTAAGAATTAAAAAAGTATTAAAGTTAAAGCTGCTGATAATTTTGTTTAAATTTACTAGCATTTTCTGAGTGAAAATTGTTTCCTAGCTTTTTTTTAAGTAAATCCTACTCCGATTTTTTCCAGTGTAGGTTTCTCATTTTTATCAGCTTTCTTTTGCTTTTCAAAGGGCCGTCTACCTTTGCTACCGCGGTCTCACTCGCTGTAAACACGGATTTTGTTTCAGATGCAAAAGCATTTTATGTGTAATTTAACCTATAAATTAAACTCATTGCGTTTATATTTTGGGCGCATCTGTTTGCCCTTACATGATTTACTAATAAATGTATATTTTAATTGAATTGTCTTAATGGATTAAGCATACAGATTTTTTCACGTTAGTCCTAGAATGTCTCAGGGGGCTTGATGTCTTGCCAACAGTTTGACAATTTGTTAAATGTTCACAAAATCTATATAACGGTGATTAACAGATGACTTCTGAAATTAAATAAAAATGACAAGAGGTTTCTGCCCGACAGCTACAATATGTTATTAAAAAAATAAATTACATCATTATGGAGAAATGAGTACTTGCAGAATATGTAACTGTACTCATTTTTTTTTTTTTGACGAATGCTTACCAGCACATTACTTTTTTGTTTCTTCAACTTAAAGATGAATATACTCATTTAGAGATGGGCAATTTTCAGCAATAGCACATTATATTCATATTTTTGAGCTCATAAAAAGATTTTTAGTTTATTTAAATGACGTTTTTTATGTTTTTATGCACTTTTAGTTTTGTTGCAATTTCACCAAAAGCTTATAATTAGCATTTTCAGAAGTGATGGGTACAATGACGCATTAATTTTTTTTTCTCTCTTTCGCGCAGGTTATGTTTTGAAAGATGTCCTGTAGCTCAGGCACTGCCCCACTTTTCAACAGGCCCACCTAAAACTTAAAAAAAAAAAAAAAAAAAAAAACTTTTACTATATTCTACTTTTGTCAATAATTATAAAAAAATCACCAATAAGCTCATAATTTGTGCTAAAATAGTGTTTAGTTTTAAAAACCATTTTAAAAAGCTGGTTATATTTTGATGTTTCTGCGCAAGTTCAGCAGACAGTGAGGTTCGGGTTTGTTCCGATCAGAGCTCGTGAGTGGAGAGCGCATTTCTGAATATTCCGCTCCGCTCGTTCCTGTTGCCTGGTTCGAAAAAATGTGGAATAAGGGCTGCTTCCGACTAAAAGTTTTTTTTCTAGTCGACTAGTAGGCTAGCTGTTCATTTAAGTCATTCGTGGACAAATCGGCCCTTTATATTAATTTAATTACTTATATAGCCTACAGGATAATGAGCGTTTACTAGGGGAAAGGCGGGACGATTGAAACGCGGGACGGATGAAACACTGAGATTTCCTTGAAAACCACTCACGTCATGTACGTCAAATTTCGTCAGCACGTACAGCACGCAATGTCTACCATACCCGCGAAAACATTTCTTCTTTACGTCGTGCCGTTTTGGAGTTAAAGCCGCAAAGCTGTTTTTGAGTGCTGTAAGTGAATTCTTTCGTGCTGTACTTTTTTTTGACTGACAAGTTGGATTTATTGTTTCATGTGCCATTGTAATGATAATACAGCAGGTGTATTAGTACTGCAACACACCCTTAAGTGTGCCTTATCAGAGTTTTTTAGTTTAAGGCGAGACACGGCAGGCAAAAACATCGTTTTTTTTTCACTAGTCAATTTTGAGATTTTGGGTTATTTGTCTTCAATAACATGTATTCTTTCAGACTTGTGCTGAAAAAAAGCCCAAAATACACATTTAGGTCTTTATTTTACTACACTTTGTCTGTTTGAGTGTGCAGATTTCGCCGAAATTCATCAAAAGTTGGCATTCTAAATCTTCCCGCTGCTCCGCGATCGCTGTCTCTACCCCATCATAAAATACACCGTTGGAAAGCTCTCTCTTTATTGTACAATGCTGTCGGATCCAAATATGGTCATTTCCTGTCTATCAGCAACCAATCATGCAAGTAAAACAGGCGATTTAACTTGAAATGCGCAATCTCATTGGCTATGCCAATTTCTGAAAACGTGATTCGTCCAGAATCATCACGTGACGTGCTCTGATGTTTCCGCGGTAGTTCAAAATGTCGAAAGATAAGCGTGTAAAATTCTCTCAGAGAAGCCGAAAACAGTTGTCATTAGCTAGAAGACACAAGGGATTACCAACAAAGACAAAAGATGATGAAATGCCATATGGGTCTTCACAATTTTTTTCATGAGAGCCGCACTGATAGGACAAAGTCAGTAGGAGAGCCATACGTCGTCCTTTCAGTTTCGGTTCTCAATCGATCAAGTATTTACATGTTCTCTCGATAATCCACCTCTTTCAATCCGATCGAAATTATTTGTAATATAGCTGACACTTTGAGTTTGTAATGGGTTATGTTATAGCCCTACTTATTTTTAAGGTTTTTAAGAAATATCTGTAGTGACTGGCTGCATGATATCGCCGTATTTTTTACAGCCATGCGAGCCACAAATTAAAGCTTATTGGCGGGCCGCACGAGGCTCGCGAGCCGCGCAATGAGAACCCTGACATAGTGTGTCGGTGTCGATGCGTTACGAACAAGCTGTAACATTTTGAACACATCTAAATGTAAGTCAAAAAGACACATTACATTTCAAAGCACTCAAAACCCATGAGCCAAATCCTGAAAACAGTCCCCTCAGTCAGCTGATGGTGAAGCTAACCAAACAGGCTCCCTTCAGCACTGGTTCAAAACAACTCAACAGGACAAAACTAATTATGAATCATTCAAAATATCAATATTTAGAACATTGGAGAAAGCAAACAAAGTGGACTAAATTGTTATTTGACAGAGTATCTGCACACTGTCAGAGAAGAAGAGACGGATCCTGACTAAATACAGGCTCAGTGACCACCAACTGGGTCAGACAGAGATGCACTTCCTCCTTCACTGGGAAAAAGTATCATCATCACTAAGTGATTTACACCTTGGACAAATAGCCAAAAGAATAAAACTTCCCAAAGTTAGCACCAGAAAAGAAGCTGGAAGTTCTAGAGGGTACAGCAGCTCCACTGACAGCTAAATGTATCTGCCTGAGGGACTGTGATACCGGTATTTAGTTTTTCCATTCCACCTGTGTGATGGACTGTTGATGTGTTGTTTTGGATGTTATAATCAGTGATGGATGAAGCAATAATGAGTTTTGGATGTTAAACAGTGTGATACATGGATTTTACTTGGACCTAAAGCATATTTTGTCTGTAATTCATGGCTTTCAATAGAAATTAGTGGAATTTTGCCATAAAAATCTTTAAAGGCCGTTTTCTCAAAATGAGTTTTTTCTTGCACTCCTAGTCACGATTTTCCACTTCTGTAGCACCTACATACACCAAACTTTACAGTTGTATTCCTAACTATATTGTGAAGATTTGTTCAGAGGGATTTGTTGATATATCATTCTTGGCCTGATTTATATGACATTTTATGTCATTGACATACTATTGCCAGTATTTTCTGATTTACAGGGTAACAAAAGGGTATATTCATAATCCCCTCTGAACATGTCTTTACATTGAATATATCAACAAAATGCAAAAATAATTTTGAACCTTGTTTTTTTCAATGGTCAGATTCGTCACTTCAAATTATATGCAAATTAGCGCATATTTAATTAGATATAGCCTCATTAGCATATTTAACAATAAAATTATAGAAAACTTGCAATGCATTTTTTTCTCCTATTCATGTGAGTAATCAACTGGTAAAGTTTGATGGTGATATCTGTAAGTTAACAATTTTACCCTATTCACCTGTAGTGTCTCGCCTTAAGGGCAAAAGAGGTTTAAATGACAGGAGGCGCTGTCGGGAAACAGTTGAAACAGTGTTTCAACCGTCCCGACCGCGCATCCTGCACGTTAAACCTGGTCATAGCCTATACTGTTCATAGATTCATATACTGTTTCTAGACTTGTGTTTCTTTTAATGCAAATTAATTTTCAATTACGCAACACATGCTATCTCTGTAATAATCATCAATTGTCCAATCTTCAATAAATTTAATTTATCGTCTTCTGGTTGACCTCGTTTTCTTCATAATAACAGGCTATTCAACTAGCAAACACGCAATATGACTCAAGGAAGAAATGTAAGAAAATTAACTGTGAACGGATTTGTCTGTCTTCGTCAAAATAGCCTATTAGAAAGATTACAAAATGCGCATAGGCTTATCGCATATTGTTTGTTCGGCGACAGAACAAAAATGCTTAACATGAACCTTTAAATAAAAATAAATTACAAAATATGTTTGTAACAATATGTACATAAGTTACTTGTCAGGTATTGTTCACAAAAATAAGCATTAGATGAATAGTTGCCATTTAAACTGTTATGTTTCATCCGTCCCACCCCTGTGTTGCAATCGTCCCGCACATATGTGAGTTGTTAATCACAAAAAAATAAAAAATCTATCTGTAACCTTACCTTAGAAAACGACATTTATCTGAAAAGTGTTTCAACTGTCCCGGCTCTCCCCTAATATAGCCACACTCAAGCGCACGACCGCACGCATAAAGCTTGCCACAAAGAACCGGTAAAAGTAATGATGAATGCGTCTAAATACGCTGTGAATGTGAATGTGCATTATACGCTGAGTTTCGGTTCATTTATGAGACGATCTCCAGTTCACTCGCCGGCGCCTCCATGTCGTGATTGTCTGCTATATTTACTTCTTATTTATTAAATCCAGGCAATTGGTTCATGAAACATTGATTAAAATGAAGATATAATTAATACAAAACGAAATTCAATTTAAAGAAAGGCAGCTGTTCTGTTTGAGGTCTCTGTGAAAGTTTTAAAGCAGTCTTTTAGTGCCGCTTTCAGAGCCCTCACGTCCGTAACCGAGAACTGACACGTTGTTTTTTCCCTCATAAATGCGAACACGAAAAATAAAATAAAATGAATATTATAATGTGTTTTTTGTTGGGTCAGACAATGATTACCAAATTTCTCTCTCATATTGCTCCTACTGAAAACGGTCAATAAAAAGCGAACCAAAAGTCAAATTAATATGGACGGAAGTTAAAAGTGGTGGGTACAAAATGACTCATGACGAAATCTGGTGGGTACGCGTACCCACCGTCCCCACCGAAATCGACGCCTATGGCAGAGTCACGTGTATTATGCTCACACTAAATTCTCTGTTGCACTTAGTATAAATGCGCATTGCACGCACAATCATCTTAATAGTTGTACAAAAAAGTTATGCGCTGGCAAGAACGTCACTTTGCTGTTTTAATAAAAGCAATGTTAAATATTCTGCATGCACTCATCTTCTGGAAACCACAGAAATGACAAAGCATATAAAAAAAATTACGTTAACGTAAACGTTGTCCAATACCCCTTCATGTCTTAAGACAACTTTGAGGAACCTTTTGGATTTACAAAGATTTTCAAATATCTGTATTATACAGTACTGTAAATATTTGTGTGTATTACCATTTATAATTTATATTTTATTGTGGATGTTTTCTCACAATCATGATGTAATGTGAAGTAAAATAAAAAATCTAATGTAAAGTAATAATCTATAAACATATGCGCCACCTGGTGGATATTCTGTGAAGCGAAACACATTGAGGGAATTTGTAAGTAGTGCCCCCCGAAAGCACTTGCAGAATTCTGCGAGACGAATTGCCGAATGCCGCAGGACAAAACGCGCGTTTTTAAAGGCCACATCTGTAGGGTTACAGTCGTAACCTGAGATGTTTTTATTGTATCTATTACTATTGCCTCCTGTGAGACTTTACCTATAACTACAAACTGAGCTTCAAAAAAGAACCACCACAAGGAAGTCTTCTACATCATTACATTCCAGGATAACTTTAACCTGCTGCGTGTGAGTACTCCCTGGGGTTGGCGGTCGCGCCAGCGAAACCAGCTCGCTTTTTCTAATCAGTGCAAAAGAGACTCAAAATACTCTGTTGATTTTGATCATATAAGTGTTATACATCATTCGATCCTGTTAAGTGTCTATTTTTTTGTGTATATTCACAATAAAAACAAAGTGTTGTGCTTTTTGCCAAATAAAGAAAAATAAACATGATGCGAGTTCTACCTTCTCTCTGTTAGTGAAGTCCATTCTGAAACGCGTCCAAAAAAAAAGATAAAAAGATATGTCACTTTTTTCACATAAAAAGTGAAAGATAAAAAGTATTTTTTATCAGACAAAAGGCTGACAAAAATACAGCCGTTGCATCGGCATTCAACTGCGTGAATAGCAGTTAGCGCTCTGCTTTTAAATTGTTTATTTAAATAATTTTTTTATCTATTATTCTCTCTTACTGTTATATGATTCAATGACATGACAAAGTGAAACTATTGTAGGTGTTTTTCATTGCATGGTTTTCAATTTAAAAAAAATCTTTCCCATATAGTTTCCCAATAATTCCCATTACGTTCTCAGAATGATCCCAGTACATTCCCCTAACCTCTTTACTCTGATATCATGTACCCTGTAGTACGTCAGTAATCATCCAGCACTGCCACGTCTCATATAGTATAAGCGGCATGGAAGACGGATGGATGGATGTCAATGATCAGTAACCTTCAACAAACCACGTCTTGTTTTAATCTGTTGTTGACTCAATAGAAATGATCCAAGCACATAAATCATTATGTGAAGGATTAAATGTGTCCATTAAAATGTAAGATTTCTTAGAGCTTGGATCCAACCACAATATCCCATATTTTACTACTTTTTTTTTTTAGCACCAAATAACATGTTAAACATTTTCTTATTTCTTAGGCTTCACTTTTGATTATTCTTGTGTAAGACTGCATTTGTGTAACTTCTTCCTGTTATGTTGTGTGCACATCATGGACATACAAAGAAAAAAGAAGTACTTGCACACACTGAAACTGGCAAGAAACCATAAGTTGAAGATACACACACACATTTGCGCACAAACATTGCTTCCTTGTTTCTATATTTCTTGAAATGCAATATATGATTAGGTTGATCTTTAATTACTATGATTGGATGGACTGAACATCCTGGATGATTTTGCCATATCTTGTGTATAAATATGACTCTTCTTCCTTAATAAACTTGAGAATGTTATGGTACTGCACTGTATTTGCCTGATCATTCTCCCGAGATCTTGTGCTGCTGCTCTTTTTCACTTTGTTAAGGGGTATAATAGGCAGAAAAGTGAGATGATAGAGATCAGATGGCTGTTCCATTAAACAAGATTAGAATACACGCCAGGCTTATTTTGGTTAGTCAGACTTATTGTCAGTTGATTCGGTTTCATAAAGCAAACTTAAAATAGTTCAAACTCAGTTACTCTGGCAACTTATGCTGGAAAACTGGTCCAGGGCAGGCTAACTGTCAGGCTAAGCCTCAGTTGTTACACAGATCCTCTGACACTGACTGTCAGGAACACAATGATATTACCACTGACCCTCTCGCATACCATTATTTGACTTTATTAACCACTATCAATCCAAAAATAAATATACAGTATATAGAAAATCAACTTTAAAAGGCTACAATGATAAATGAGACAATATATATCTACAAATGTGTGCTATATATATATATATATATATATATTATTTTACTTTCATTGAAGTAAAATAATTGAAAATGGGGGGTAAATCACATTATAAAATAAATGCTTTCTCCAAAACATGCTGGCCATAATTATTGGCTCCCTGTTATTAAATACTTTATCAAATACTTTTTGCAACCGCCTTTTGCCAAGATAACAGATCTGAGTTCCCTTTCGAAGGGAACTCAACAATACGTCATCATGACGCTATGGGGAACGCCTCAGGCGTGACAGGTGTCTGAAATCAAATATCAACTCACAGCAATCATGTTGACCGGCGACAGCCCGTGAATCATCAGCTTGATTGATTAACGCGCGACCTAGATGTATAAAAGGGAGCCTTGCACACATGACAACATCTTTTCGTCTTCAGGGACTGTTTGTCTGATTTAGAATATCGCTTCAGAGAGGAAATGAAACGCGCAGAGAAAAAGCAGAGCTTTCGCAAATGTGCAGACCCGTGCCCAAGATATTTGACGCCGGGTGACACACACGATCTGTGCGTCTTCTGCTTGGGTGAAGAGCACGCACAGGAGGCTCTCGAGAGAGCTTCTTGTGCAAACTGCGAGAGTTTTTCATTAAAGACTCTCCGCTCTCGTCTGACCCTTTTCTCGAGGGAAGAGGTGTCAGCATCTGAGCCCCGTGGTACGGGTCCCGCTCGGGCTGAGGCTCAGCGGCGACTTTTATCATGGGGTTCTCAGATGGAGCTGGCCGATCGTCTTGAGAGGGAGGTTAACCTCTCAGACAGTTCGTCCACTGACGAGGGTGAGCTGCAGGTAGATGATGATGTTTTATCATTATCCCCTAATGCGTCTGCAGCTGGTGCTCTTCCGGACGGGCAGGTTATGGTTGATGATGCCGTCAGTCAGGCGGAGACCGAGCCATCTCAACCATCCTGCCCTGTGTATGGTGGAGGGTGAGCTGGTGGACGTTATGGGGTGCGCCACCGACAGATTACAGCTGCCGTGGAGGCGCGTTATGGAAGAGACCGCTCGTGGTCGGTTTCTTCCCAGCCATAGGCCACCAGCTCAGATGAGCCTTCCATTCCTTCCGGATCTCCATACTGAGATCAAGGCGGCATGGAAGAACTCATACTCTGCCCGTATTCATCCACATCAGCGGGGTAGTTTCGCTGCTGTGGATGGAATCGCAGAGTATGGGTATGTGTCGATGCCGCCAGTTGACGAGACGTTGGCTAACTATCTCGTCTCTGGGCATGCTTCAACACTAAGGGCTCCTACCCTGCCATCCAAGCCGCTAAAAACAACTTCGCGCTTGAATGGCAGAGCATACACAGCAGCGGGTCTGGCTGGTGCTGCTCTGCACACACTTGCGGTGTTACAGGCGTACCAGGCCGACCTGCTGCGGGATCTCGACCAGGGGACAGGACTATCCCCTGAGGCGGTCACTGAGCTGCGCCGTACCACGGATCTTGCTCTCCGGGCCACCAGACAATCTGCTGCCGCATTTGGCCGGTCAATGGCGGCTATGGTGGCCACGGAGAGGCATCTATGACTTAACCTGGCTGACATCGGGGAGAAAGAGAAGACCTTTCTTCTCGATTCGCCGGTTTCGCCCGCTGAACTTTTTGGCCCCTCCGTTCAGACGGTGGTTGAAAAGTTCAGGGAGGCGAGGGCACGCACAGCTGCTTTTAAAAGCTGCATTCCGCTGAGATCCGAGTCCGCACCCAAGCAGGCGGGAAGGCCTGGTCCGTCTTGGTCTGAGGGCCATAGACAGGCCCAGAGGGCCAGTGTCTCCTCTCGTGCGCCTCCTCCTGCCCGGAGCAGATCACAGAGGAGACGCAACTCCCGCAGGAAGAAGGATCTGAGGGAGTTTATCCAGGAAAAGCGCACTCAGCGGCGCTAGGGTTAATCTCCCCGGATGCCTTCTCCTAACATTCCCCAGGCGTTTTCTTACATCAGGCCTGGGGTTGGGCCCATGATGAGTATCATGTCTGATGGCCCTCTTCGACCTGGTTAGTAGGAGTGCCTCTTTCAGGCATGTAAGTGGTGAGCCCAGGTGCTCTTTGGAAGAAGGGATTCCTGACGTGTCTTTACTCCACACGCCGCAGGTGTACTGTCTGGTCTTCTTGTGAAATGTTTTTTGTGCGCAAATAACATATTTCTGTTTCTCTTACAGACCGCGTCTCCTGTATAGAGTTTGGGGCATGTTTTGGTAAGAAGGTAAAAATCTAAAGTTTTTTTTTTGGAGGCTGTATGGCAGGTAGTAGGCCTTAGCAGGCCTCCTTGACCAGACAGTCCCCATTTAAAAAAAAAAGAAACAATGTGGTGTTCAGGTAATAGGCTTTACCAGGCCTTCCTGAATATGAGCCCCCATATACTGTGGTTATTCAGGTTATAGGCCTCACTAGGCCTTCCTGAATATGAGCTCCCACATACTGTGGTTACTAAGTTATAGGCCTCACCAGGCCTTCTTGAAAATAGTTCCCAGGTAATGTGGTTATCAGGTCGTAGGCCTCACTAGGCCTTCCTGAATATGAGCGCTCACATACAGGGTTGATTATGAGCTCCCACATACTGTGGTTATCAGGTCAGAGGCCTCAACAGGCCTTCTTGAATATGAGCTCCCACATGCTGTGGTTGAATATGAGCTCCCACATACTGTGGTTATCAGGTCAGAGGCCTCACCAGGCCTTCCTGAATATGAGCTCCCACATGCTGTGGTTATCAGGTTAGAGGCCTCACCAGGCCTTCCTGGAAGATGGGCTCCCACATATAGTGGATGAATTTGAGCTACTACATACTGTAGTTGGTTATCAGGTCAGAGGCCTCACCAGGCCTTCTTGAAGATGAGCTCCCACATACTGTGGTCATCAGGTCAGAGGCCTCACTAGGCCTGCCTGAATGTGAGCTCCCACATTTAGTGGTTGAATATGAGCTCCCACATACTATTGTTGAATATGAGCTCCCACATGCTGTGGTCGCCAGGTTACAGGTCTCTCCGCCCTCCTGAGTACTAAGCTCCCACATTCAGTGGTCACCAGGTTGCAGGCCTCACCAGGCCTTCCTGAATGTGAACTCCCACTCAGTGTGGTCGCTAGGGTATAGGC
The DNA here is from genome assembly GCF_964197995.2 of Scardinius erythrophthalmus. Taxonomy (NCBI): domain Eukaryota; kingdom Metazoa; phylum Chordata; class Actinopteri; order Cypriniformes; family Leuciscidae; genus Scardinius; species Scardinius erythrophthalmus. The sequence continues at coordinate 35,383,813 of NC_138224.1, forward strand.
CTCACTGGTGGTGAGCTTCCACATGTCAAGTTGCAGGCCTCATCAGGCCTTCCTGAATGTGAGCTCCCACGTATTGTGACTATCAGGTTACAGGCCTCATCTGGCCTTCCTGATCATGGGTTACCACATGCTGTGGTTGCCAGGTTACAGGCCTATCCGGCCTTCCTGGATACGAGCTCCCACATTCTGTGGTCGTCAGGTCACAGGCCTCAGCGGCCTTCCTGAGGATGAGCTCCCGCTTACTGTGGTCATCAGGTTATAGGCCTCACTAGGCCTTCCTGAATATAGAGTGATGAAGTACATGTACCTTTACTTCATCTATTTTTTCTTCTTGGTACGTATGCTCTGTACCTTCTTAGACTCATACTTATGGTAAGTCACACGACTGAACGTCTTGTGTACTTTCTTAAATCCATATTTTATGATAAGGGTCATGCGCTTTACGCTTCGGTCCCTTCCTATGTAGCTCAGACCCTGGTCTTTCACCTCGGGTCTCACTTTAGATGTGTCCTGTTGTCAAAGCATGCTACGACAGACGCCTTTCTCTAGCTAACTTCCACATTCTGATGGGCTCCCACACACTGTGGTCACCAGGTTACAGGCATCACCAGGCCTTCCTGGAATCGGAATGGCTAAGTACACGCACTTTCGTTTCATGTACTTTCTAAAATCCATACTTATGGCCTTTCTGAAAAGCCCCCACATGGTGTGGTTGTCAGGTTACAGGCCTTATCAGACCTTCCTGAAAGTAAGCTCACACAGGTTGTGGTCACCAGGTTTCAGGCCTTATCGGCCTTCCTGAGTATGAGCTCCCACGTGCTGTAGTCGTCAAGTTACAGGCTTCATTGGCCTTCCTGAGTATGAGCTCCCACATGCTGTGGTCACTAGGTTACAGGCCTGACCGGCCTTCCTGATGTAAGCTCCCACCTACTGTGGTCGCCAGGTTACAGGCCTCACCAGGCCTTCTTGGATTTGGAATGGCTAAGCACACGCACTTTCGTGTCATGTACTTCTAGAATCCATATTTATGGTAAGGGTCATGCGCTGTCCGCTTCGTTCCCTTTTTTATGTGGCTCAGACTCCGGTTCTTCGCCTTGGGTCCCACTCTAGATGCGTCTTCTGTCGCAATGTTTTACGTCAGGCGCTTCCCTTTCCCTTAGGTTCCCTAACCCACATTATGTGGTTACAGGTAGGCCTTTCTGAAGGTAGCCCCACATTGTGTGACTGTCAGGTTACAGGCCTCTCCGGCCTTCCTGAATATGAGCTCCCACATGCTGTGGTCGCCTGTTTACAGGCCTCACCGGCCTTCCTGAGTATGAGCTCTCACGTACCGGAGCTCCCCACATGAGGGCAGTTTTCGGAGCGAGCACTGGCGGGCCGAGTGGCTTACTGCTTGCTTCGCAGTCCCTCGGGTTGGATGCCTTTCCTAGAGGCAAGTGTCCAGAGGCTCTGTCCTCAGACAGACGGGAAGTGGCCAGACTGTAGTGTCTATGTATTGACACCAGGTCAGGCCTGCCTGGTGGCATTTCAGTCCTAGGCCCTCAGGCCTCCTCAGTGTTTTTGAAGTACAAACACTGGGTAGATCCGTGGATTAAGTAAAGAACTCCCCTCGCTGGCAAGGGTTGTAAAGCACTATGCGGAGTCATACTCTCCAGGATATCCCGTCTCTGAGATCCGGGCCGAGTGGTTTACTGCCTGCTTCGCAGTCCCTCGGGTTGGATGCCTTACCTTAAGGCAAGTGTTCAGAGGCTCTGTCTTCAGACAGACAGGAAATGGCCAGACTGTAGTGTCTTATGTAGTGACACCAGGTCAGGCCTGCCTGGCGGCATTTCAGGAGGCATGATCCCCTGAATAGTGACTGGCTGGGGGTCCCTTGGGTCCCCTAGCCACACTCCCTAGAAGTGACCTCTTCTATTGGAAATTGTGGTCCTAAGCCTTTGAGCTGGCCCAGATTACCCCCCATTAACTATGTTCTGGCGGTTTCTTGGTTCATTAGCTTGGGCTATGACCGGTAGGGAGTGCTGTCACTGACAGCCCGATGTGACCTGAGGGTGAGTGGTTCCAGTGTTTTCTGAATTACTGGTTCTGACAGTTGTCACTGCCTTTTGGCATGCACTCCCCTCAGCATGGCAGAGTGGGTATTTCGTTCCCCATAGCGTCATGATGACGTATTGTTGAGTTCCCGTCGAAAGGGAACGTCTCAGGTTACGTATGTAACCTATGTTCCCTGAGAACAGGGAACGAGACAATACGTCTCCCTGCCATGCCTCAGGGTCTGCCTGCAACAGTCCCTTCAGACGATAGGATGTTGTCATGTGTGCAAGGCTCCCTTTTATACATCTAGGTCGCGCGTTAATCAATCAAGCTGATGATTCACGGGCTGTCGCCGGTCAACATGATTGCTGTGAGTTGATATTTGATTTCAGACACCTGTCACGCCTGAGGCGTTCCCCATAGCGTCATGATGACATATTGTCCCATTCCCTGTTCTCAGGGAACATAGGTTACATACGTAACCTGAGACGTTTTATTCTATTATGCCTGATGAGTTTGGACAATAACTGACAAGAGATCAGAGACCATTCCTTCATACAGAATCTCTCCAAATCCTTCAGATTCACAAGTTCATGTTGGCAGTTCTTCTGTTCAGTTCACCCCACTCATTTGTTATAGGGTTCAGTTTAGGGGACTGGGACGGTCATGGCAGAAGCTTCATTTTGTGCTCAGTTACCCATTTTTGTGTTGAGAGTCTTTGGCCACTCAAACTTTCCTCCTCACCGCGCATTAAGACAATATAGACACATGTCCTCTTCCTGGCAGATTCGTTACATCTTTAGTTGATTGTAACTTCTTAATTATTGCCCTGATGGTCAAAATTGGGATTTTCAATTCTTTAGCTATTTTCTTACAGCCACTTTCTATTTTGTGATGCACAACAATCTTTTGATGCACATCAGAACTATATTCAGTAATGATACGTTCTCTGTGACGGATTATTGTATTGCTAATCTCGTATTGTTAGTCTCTTTTTGCGACTGCTCCTGATCGATTGCTCCTGTCTGCCTCGCTGCCTGCTGTGAGTGTGTTTGCTTCGGTGCTGTAAGCTCCGTTTAAGCCTCGTATTTCTTTGTTTTGAACCATCATTTACTACAATTTGTAGTTGTTTATACTACTAAAATACATCTTACCCAACATCTCAGATTAACCTGACATCGCTAGCTTCCGTTACTACTAGCACAACACGCTAGTAATTTGCTAGCCTGTTAACGCGCCACCCGTGCGCTATGCTATTTTTATTTATTTATTTTTCTCTCGCACGCCAGCGCCTTTGAGTTCATAAAAAGCTCAGGTGAGTAAGAATCAGTCAACAAACACGGTGAGTAATGTCTTGTCCTGTTATTGTCACCTGCACTTCATGCCACATGTTTAGCATAGCCTTCTCTGTCGGCAATATAGGATTTATATGTGATAAATGTAAGGAGACAGTTAGGTTGACAGAGAAGATTTCAGAGTTAGAGACACGCATCCAAACGTTAATTGAGGATAGTAAGAGTGCAAGAGATTTAAATACTGCTTTGGATGCGCCTAGCATAGTGAACTCTTTACATGAGTCGGTTCTGGCTGAAGTAGAGCCTGCGCAGCCGGGCAAATGGGTGACAGTGAGGGATCGCTCTAGTTGCGGATCTAAAATCTACTCTTCCGTTCCGATTACCATAACAAATCGATTTGCCCCGCTCAGTGAAACACCCACTGAGAATGACTGTGCCCTAGTTATTGGCGATTCTATTACACGGAACGTGAAAATAGAGACACCAACCACCATAGTCACATGTTTGCCGGGAGCCAGAGCGCCTGACATCAAAGCAAATTTAAAAGTGCTGGCTAATGCTAATCGTAAATTCTCTAAGATCATTATTCATGTCGGCACTAATGATGTTCGACTCCGCCAGTCGGAGATCACCAAAATTAATATTAAAGAGGTGTGTGAACTCGCAAGTACGATGTCAAGGACTGTAATTTGCTCTGGCCCCCTTCCTGTTAGCAGGAGTGATGAGATAGTTAGTAGATTGTGTTCGCTTAACGGTTGGCTGTCTAAGTGGTGTCCGCAAAATAATATAGAATTCATAGACAATTGGAAAAGTTTTTGGGGCAAACCTGACCTGTTGAAAAGAGATGGTATTCATCCCTCCTGGGATGGTGCTGCTCTTCTCTCTAGTAATATGGCACATAGTCTTAGAGCTCAAACATGACAATCTGGGGCTCAGGTCAGGAAGCAGACAGACTGGCTTAACCGACCGTCTGCTAGCGGCCTCGCGTCACCAAGGTCAGATAAATCCCATCACATAGAGCCTCTTTCACTTAGCTATCATCATATAGAGACTGTGTCTGTTCCCCGAACTTGGAAATCCAAAAAACGTTTAAACCCATCTAAGGTTAAAAATGTAATTGATGTTCAACAAATAAAAAACAGATATAATACAGATGAGCAAATGCTAAAGCTCGGGTTGCTGAATATTCGATCGCTTACTTCAAAATCACTCATTGTTAATGATATGATTTCAGATAATAACCTAGATGTGCTGTGTTTGACAGAAACCTGGCTAAAACCAAACGATTACATTACTTTAAATGAGTCCACCCCGCAAGATTACTGTTATAAACATGAGCCTCGTCTGAAACGCAAAGGGGGTGGTGTTGCTGTAATTTATAGTAATATTTTCAAAACCACTAAGAAATCAAGTTTTAAATATAATTCTTTTGAAGCATTGGTGCTTAATGTAAAAATATATAGTGTAAACGATAAATCACGTTTGAGATTTGTGCTGGCTACTGTATACAGGCCACCAGGGCACCATACAGACTTTATCAAAGAATTTGCGGACTTTCTATCAGAATTAATATTGATTGCAGATAAAGTACTAATTGTTGGTGATTTTAATATACACGTAGATAACGAACAAGATGCATTGGGATTGGCATTTAAAGACATTGTAAACTCAATTGGAGTTAGACAACACGTGTCAGGACCTACTCATCATCGTAATCATACTCTAGATCTAATATTATCACACGGAATAGATGTTGATGCTGTTGAAATTCTGCAGCAGAGCGATGACATCTCAGATCATTACCTTGTCTCGTGTAAATTACATTTATCCAAGGCTGCAAAGCCGACTCCGTGTTTCAAATATGTTAGAACTATCACTTCTGCCACTAAAGATTGCTTTATTAATAATCTTCCTGATCAGTTTCATCATCTCAGCATCCCAGATAGCTTAGAAGAACTTGATATAGCAACAGAAACTTTTAACTCTCTCTTTTCCAGCACTTTAGACACAGTTGCTCCATTGCGCTTAAAGAAGATTAAAGAAAATAGTCCAATGCCGTGGTACAACAAGCACACTCAGGCCCTTAAGAGAGCAGCCAGAAAAATGGAGCGCAGCTGGAAGAAAACAAAACTAGAGGTATTTCCCATTTCATGGAAAGAGAGCTCGATTACTTACAGAGAGGCTTTAAAAGCTGCTAGATCTGCTTATTTTTCAACCCTATTAGAAAAAAATAAACATAATCCTAGGTATTTATTTATAACGGTGGCTAAACTAACGAAAAAGAAAGCTTCAAGCACCGAAGTTTCCAAGCAGCACAGCAGTAATGATTTTATGAACTTCTTCACTTATAAGATTGATAATATCAGGGACAAAATTATAACTATGCAACCGTCTACTACAGTATCGCATCAGGGAGTGCATTGTAGTCTCCCTGAGGAAAAATTTTATTAATTCGTTGCTATAGGAGAGGAAGAATTTACTAAACTCATTAAATCATCTAAATCGACAACATGTATGTTAGACCCTATACCGACTAAGCTACTGAAAGAGATGCTTCCAGAGGTCATAGATCCTCTTCTTAATATTATTAATTCGTCTTTGTCTCTAGGATACGTACCAAAAAACTTTAAGCTGGCTATGATTAAACCGCTTGTTAAAAAAACGCAACTTGATCCTACAGAATTAGTCAATTACAGGCCAATCTCGAATCTACCTTTTCTGTCAAAGATATTAGAAAAGGCAGTATCCTCACAACTGTGTTCCTTTCTTGAAAGAAATGATATCTGCGAGGATTTCCAGTCCGGATTTAGACCGTACCATAGTACCGAGACGGCTCTCGTTAGAGTCACAAATGATTTGCTCTTATCATCCGATCGTGGTTGTATCTCTCTATTAGTGTTACTCGATCTTAGTGCTACATTTGACACTATTGACCACAACGTTCTTTTAAATAGACTCGAACATTATGTTGGCATTAGTGGAAATGCACTAGCATGGTTTAAATCATACTTATCTGACCGTTATCAGTTTGTAGCAGTAAATGAAAAGATGTCTCATCGATCACAAGTTCAGTATGGCGTACCTCAAGGCTCAGTACTAGGACCACTGCTGTTCACTCTGTACATGCTACCATTAGGAGATATCATTAGGAAACATGGAATTAGCTTCCACTGTTATGCTGACGATACTCAGCTGTATATTTCTTCAAAACCTTACGAAACTTATCAATTCATCACAAAATCACAAAATTAACGGAATGCTTAGCTGATATAAAAAATTGGATGACTCATAATTTCCTACTTCTAAATTCTGAAAAAACAGAGATTCTAATTATTGGACAAAAAACTTCCTCACGTAATAACCTAGAATACTGTCTAACACTTGATGGCTGCTCTGTTAAGTCTTCGTCGTCGGTTAGGAACCTGGGTGTGCTCTTTGATACCAATCTTTCATTTGAAAGTCACGTGTCTAGTATCTGTAAAACTGCATTTTTCCATCTTAAAAATATATCTAAATTACGACATATGCTCTCATTGACAAATGCGGAACAGTTAGTTCATGCGTTCATGACCTCAAGGCTAGATTATTGTAATGCTCTACTGGGTGGTTGCCCTGCACGCTTAATAAACAAACTACAGCTAGTTCAAAACGCAGCAGGCTCGAGTTCTTACCAGAACCAGGAAGTATGACCATATTAGCCCGGTTCTGTCAAAACTGCATTGGCTCCCTATTAAACATCGCATTAATTTTAAAATATTGCTGATTACTTACAAAGCACTAAATGGTTTAGCTCCGCAGTACTTGAGCGAGCTCTTAACGCATTATAGTCCTTCACGTCTATTGTGATCTCAAAATTCCGGCCAGTTGATAATACCTAGAATATCAAAATCGACTGCTGGCGGTAGATCCTTTTCCTATTTAGCGCCAAAACTCTGGAACAGTCTTCCTACCATTGTCTGGGAAGCAGACACACTCTGTCAGTTCAAATTCAGATTAAAGACACATCTCTTTGACCTAGCATTCACATAATACATTATAGACTCCTATAATTCAATGTTAGGCTGCATAGATTAGGTCAGCCAGAACCGGGAACACTTCCCATAAATCCTGATGTACTCGTTACATCATAAGAAGAATGGCATCTACACTAATTTCAGAGTCTGTGTTTATCCCGAGGTTTTCCCGCAGCCTGCCGGATCCAGGCCGTATACATCTGACGAAGGACCTTCGCCTGGACCCGATGACAACGCAGTGCTGAAGTGCCAACTAGTCTCTCCCTATGGAGGATCCCTTTACCACTCTACAGATAAGGCGTTGTCGGGAAAATTCGTTTCGCGTTCCTACCCCGAAGAGACAAAAAAAAAAAAATTCTTTATCAAAATTTACAAGGAAAGACAAGTACTTTGTTTAGGCTTGGCTTGTAGGGAATTCCAAACTTGCGCACGTATATTCAAACGCACATAACTATAGAACCCATTCTAAATGCGCAATGCCCATCAGCGTTTCTCACAGGTTCGCGTTTAAAGTCTGTGTAGAGAGAATGGTGTTGTCTTAGCGGCCCCTAATTTAATAACAAATGATCGTTGCGACGGAAGCAAATCAATCAAAACTAACTTTAGCTGGAAAATAACTTTATTAAAGAACCGCTATAAAGCCAAAACAATCTCTGTTATCTTAAATGATACGCTTATCTATGTAAAGCTGCTTTGAAACAATCTACATTGTTAAAAGCGCTATATAAATGAAGCTGACTTGACTTGACTATTATTTGGTTTTACTCATTGTGATGGATGATTAAAGAAATTTGGCCTTTGTGTATTCATCATATTTAAACTCCTGTGAAACAAGAAGTCATAGCTAGACAATTTCATGTTCCTAGTCACTCTGGTGTGCTAAATAAAGGTAAATATTAATGGGAACATACTTCAGAGATATTTTACTCGTAAAAAATTCTAGGGGTGCCAATAATTGTGGCCGACGTGTTTTGGAGAAAAACATTTATTTCATAATGTGATTTCCTCCCCACTTTCAATTATTTTACTTCAATGAAAGGTTAGATTTTTGCTATTTTTTTTAGTGAAAGATCAAAATAAACAAGATAAACAATGCAGATTAATTTTTTTACAGCCATTTTTTATCATATTTACCAGGGGTGCCATTAATTTTTTTTTTTTTTTTACATAAACAATTGATATTATACAATATACTTTAACACGTTTGTAGGTCTTGTATCATTTATCATTGTAGCATATATAGTCCCTTTACATTTATTGCTATCATTAAAATACACTTACTTGTTGTCACGGTTGATTTATGCACTGTTTCCTCTGTGTCTCGTGTCACTGTTTGTTTACATGTCTGTGAGTGTGCGTGAGTGGGCGTTGTCCCGCTCGCGTGGTTGTTCAGTGCTCCAGCTGCGATCTATCACACTAATTACCCGCTGCAGCTGCAATCCATTTCCGCTCTCCATATATACTGACTCAATTCTCTATTCCAGTGTCCATCCGTTGTTTGCAGTCCTGTTCTGTGTGTGTCGTGCCGTGTCAGCCGGATCCTGTTTAAGGCGGGCATACACTGTGCGATGTCTGTGCGATTTCAGCAAGGTACCTACTCACACTGAACGAGTAGATCGCATGCGATGTAAAGCCAAAGCTCAGGATTTATGTGCTCACACTATACGGTCCGATCATCGAGCTGCGACTTCACTGCTCACACTGTACGTGTGAAAAATGCGTGAATCAGCGCGATAAACCCTGGGTTGCGCCTATAGATGATATCATGTATCCAGAGATATTATCAAAACACGCATCAGCTATCAATATCAAGATGATTTAGCATTTCTAATTTATGTATTAAATTGGTATTATTATTATTATTATTAGGGAAGGACTAGGCTATTTTTATTATAAAATTTATAGGCTATTATAATTAAATTGCCACGCAATAATTTCATAGCGCATCACCGCATAACCAACACGCTGTGAGGATAATAAAATATTACATAGAAGCTTCCTCCTTTTTGTCTAAAACATTCCCAGCCAGCAATGACATGTGGGGCCCAGATGAGGGCTTCATGGGCGGCAAATGTGGGCCCCATTATGGGCTTGCACCCGGGATCCACATTGGGGCCAGCCGTGGAAGCCCAGACGTACTAAAAGTGGGACCTGTAAGGGTACTGCATGGGTCTTAATTGGGCAATTCATGTCAGACCCATTTGGGCCCCACCTGCCCAATGGGGTCCAAAGTGGGCTTTGCAGCATGGCTACACAGATGGGTTTTAAGTGGGATCTGTAAGGGTCTTATGTGGGTCTTAACTGGGCAATTCATGTCAGACCCATTTGGGGCCCACCTGCTTAAAGGGGTTTAAAATGGGCTTGCACCCGGGATCCACATGGGGGCCAGCCATGGATGCCCAGATGGGTTTTAAGTGGGATCTGTAAGGGTCTTATGTGGGTCTTAACTGGGCAATTCATGACAGACCCATTTGGGGCCCACCAGTCTGAAGGGGTTTAAAGTGGGTTTGCACCCGGGATCCACATGGGGGCCAGCCGTGGATGCCCAGATGGGTTTTAAGTGGGATCTGTAAGGGTCTTATGTGGGTCTTAACTGGGCAATTCATGACAGACCCATTTGGGGCCCACCAGTCTGAAGGGGTTTAAAGTGGGTTTGCACCCGGGATCCACATGGGGGCCAGCTGTGGATGCCCAGATGGGTTTTAAGTGGGATCTGTAAGGGTCTTATGTGGGTCTTAACTGGGCAATTCATGTCAGACCCATTTGGGGCCCACCTGCTTAAAGGGGTTTAAAATGGGCTTGCACCCGGGATCCACATGGGGGCCAGCCATGGATGCCCAGATGGGTTTTAAGTGGGATCTGTAAGGGTCTTATGTGGGTCTTAACTGGGCAATTCATGACAGACCCATTTGGGGCCCACCAGTCTGAAGGGGTTTAAAGTGGGTTTGCACCCGGGATCCACATGGGGGCCAGCCGTGGATGCCCAGATGGGTTTTAAGTGGGATCTGTAAGGGTCTTATGTGGGTCTTAACTGGGTAATTCATGTCAGACCCCTTTGGGCCCCACCTGCCTAAAGGGGTTTAAAGTGGGCTTGCACCAGGATTCAACCGTGAATGCCCCTATGGGCTTAAAGTGGGCTCTGTAAGGATCTTATGTGGGTCCTAACTGGGCAATTCATGCAAGGCCTATCTAAGCCCAACCATGCCAAATGGTTTAAAGGAGAACTCCGGTCAATTTTAGAGAACAACGACAAAAATCGGTGTTGCCTACACCAAGTTATCCTCTTTTTAAAATTTGCACCCTGTTGACTTCAATGGGGCAAGTTTTAAACCTGCTTTTTGTCTCTTAACATCCTTGATGTGTCATTACAAGTGCACAGGTAATGTGAGTGATTCCTTCAGAGTAAACACGGGTGAATCTGACTGCAGTAGATGTGAAAGATATGAATAAAAGTGATGCCATTTCAGCAAGCGCACATACCTGTATTTACATCCTGTTTTCGGTCAAAGTCCATAGTAATCGATTGTCCTGTTCACGCGCATTGGTTTAGTACCTATGATCATGTGCGTGAACTCGACAATTGATTACTATGGACTTTGACCGAAAACAGGATGTAAATACAGGTATGAGCGCTGGCTAAATAAATATAATTTTTATCCATATCTTTCACATCTACTGCAGTCAGATTGACCCGCGTTCACTCCGAAGGAATCACTCACATGACCTGTGCACTTGTAATGACACATCAAGGATGTTAAGAGGCTAAAAGCAGGTTTAATACTTGCCCCATTGAAGTCAACAGGGTGCAAATTTTAAAAAGAGGATAACACGGTGCAGGCAACACCAATGTCGTTGTTCTCTGTATTGACAGCACTCCAAATGTACAAAAAAATGAGCTCAATGTTAAAATTGACCGGAGTTCTCCTTTAAGGAAACAATCTAAGAAAACGCTTTGAACTGCAAGAAATATATTGTTAAATTGAACAACAAAAATTATCTTTAAAAAACAATTTAAATGTCACAATGTAACGGGTACCGTAGCAACGGCACCGTGGATAACAGATTAATTCCTGTAAAACAGGAGAGAAACGAGGAGACAGTATTATCAGTTTCGAGCTCTCTGCAGTCATTTATTTTCTGAATTTTCTTCAGCAATCACATCTCTATTGTTAAGTATCATTGTGTGTTTCATATATTACATGTTCAGTGTCTTTTTAACATTACAGTTAATTTTCAGTGTCCATGTCAATGCAAAATCCATATTAAAATAAACCTCTTTCCACCAAATGCATGTTCACTTACTCTTCATGCTTGTATTTTATACTATTTATCAAAATGAAATGTAAAGACAATGGTAATATTCACCAGCTTTTTTTTTAGATACTTGGAATCTTCCATTCACAGTATTTTATCAGTATCATGTTAATACAGTACTGCAAAATCATGCTCAGAACTCATAAAGTGCTTAAAGTGTAACTTTTAACCTCATTTTAAACTGTAAACATTTTTGTATAAACTCATTGAGCAAAAAAACATTTCCAACAGATGGTGGGAAACTTACATACAGTGAGCTAAACATATCTGTTAACATTACAAGCTCAAAAAAATATCATATACACGGGGAAAGTGTGTGTTGAGCTGACTTGCTCGACCGTTACTCTGTAGGACTTTGCCCTCTCGTTTCAACTCATTTCAAACTAAATCAAAAACAGACCCTAACGAAACTCATTTCACTAAAAACAGTTCACTCATATCCCACATACATTCCAGCATAGATAAATGCTACTTCTGGGGTGTTTTTATACATTTACCCACCTGTAAAAAAGGAGAGAAACGAGGAGACAATGTTATCAGTTTCGAGCTCTCTGCAGTAATGAGAAACCCGCTACTCACGCAGCTACAGTAACTCGTCACTCTACACTGCCCCTACTGGCCTGGAGCAAACACTACACAATTCACTTTAAGTCACGAAAATTCACATTAAAAATAAAACAATTGGGATACTTGTTTTTTTTTTTTTAAATACAATCTCTTGTTTCAAATAAAAGACAATAATTGTGAATATTCTTAAAACACAAATACAACACTTTTGTAGTCGTCACAACAATATACCGGTAAACAAATCAAAAATATATTTAAATTTAAAAAAAAGTCTCTGAAAAAAAACAGCTCTCCAAAAAATACATTAATACAAAATTGTTACATCGAACAACAAACATAATCTTTAAAAAACAATTCAAATGTCACAACATACCGGTAAATAAATCAAAAATATATTTTTATATATATTATCCCAGTTCAAACCCATGCCCACTTTGCCCATAAATGTACCATTCAAGACCCATATATGTGTTCCCAGTTCAAACCCATGCCCACTTGGCTCATAAAAATTCTATGCAGGACCCATATATGCATTCCCAGTTCAAACTGGGGTGGTGTGGCGCAATGGATAAGACACATGCCTTTGGTGTGAGAGACCCGGGTTCGAATCGACTGTGAGACACCAATGTGTCCCTGAGCAAGACACTTAACCCCTAGTTGCTCCAGAGGCGTGCGACCTCTGACATATATAGCAATTGTAAGTCGCTTTGGATAAAAGCGTCAGCTAAATGAATAAATGTAAATGTAAACCCATGCCCACTTGGACCATAAATATGCCATTCAAGACCCATATATGTGTTCCCAGTTCAAACCCATGCCCACTTGGACCATAAATATGCTATGCAGGACCCATATATGTGTTCCCAGATCAAACCCATGCCCAATCGGCCCATAAATATGTCATGCAAGACCCATATATGTGTTCCCAGATCAAACACATGCCCCCTTGGCCGATAAATAAATGTAAACCCATGCCCACTTGGACCATAAATATGCCATTCAAGACCCATGTATGTGTTCACAGATCAAACCCATGCCCACTTGGCCCATAAATATGCTATGCAGGACCCATATATGTGTTCCCAGTTCAAACCCATGCCCACTCGGCCCATAAATATGTCATGCAAGACCCATATATGTGTTCCCAGATCAAACACATGCCCCCTTGGCCCATAAATAAACCATGCAGGACCCATATATGTGTTCCCAGATCAAACCCATGCCCACTTGGCCCATAAATATGCTATGCAGGACCCATATATGTGTTCCCAGTTCAAACCCATGGCCACTTGGCCCATAAAAATTCTATGCAGGACCCATATATGTGTTCCCAGATCAAACCCATGCCCACTCGGCCCATAAATAAACCATGCAGGACCCATATATGCGTTCTCAGTTCAGACCCATGGCCACTTGGCCCATAAAAATTCTATGCAGGACCCATATATGCATTCCCAGTTCAAACCCATGCCCACTTGGCCCATAAATATGTCATGCAAGACCCATATATGTGTTCCCAGATCAAACCCATTCCCACTTGGCCCATAAATATGTCATGCAAGACCCATATATGTGTTCCCAGATCAAACCCATTCCCACTTGGCCCATAAATATGTCATGCAAGACCCATATATGTGTTCCCAGATCAAACCCATGCCCACTTGGCCCATAAATATGTTATGCAAGACCCATATATGTGTTCCCAGATCAAACCCATGCCCACTTGGCCCATAAATATGTTATGCAAGACCCATATATGTGTTCCCAGATCAAACCCATGCCCACTTGGCCCATAAATATGTTATGCAAGACCCATATATGTGTTCCCAGATCAAACCCATTCCCACTTGGCCCATAAATATGTCATGCAAGACCCATATATGTGTTCCCAGATCAAACACATGCCCACTCGGCCCATAAATAAACCATGCAGGACCCATATATGCGTTCTCAGTTCAGACCCATGCCCACTTGGCCCATAAATATGTTATGCAAGACCCATATATGTGTTCCCAGATCAAACCCATGCCCACTTGGCCCATGCCTGTCCCTTATGGGGCCCATGTAATCAGCTCATATGGGCTTCCTATGTGGGACTCGTACTACAAAACCTACATGGGACCCGCTGATTTCACCCAGCCAAAGCCCATGCCCACACAGTACCCATGGAACCCGTAGTTAACCCATCTGGGCCCCACCTGTCATTGCTGGCTGGGTTAAGGTCGATTACAGTGAATTATAGCCATATAATTAATTATTAACAGTCTATAATATGTCCGAGTCCGAACACTGCAATAATTAGTCATCAATGAAAGTTAAAAACAGCTTTATTTCAAAAACATTGTTTAAGAAATTAATAAAAAAAAGCACGGTGTAGATCGCTGGTGGCTTGGAAGACTTGGGTAATGGTTCATCCATTTTGCAACACGAACTGGAGGTAAGCAACAGTAATTTGTAGCTAGAACTTATAGATCTCCCTCTTTTCGTGTTTTTTTTTTTTTTGCTGCATTTGAAATGGTTAAACTTCTGTTTTCGCGCAGGTGCAGTGAGGGGAAAAACACTGAGTTTAGGGCGATCAGTTCGTAGCTCTGCTTCAACTGTGCGATATAGTCACGAGGAGCGACCAAAATTTCTAACATGCCAGAAATTCATCCGACCATCCGATTGCCGGTCGGGAGAGGTTAATCGCCTCTCGTTTCCCCCTGTACACTGCACGAACACTGCACGACAAACGACGCACGACAAAGCTGAAAATCGGCCCGACCCGAAAAAGAGTCGCACGAGTCAGAATTCGGCTCAAAATCGGGCGAAAATCGCACAGTGTATGCCCGCCTTTAGTCTGTGGATTTCTTCTTCTTCTCTGTTTCACCGCACCCGAGCACCGAGCACTGGAGATTACCACTGGTTTACGCATCCGAGCACTTCTTCACCTGACCATCGAAGTCCCTGCGAGTTTGAGTCTGATTGTCTTCCCCCTGAGAGAGCCTGATCGCCTGTTCCCTGAGAGAACCAGCATCCTTGACTTTTGAGTGATATTCCCTGTCAGTTTTGCTGTTCTAATAAACACTGTTTTCACCCGCATTTGCTTCCAGTAATCTATCATGACACTTGTAGGTTTAAAATTCTAAAGGCCCATCTAATGTCCAACAACTATATACAGGTGCTGGTCATATAATTAGAATATCATCAAAAAGTTGATTTATTTCAGTAATTCCGTTAAAAAAGTTAAACTTGTATTTTATATAGACTCATTACATGCAAAGTGAGATATCTCAAGCCTTTATTTGTTATATTTATGATTATGGCTTACAGCTTGTGAAAACCACAAAATCAAAATCTCAGAAAATTAGAATATTACATGAAATCACACAGAAATTACACAGTAATCCCATGGTCATTGAACCAGGTTTTGGTTCTTTTGGCAGTGTGGGCAGGTGCAAATCCTGCTGGAAAATGAAGGAAGCATGAAGTGCTCTGAAAATGTCCTGGTAGACGGCTGCGTTGACTCTGGATTTAATAAAGCACAGTGGACCAAAGTCCTCTTTTCTGATGAGAGCAAATTTTGCATCTCATTTGGAAACCAAAGTCCCAGAGTCTGGAGGAAGAATGGAGAGGCACACAATCCAAGATGCTTGAAGTCCAGTGTGAAGTTTCCATAGTCTGTGTTGGTTTGGGGAGCCATGTCATCGGCTGGTGTTGGTCCACTGTGCTGTCCACTCAACGCAGCCGTCTACCAGGACATTTCCAGAGCACTTCATGCTTCCTTCAGCAGACAAGCTTTATGGAGATGCTTCCTTCATTTTCCAGCAGGATTTGCACCTGCCCACACTGCCAAAATAACCAAAACCTGGTTCAATGACCATGGGATTACTGTGTAATTACTGTGTGATTTCATGTAATATTCTAATTTTCTAAGATTTTGATTTTGTGGTTTTCACAAGCTGTAAGCCATAATCATCAAAATTATAACAAATAAAGGCTTGAAATATCTCACTTTGCATGTAATGAGTCTATATAATATACAAGTTTCACTTTTTGATTGATCTTGCACAGGTTTGAGTGTGCGGCTGCTGTATTTGTACAATTTTGAATGGAATAACTGAAACAAATCAACTTTTTGATGATATTCTAATTATATGACCAGCACCTGTATATATTATGTACTTTATAATGTCTTTCAATTCAAACACATTTAACACAATTATACAAATGGACAGTCTCTTTAAAGACATAATTTCCCCCCAATAATTATTCCTTATTTTTCTTTTTGTGATAATACCCACCAACACATAAAAACCACATAATTAGAACAATAACCAATAAGTATATAGTTAGACACTTTTACATATGAAAAAAGGAAAAAACGACAAAAATGTATATAAATGAATATGAATATGTATAAAAATTAAACATGCACATTTATATAAAACACTTATGATACATACTTCCTAAGAAGTTATTCAAGTAATATTATTTAAATATCAAATAATAACAATATTAAACAAGTAAATAAATAAAATAATTAGAATTAAAAGGAAGGGAGGGTTGTATAAAAAAATTATTAATATGTATTCCTTTATTTTATGGAATATTCTTTGATTTTAGAGTTGCCTATATCTTTTCAAAATGTATACTTTTGCTCTTAATTTCATGTTATCCTCTCCATAGTATACTTTAGAAACTAAGTCTAACCAATCATTTAAAAAGGGGATTCTTTATTTCTCCCAAAAAACTGTAAAACTGTAATTCATATAATTGTAAATAAGTATAAATCACCTTTATTAAGTAGCATAGGTCCTATACCCAAAACTATATTTTGTATCTTTATTATATTTGGTTAAAAATGTATTCCCTGAATTACTTCGGTTACATTTAAAAAAAAAAATTTAAGTATAAAATATAGGCTATGAGTGTAATGACCCATAAGTTCACCGCAACTTATTCAACATCCTAAACATAAATGATTATAGTTTGAAGATATTTCTGGTGTTAAAAATATCGCATATTAATTTTTCAAGCAAAATGTATATATTTCAGTCAAAATTGTTGCACTCCTATTTGGTGCGCATGTGCGCAGCAGCGCTTGTTAAATGTGAAGTTTAGCAGCAAAATGAAAACTTTCCAATATTTACAGATGGAGAATATACCTAGGAAATGTAAGTTTTGCACGAAAAAAAAAAAAACATGTCTCAAATGCATAAAATATATGAAAAAAAATATATAATGTTTGATGATCGATAGATAATTCATTTGATCCATGATCGATGCTTAAGAAATGCGTGCACGCAATTATGTAGACTAGATAAACCTGGATCAAATTAGTGGGATTGCGTGAACTTCAATTACTTTTTATGAAACCGCTTTAGCCCCAACTTCAAGGTTGGGGTAAGGTTCATTCAAGTCAGGTGTTGGAGTTTAATCCCCGCTTTTCTTAGCGTCTTTTATGAAACAGCCCTCTGGTGATATTAATCCCAACATATTTAAAACTAGACCTACTCAGCCTAAATGGAATATCAGAATTTTTAAGTCACAGAGCCAATGCATTTACGGGATAACTTAATTTATTGAAAATTTAATTTATTACCAGAAAATGAGCTAAATTTATCATTATATTCTTGTTTTTCTTTAAACTTGATGGATTATGTTGATTTTGGCCTTAATCTGGGAATCTGTTTATAATATGTAAACAATGCTGTGTCAAAAAATATGGATGTCAATGTTTGGTGTATACAGTGAAGATGGTGAAGCAGACTCAAATGTAGATGGCAATTTTTCTCCTTCTCGCTCATCTTTCCGTGATGTTATGGAAATTTTAATATTCAGTTATTTGTGGTGAGTTTGCAATACACCAGTTAGACAAAACAGAGTCTTTTTTCAAGTTGTATTCTCGCAAGAAGGTCATTCACATATAGATAATGTTCTGTAGAGAAGAACAACCTTGTTTATACACATCACTCACCCTGCAGTTTTCCTGTTATGTTAATTACATTTAAGATTTAAACCATATAAAAACAAAAACATCTCTCTCTCAGCCTCTGAGAAAGAAGGAACTGCTTCTAAAAAAAAATAAGTGTGTGGGGTTCTTAAGTAACACCTTTTGTTGCAAAGACACTTTCAGGTCGTTTCAGGTGACAGAAATAGCAGTAATTTTCCACTTAAATCAGTTGTCGTCATGCAAGTATATACATTACATGAAGAAAAATGAATTGCCACTACAGTGATTTCTGAAGTCTTATATTGAACAATGTGCATCCACCATTTTCACTGCATGTTAATGAACTGGGGTGTTTGCGCACATGATATCAGGAAGCAACGTAATGTGCACATGACGACAGGGAGGTGATGGGAGGGGTAACTCGATTTACACACCACCACTTCTGCTAGTTTTACTAAGATATCCCGTGCGAATTGGCCATTATTATTACTGACGTCCTGTGGTAAAATTACATTACACCACATCTCTGTGTTAAACTAGTCCCATCCAAATAGGGCTTAACAACGAGTCTATCATCAACCTTTTAGTCATGAAGTGCCATTTTTAAGCTTCCAAGTTAATCACAGTGCACCAACCCATATATCCCTTTCATAATAAGATGATTTTTCATAAAACAATTGGTTTCACCACCACTCAAAACCCAAATAAATAGTGTTCCAACCAATCACCGACAGGGGTGGGTGTTGTGAGGTTTTGCGCTCGTGCATAGCTGCCTATGACGGCTGCATGCGAAAACCTCACAACACCCACCCCTGTCGGTGATTGGTTGGAACACTATTTATTTGGGTTTTGAGTGGTGGTGAAACCAACTGTTTTTGTGTGCAGATCTCAGAGCCTAGGCTGTCTACAGAGACACGTTTTTTTGACGGCCTGCTTATGGGGCGGGCAGCTAGCGGATCGTTCGGAAATATTAGATGAATGTGATCATTTATGTTTGGGCCTGAAATCGCTGATACAACCTTTAATTGCTCTGACGTGTTTATTTATCTTAAATAAATAAAACCACTTTTCATAAAGAAACAAGAACATGATTTTCTTTTTAATTAATGATATGTGCATTCTTTGTATCAATTTGCATACAATATTCTTCATTCTCTCAAGCAGACATACTTTTTCAGATGTATCCATTTACCTGCTCTTCTCTTTTTCCTAACCATTTCGGTTTACATTTTTGAACGTTTTATGAGACATGCAGCGAGTGTATGCCAACTTATGTCCTGCCGGGTAGATCAGCAATTCTAATGAGTAGTATTAGTTATCAATTGTCCCTCCCCAACATTTGTCTCGTTTTTAATTTGTTGACAAAAATGTCAAAAGATAGCTTTATAGTTTTGTATAAAAATAACTGGTTTTTATTTAGTTATCGTATCGCCTGATGAAAATTATGATAAATGATTTGTCAATGAAATAAACACTGCTCTAGCTTCAGAGGTTTTCAGCACGTGTGGAAGCACAGATTATGTCAATAAATCAGAATCATTGTTATTCAGCCCTACTTTTCCAATCTCACATTTCACTGATCTGCAGTTAAAAGTGAACAAATGTTATGTATTTATGGAAGATTTATTTTTGCAATTGGTGTTTACTATATTTGAAAATACATAAAAAGAACTAAAGAAACATGAAACGCTCACCTCAACAATATTTGTAGATCTTTCTTTTTTCTCTTCTGAACTATCGAGTTGAACAGCAGCTCTGAAATTTCTTTCACTTCCGTGAAGGAAGTGAAACTGCTTTTCAAGAAGAGATATATGCACATAATATGTCTGTGCACTACAGGGCGTTCTAGTTCACTCCCTTGTATGTTGTGTTGAGTCATAAAAGACGTTCCCAGTAAACAGAAATGAGTTAACACAGCAATCATCTCAGCGTACCATTGTGTTACACACTCACCTAAAAGGATTATTTGGAACACCTGTTCAATTTCTCATTAATGCAATTATCTAATCAACCAATCACATGGCAGTTGCTTCAATGCATTTAGGGGTGTGGTCCTGGTCAAGACAATCTCCTGAACTCCAAACTGAATGTCAGAATGGGAAAGAAAGGTGATTTAAGCAATTTTGAGCGTGGCATGGTTGTTGGTGCCAGACGGGCCGGTCTGAGTATTTCACAATTTGCTTAGTTACTGGGATTTTCACGCACAACCATTTCTAAGGTTTACAAAGAATGGTGTGAAAAGGGAAAAATATCCTGTATGCGGCAGTCCTGTGGGCGAAAATGCCTTGTTGATGCTAGAGGTCAGAGGAGAATGGGCCGACTGATTCAAGCTGATAGAAGAGCAACTTTGATTGAAATAACCACTCGTTACAACTGAGGTATGCAGCAAAGCATTTGTGAAGCCACAACACGCACAACCTTGAGGCGGATGGGCTAGTACAACAGCAGAAGACCCCACCGGGTACCACTCATCTCCACTACAAATAGGAAAAAGAGGCTACAATTTGCACGAGCTCACCAAAATTGGACAGTTGAAGACTGGAAAAATGTTGCCTGGTCTGATGAATCTCGATTTCTGTTGAGACATTCAGATGGTAGAGTCAGAATTTGGTGTAAACAGAATGAGACCATGGATCCATCATGCCTTGTTACCACTGTGCAGGCTGGTGTAATGGTGTGGGGGATGTTTTCTCGGCACACTTTAGGCCCCTTAGTGCCAATTGGGCATCGTTTAAATGCCACGGCCTACCTGAGCATTGTTTCTGACCATGTCCATCCCTTTATGACCACCATGTACCCATCCTCTGATGGCTACTTCCAGCAGGATAATGCACTATTTCACAAAGCTCGAATCATTTTAAATTGGTTTCTTGAACATGACAATGAGTTCACTGTACTAAAATGGCCCCCACAGTCACCAGATCTCAACCCAAGAGAGCATCTTTGGGATGTGGTGGAACGGGATCTTCGTGCCCTGGATATGCATCCCACAAATCTCCATCAACTGCAAGATGCTATCCTATCAATATGGGCCAACATTTCTAAAGAATGCTTTCAGCACCTTGTTGAATCAATGCCACGTAGAATTAAGGCAGTTCTGAAGGCGAAAGGGGGTCAAACACAGTATAAGTATGGTGTTACTAATAATCCTTTAGGTGAGTGTATATTAGGGGTGTAACGATACCCTCATGTCACGATTCTATACATATCACAATACTGAAATCACAATACGATATTATTGTGATACTCCAAGACATATGATAAAAGGTTAACAAAAAGTGTACTGTTTATTAAACTGATAAATTTGAAATTACATTGTGTGTATAAATGAATATTCTTGGACTTGGTGCTGGAAACCCAAAGCACAGGACAATAGAGACACCAGAATAAAAATATTCATGATTCTGAAGCTGAAAATAGAGTTATTTTAGATGAATACGTTTCTCTGTCACTGACTAGATTTAAAATAATGTAGGCCACTTTTTTACACATATATTCCCCTATTGCATTATTATACATTATATTCAACATTATGTATAATATTTGAATGTAGTACTGACACTAAAACTCTGAAAACGTAAATTTTTTCTCATATAGTAATTTTTATTCTAGGGGGTGAACTATTCACGATACATATTGTCACTATTCACGATACATACAGATGGTAGTCAAACAGAATGCCTATTACCGTCGCGGCAAAAATAAACCAGTCGCATTTCAATTACTATTCTATTGAGGAATGAGACGAATTAAGAGCGCTTCTCACTGAGCGAACACACATTGGAACGTTTGGGCATTTTGCAACTTGTAATGGCCGAGTGGTAGAACTTACGTTTCGATCATTTAGATGACACAGGTTCAAATCCCGAACCAACTTGGACTACTGAATTTTTTATATTAGCCTATTAATGCCTTTTATAGCCTATTATTGATGCAGAGAGATTTGTCTAGTTCTAAAACTCTGTTACACCATAGTTTTTTTGCTTATATTTATAAAATAAAATTACCATGCATTTCCATTTTACATTAAGGAACAATTTTTTTTTATTATTTATTTTTATTTATCCTTTATTTTACCAGGTGATGTCCCATTGAGATAGTCAAATCTCTTTTACAAGGGAGCCCTGGGGCAACAATTACACAGGTTACACAGAATCACAAAACAGAATAAATAAACATAAAAGAAAATAACATAAAAGGCTCATTGAAAACATGTGCATTGTTCAAATTTGGATTGTTTAAGTAATTGTTTAAAATGTTCAAGTGGGATAAGAACAGAAAGCTTCAAAACCTTTTGGAGTAAATTCCAACACCAAGGAGCAGCATAACTAAAAGCTGTCTTACCAAATTCAGTTGTTACACGTGGGATATTTAGAGACAGAATGTTAACGGAGCGGAGATTGTAAAGGTAATGATTCCTGGTCAACAAACTATTAAGATGGCTGGGTAAATTACCATTAATAGCTTTAAAAATAAAAATGTGCCAGTGGAACCATCTACGCAGACCTAAAGAGCTAAAACCAGTTGCCTCATAAAGACGACAGTGATGAGTACGTGATTTGGCATTAGTAATGAACCGTAATGCACCATGGTAGACTGTGTCAAGTGTGTGCAGTGTGGTAGAGGCAGCATGCATATAAATAACATCCCCATAGTCCAAGACTGGTAAGAAAGTGGCACTAATCAATTTCCTCCTAGCTTTGATAGTAAAACAGGATTTATTTCTAAAATAAAAGCCGAGCTTTACTCTCAGTTTTCTCACTAATTTTTCAATATGTACTTTGAAGGTTAGCTTTTCATCAATCCACAGACCAAGATATTTATAAGATGAAACATTTTCAACACACTTCCCATCTAGTGTGGAAATGGCTAGGGCGGTAGATGCGGGTACAGTGCGAGACTTTGTGAACTGCATCACTTTAGTTTTACCAGCGTTTAATACCAGTCTAAGTTCAATGAAGGTGGCCTGTAATAAATTAAAAGACTGCTGTAGTGATTGATAAGCTTGAGCTAGAGTGGGGGTGGAACAATATAGTACTGTATCGTCTGCATAGAGATGTATTTTGCCATTATCTGCTACAGAGGCAATGGTGTTAATGTAAATGGTAAATAGGACCGGACCAAGGATAGACCCTTGAGGGACACCTCGCCGGACCCCCAGTGGTGCAGAACTATGCCCATCGACAACTACAGTCTGTGTTCTGTTGGCAAGATAATTTCTGAACCAATCAACTGCCTTAGTGCCCAAGCCAATGTCCCGGAGCCTCTCAAGCAGGATACAGTGATCAACTGTGTCAAAGGCCTTTGACAAGTCGATGAACAGGGCAGCACAGCTCATTTTATGGTCAAGATCACAGATGATGGATTAAGCACCTTGGTAGCTGCAGTAATGGTGCTATGCTTGGCCCTAAAGCCTGACTGTTCTGGAGAAAGTATCTGATAATTTTGCAGGAAGCCCTTAAGTTGGGTATTTACTAAAGACTCTAGGACCTTTGCAAGTACAGACAATTTGGAGATTGGGCGATAATTATCGAGAATGGAAGGGTCCCCCCCTTTCAGCAGGGGCAGCACATGGGCTGATTTCCAAACATCTGGTAAGTCATTTGAAGACAGGGACAAGTTAAAAATGTATGTAATAGGTTACACTATGATATGCGCAGATAGTTTAAGTAAAGCAGGATCTAAGCCATCAGGTCCAGCTGATTTCCTAATGTCAATTTCCTTAAGAGCCTTAAGAACTGCAGATGAGGGAATGAATTCAAAATCGAATCCCTCACTGACCAGAGAAGCAGGTGAATCGTGTTGGAGGGGTGAGGAGACATGGCTGTGTAAGACCTCTTCAGGATATGATTGTTCAAATATGTCACCTGCCTTAATGAAATGGTCATTAAAAGCATTAACAATATCATTCTTGTTTGAGATCCGTTGGGTGTCTTTAACTATATGCTTGGGGAGAGCAGAGTCACTGGTAGGTGATTCCAGAGATTTTATCGTCTTCCAAAATTTGGATGAGTTATTTAGGTTTGAGGACATAGATTTGAGGTAGTAGTCAGATTTGCACTTTCTTACAAGATAAGTGCACTTGTTCCTAAGATATCTAAAGTTAGTCCAGTCAGATTGGAGGTTTGTGGTCTTTGCTAAGGCCCAGGCTGCATTTCTCTCATGGATCAGAGAAGACAGTTCATTGGAGAACCAGGGGTTATCACGCCCTTTAATTCTATAGCATCTTAGAGGGGCATGTTTATCAGTAATCGAGAGAAAAAGTGATTGAAAGTAGTTCCATGCCACATTGATATCTGGTATAAGATTAATTCTAGAGAAATCACAGATGTTTAATTCATGTAAAAAGGCTTGTTCTACAAATCTTTTAAAATTTCTTTTAATAAGGATGCGAGGCTTGGATTTAGGGAGCTTGGTGTCCCTAACACATGCTATGGTGCAATGATCACTAATGTCGTTAGAGAATACCCCTATTCCTTTATATTTCTGAGGAGTGTTGGTGAGTATTAGATCTATTAGGGTTGACTTATCTGGAAATTTTATATTAGGACGTGTAGGAAAGGAAACAAGCTGAGTAAGATTTAGCTCATTACAGATATTTTTCAGACAGTCAGAATTAGCAGAGAGCCAGTCGAAGTTCAGATCTCCCATAAGCACAATTTCCCGATCCCGTAATTCGACTAATACATCAGCTAGATAATTTAAGGCCTCCTTAACAGCAGATGGAGGCTTATAGCAGGCAATGACAGTAAGGAGTGATGTGGAAGAAAAATAAATGTCAATAGACAAAAACTCAAATATTTTAGGACGGGAGATAGATTTAGTTACTCTGCAATTAAACCTGTTTTTAATGTAAATGGCAACACCACCACCCTTACTTTGACGATCACTACGAAATAAATTATAACCAGTAATATGAATAGAAGAGTCAGAAACCGATTTCTTCAACCAAGTCTCAGATAAAACCAAAACATCAGGGTCTGAGGAAGACACCCAAACCCGGACTAGGCCAATTTTTGGCACAAGACTTCTAACATTCATGTGGAGGAAGCCAAGACCATTTCGTTCTTTAAAATCGGATGGGGTAGGTAAATTAATGCATGGGGGTGTAGGCCCAGGATTTGGCTTAATGTTACCTGACATTAAAAGAAGTAAAATTATTAAAAGACGATATTTTAATTTAACAGCTTTGGAACTGTGAAAATCATGATTATGTGATTGGCCAGTTGATATTAAAACATCAAATATTTCCATGACAGTTTTACTAGAAACACAGAAATATATATTAACAGGAAATAAATTAGATTTATTGACTGGTTGATAGAATGCAGTGCACGAAAAATGCATAAGTGCAATATAGGAGAGTTCAGGATGGAAGCCATTTATGTCGTCAGGAACTTTGTCAATTGGAACAGTATAAAATGTGGTAATATTAAAAGTCATTAATAGGAGAACAATGCGAAGCAGGAGGTACATGGAATGCATTGTAGGTCTTCAGCGATGCGCCCAGAGTAGCCTAATCCACAGAAACAGGAAACAGCTGATTGAGTTTGTACTGCGGAAGACCAAAAAGCGGAGTAAACAAACAAACCAACGTGGTTGTTGTGGATTTTACAATGTCATGATGCAAACATTGATGGTAGAAATTTGCCCAAACAACTTTCCTTTTCAAGCAAGTTTGAGTGCGAAGCTAAACCACTCCGGGCAGACGAGTAGCCTTAACTTTGCGTTGAGTGCGAGGTGGAAAATGCTCACGCGTCAGCTGAGCTGAAAGCGGGAGATAAAGCTGTATCAGCACTCGCACTGTTTCTTATCGTTTTCACAACAAAAAATGGTTAAGGTAAGAAGTATAACTTTCCTTAGTAAGAAAAGTTTGAGTGCGTTGATAATTCATCCATTGATAATTCATCCATGAAAACGCGTGAAATTACGTTCAGTCCAGACAGTCTCCATTCGTCCGCTATGGCTGTGATGTCGTCGTAAGCCGTTCGTGCAGGTGTTGTCGAACTCAACAAAGACTTCTTCGATAGAGCAGATGTGTTCTAAAATCATTACAAATCCCAATGGACTGAATCAAATTCTGAAGCTTTGAGTTTACTATGCGATTTCTGAAATCACTCAACTCAAATCTGATTATACAATGACTTTACTTCTGTAGCCTATAATAATTCCAATCGTAATTTCAAAAGCAGTTCTTTTAAAAAAAATTAAATAATAATAATATTTATTATTATTCGCGTCTGAGCGCGTTGTTGTCTTTGGAGCTCCATCGATTGATTTATAATTCTTGATTTCTCTTTAAACTCACTTACAACGAACATTTTCTACTTTTCCTCACCTCATAGTTATAACGCGGATTGTTGAGCAGACGCGTCTCAAGCCTTGTGATCCAACGCTGGATACTCTTATAGGTTACGTCCGTGGATCACGGCTGAACGCGTCTTCTCCGCACTCATTTAAGTTACAAACAAACATTTTTCACCTATCGTGCGTCTACTCTACACCCGTACCACTGAAAAGACGGATTATATCCAAGACTTAAGCCATAAATTAGTATTAATATTGATAGCACCACTGGTAGCGTCGTTGCTAACTTAACTTACTGTCCATCTGTTAAAATGGCGAATATATCAAATGTAAGTAGTCTACCTTTTGGTGCAGGTGAGGACACATTTGAGCTGCACGCGGTGCAGTCTGAGCTGGAAGCTGTTGAGAAACAGATCCACGACCTTTTAGTAAGAAAAGCCGAGCTGATAGACCGGCGTTTGGCTCTCGAAACATCGCGCGCCGAGGCACACAAATCAGAGATTAATGTTACTAACCCGCTGACTCCGACCTCGTCTACTCCGTGCGTTCCTCAACATCGGTCCCGAACGTCGAGGTCGCGATCAGCCATGGTCTCGTTCACTCCGGCTCCAACATGCCATCACGAAGCCTGGATTTTTCCGCAGCGGAAGTCGCGAGTCAGGTCTAGACCAAGAAAACTCTCTCCGACCCTCCCGGTTTTCGAGATATCCACACAAAACCGCTTCTCCCCTCTTCGCGAAACAGAACGCGATGCTGTGATCATCGGCGATTCCATCGTTCGACACGTACACGTTACGTTAAATAAAAGTAAGGTGCATAGTCACTGCTTTCCTGGTGCTCGTGTTTCCGAAGTCGCTGCTCACGTTCCCGAGATTCTGAACGAGCGCGTCGGAACCGTTGTCCTGCACGCGGGAGGGGCCGACATCAGACTGCGCCAGACGGAAGTTTTGAAGAAAGACTTCAGGAATCTGATCGATACGGTACGCAGCACATCGCCTGATATAACGATTATTGTGTCAGGACCGCTTCCCACGTACCGACTAGGTCATGAAAAGTTTAGTAGATTATTTGCGCTTAATGAATGGTTAATGTCATGGTGCAATGAGCAGAAACTTCTCTTTGTAAATAATTGGAATCTGTTTTGGGAGCGTCCTAGGCTTTACCGTGCTGATGGCTTACACCCAAACAGATTCGGATCGGATCTTCTGTCAGATAACATCTCCAAAATGTTAAATACCTTTTGACTAGTAAACAAAAGTCCAAATCATAGTCTCTGCTGCACCAATTTAACTGATATAAATAGTGTAGAACATTGCATAGAAACTGTGTCTATTCCTCGTTTAGTGAGATCAAATCATAAATCTACTGCAGGATCTAGAAAAAATCTAATTGTTATTAAACCAGAAAATGTTGCTATTGGTAATCAAAAACAATTTTTAAAGCTAGGTCTTTTAAACATTAGATCACTCACACCTAAGGCAGTTATTGTAAATGAAATAGTCACAGATAATAGCTTCGATGTACTTTGCCTTACTGAAACCTGGCTTAAACCAAATGATTATTTCGGTTTAAATGAGTCTACTCCATCAGGATACTCCTATAAGCACGAGCCCCGTCTGAATGGTCGTGGCGGCGGTGTTGCAACAATCTATAGAGATTTTCTCAATGTTACTCAGAAAACGGGTTATAAGTTTATTTCATTTGAAGTACTTGTACTAAATGTTACGCTCTTAGATGATAGAAAAACATCCCTATTATCTCTAGCCTTGGCTACCGTATATAGACCGCCTGGGCCTTACGCTGATTTCCTAAAAGAGTTTGCAGATTTTCTCTCAGACCTATTAGTTAACTTCGATAAAGCATTAATTGTTGGAGACTTTAATATCCATGTAGATAATCAAAATGATGCGTTAGGGCAGGGGTCGGCAAGTAACTTTGGCCGAGGGCCAATATTTTTTTTTGCCAGTAGGTGGCGGGCCAGCTACACAGAGTAGGCCTATGGATACAAATTAAATACTCTTATATAGGCCTATAATCGCAGAATATGATGGGTCCGTCACTGTCCGTGGATCATTCGTTCAATCGTTTTTTCAAATTAAAACCAAAAATAAAAAGATGAAAAACTACTTGTTTTTCCATTATTTATTTCCTGAACTAAAATGAAAAAACAAATAACGACGGGTTTTCTGATTGTACTCAGATCAAAAATAGAAAAAATTTATTACTGGATTAGACTAATTTTAATTTTGATTTTTTATTTTGAATTTAACACCTTAAGCATATATCAAGGAAATAATTTAAAACAGATCAAGTACTATTGTGGTAACAGATTACAGCCATTTTAATAAAGGTGTGAATCATGCCTCATTCGCTTACAGTCCGACTTTGGAACTTTATTCCTTTTTTATTATTATTATTTATTCGGGACACACACATACACACCTAAGGTTTAAGGAGGTCTGTCAATATAAATATTACGCTATTTTAACATTGTAGGCCTACTGTCAGCAGAGAAAAAAATGCCAAAGAAAAAAATTATGAAATATAAATAACATAAATTAAATAGGACAAAAGCAGCCTATCACTCAAATTTCTAAGCAACCTAAACGAAAATCATATTGCCCTACTGACAAATGAAGTAGGCTATTTTCTGCCGAACTATTTCAAACATCCTTGCAAAAAAAGAATGTTGTTGGCTGACAATGGTTTCAGTACCAAACAGCTCCTCAGAGCTAGGTGTAGCCTACAGGTGGTCCGAATTAAGTGCGGATACGCTGTCAAAAGGTGTTGGAATGGGCTATTGTCAGTCAGACCGCCCGCTCCGTCCAAAGTACACCAGAGTTCTGACCGCTACAGTCTTTTGACGCGCGAATGGACACAAAGTGGTCAAGCGTAACTAGACGTGGCAGGCGCGAATTTGACGCGCTATTCGCGTCCAGTTTGAACGTACAGTTATACTTTAAAATGTAATCCCGCGCCGCATGATTCCCTATGTGTGTTTCACACAGTATGCGGCGGTGAAATCGCCGCGCGACTACGGCTTTTCTCAAGTATTGGAAGAGTTTTGTGCAGCATTTAGGACTTCCATAATAATCCGGCGGGCCAGAAAATATTGCTGGCGGGCCAGTTTTGGCCCGCGGGCCGCCAGTTGCCGTTCCCTGCGTTAGGGGCTGCGTTTACTGATTTATTAAACTCCTTTGGGGTCAAGCAAAACATTACCGGACCGACTCATCGATTTAATCATACACTCGATTTAATTATATCACATGGAACCGATCCAACCGATATAGATATCATTCCACAAAGTGACGATGTCACTGACCATTACATGGTAACTTGCATATTACGTACTCCTGTAATATATCATGCTGCGCCGCGTTATCGATTAGGCAGAACAATCCTTCCATCCACCATAGATAATTTTTCAAACAGCTTATCGGATCTGTCTCAGCTGCTCAGTGAACCCAAACAAACAGATGAACTTGAGGAATTAACTAGCACTATGAGCACCATTCTCTCTGGATCATTGGATATTGTTGCGCCCATTAGATTAAAAAAGGTCAGAGAGAAAAGTAAAGCACCATGGTACAACAGTACTACGCGTGTTCTAAAGAGAGAAACCCGTAATTTAGAGCGTAAATGGAAACAAACCAACTTAGAGGTCTTTAGAATCGCATGGAAAGACAGTATGTCACGTTATAAAAAGGCCCTAAAAGCGGCCAGGGCTGAGCATCTACGCAAACTAATAGAAAACAACCATAACAATCCTAAGTTCTTATTTAACACCGTGGCGAGACTAACAAATAAACAGATGTCTCCTGAACAAAGTATTCCATTACAGTTTAGTAGTAATGATTTCATGAAGTTCTTCACTGAGAAAATAGAAAACATCAGAACCACAATTGTAAACGTTCAATCCTCAATCGCGCCTTATAATTCAGCCTCAATTATCACGCCGCAAGAACAATTACAGTGCTTTTCAACTATAGAACAAAAAGAGTTAAATAAATTTATCATTTCCTCTAAAACAACAACATGTTTATTAGATCCCATACCAACTAAACTATTGAAAGAAGTGTTACCTGTAGTGGAAGAGCCTCTCCTCAATATTATTAACTCGTCTTTATCTTTAGGTCATGTTCCAAGAACATTTAAATTGGCAGTTATAAAACCTCTCATTAAGAAACCACAATTAGATCCGAATAATCTAGTAAATTATAGACCCATTTCAAATCTACCTTTTATGTCTAAAATACTAGAAAAAGTTGTGTCCGCTCAACTGGGCTCTTTCTTACAAGAAAATGACACCTATGAAAAGTTTCAGTCTGGATTCAGGCCGCATCATAGCACTGAAACTGCGCTCGTTAAAATCACAAATGATTTACTTTTAGCTTCTGACCAAGGCTGTATCTCAATATTAGTTTTACTTGATCTTAGTGCTGCGTTCGATACTATAGATCATACAATACTCTTAGATCGACTACAAAATTATACTGGTGTTCAAGGACAAGCATTAAGCTGGTTTAGATCGTATTTATCTGACCGCTACCATTTTGTTTATTTAAATGGAGAAAAATCTATCATAACTCCAGTAAACTATGGAGTGCCGCAGGGATCTGTGTTAGGCCCTCTATTATTCTCAATATATATGCTGCCACTTGGAAATATTATAAGGAAACATGGAATTAGTTTCCATTGTTATGCTGATGACACTCAAATCTATATTTCATCACGGCCAGATGAAAACGCTAAATTATCCAAATTGACAGAGTGTGTTAAAGATATAAAAGATTGGATGACGCATAATTTTCTTTTATTAAATCCAGACAAGACAGAGGTACTACTTATCGGTTCAAAAAACCACCCACAAAACCTCTCACAATACAACTTTAACATAGTTGGATGTCCTGTTACTTCATCCTCTACAGTAAAAGACCTGGGTGTTATATTAGACTGCAACCTGTCTTTTGAAAATCATATTTCATATGTTACAAGAACAGCCTTTTTCCACCTTAGAAACATTGCTAAGCTACGTAATATGCTATCAGTTTCTGACGCAGAAAAGTTAGTTCATGCATTCATGACCTCGAGACTAGATTACTGTAATGCGTTATTAGCCGGTTGTCCTGCATCCTTAATAAACAAGCTACAGTTAGTCCAAAATGCCGCCGCTAGAGTTCTAACTAGATCAAGAAAATATGATCATATAACACCGATTTTATCATCCCTACATTGGTTACCTATAAAGTCCCGTATTAATTACAAGGTATTGCTACTGACTTATAAAGCCCTAAACGGCTTAGCTCCAGTCTATTTAACCGATCTTCTATCGCCCTATAATCCATCGCGCTCTTTAAGATCACTAAATTCGAGGCTTTTGGTCATACCTAGGATATCCAGATCCACCAAAGGAGGGAGAGCATTTTCACATTTAGCACCAAAACTCTGGAATAGTCTTCCGGATACTGTTCGTTGCTCAGACTCACTCTCCCAGTTTAAAACTAGATTTAAGACGCATCTCTTCAGCCAGGCATTCATATAATACTTTTAATCCTACAGTTAAATCCGGTCTCTAGTTCATAAACGCCAGAGGAGAACTGGCCCCCGACTGAGCCTGGGTTCTCCCAAGGTTTTTTTTTTCTCCATTAGGTCACCTGATGGAGTTTTTCGGTTCCTTGCCACTGTTGCCTTTGGCTTGCTCAGTTGGGGATATTTGGGGATATTTAATTGAATTAATCAATCAACGATACTATTGATCAGCATTACCGAACGTAGACGTTCCACTAGAAACAAACATTGATGTATTGTTCTAATTTATTACTGTGAAGCTGCTTTGATACAACCTGTGTTGTGAAAAGCGCTATATAAATAAACTTGACTTGACTTGACTTAATAATAAAAAAATATATAATATATAAAAAAAATATATATAATTTTTTTAAAGAACTGCTTTTACATTTGCGTGCCTACATTTGAAATCTGCACGCGCAAAAAACGCGCTATGTGAACGACCCCTTATGGCAACGTGACATTAGCCTAATCCAAAAAAATATTTCCGTGTCATTTCCTCCTTTCTTATCAACAAGTGGATTTACAGCCGGAGGAAACGCAGCTTTTTGATATAAAGTTTTTCTTGTTCCCGAATACAAATATTTTTTTAAGTATTTGTTCAAAACACATTATTTGTGCCTTTCCGAATACCGTATTCGGGTTCGGCTCCACCCCTAATATATATATATATATATATATATATATATATATATATATATATATATATATATATATTCTTTTACTTCAATGAAAGGTTAGATTTTTGCCAATTTTTTTAATAAAATATCAAAAGGATTAACAATGCAGATTTAGTTTTTACAGCCATCTTTTGATTATTACCAAGGGGGCAAATAATTGTGACCAGCACTATAGATATGTAAGGGTTAATGCCCAAAGAGGTGTCCATTATCAGGTATTAATGGACGACGGCAGGCGTGAACCGGCCGACGCGCAGCGGAGGTGAGTTGCCTCCGCTGAAGTCCATTAATACCTGACAATGGACACCTCGAAGGGCATTAACCCGCTTATACCATGGTCACTTGCCAAATAACACATTTTTAAAACATTATAGTTTATATTTTAAAGGTACACTTCACCCATTTGCATTAAGCTTTGCATTGTTAGAAACCCAGTCATACTATTGAATGGTCGTGCAACACTCTCTCATTTTCCCCTGAGACGGGAGAAATCCGTTATTTACCTTTTACACTTCCTCCTACAATGACGCAAAAATCGTTTCTGTTGAGACTACAAGCACTAGTTCCTCATCTTTCCCAGGGGGCGGGACCCGCTCACGTTACAGACCTATTACAGATCAGTGGGTGGGACTTTACTCTCTGAAACTGAAAGCAATATCCTCCATCTTGTTTGAAGCTAAGCTAACAGGCGCTGTGGAGGCAGATGTAAAGTTATGACAATAGCGGAGGAGAGTGCTCAATATGATATAGAGGAAGAGGATTTCGGAAGTCTGATGCTTGAATCAGGTTTTTGTGGCTACCTTTACAAGCCGGATTATAGCAAAGAGCAGCCGAGGCAGAAGACCTGCCTGCCGCGGACGAAGAGCCCGGACTGGCTCGAGTTAGGGCGGACTGGTGGCGCCGGTGATCTCACTATGCAACTACGAACCGCTACGAACACAGAGATAGAGTCCGTCTGCTGCAAAGAATTTCAATGATGACAATTTCTCCTGGACAAAATCTCTGAATCAGACGAGGACACGGACGTTTGTGTTGAGAACTATCCTAGTTTCGCACCGCATGTTCTGACTGAACATCCAGGTACCATGCAATAATTCACCTTTTCGAAAGAAATACAAACGAGGAGTAATGCACTAATGAGTTCGCCAACTAGCTAGACATTTTGTGTGAATGTGAAATTAAAGGGGACATATCATGCTAAATCCACTTTTTTAGCACTTAAATGCATTTTGTTGTATATTTGTGTGTTCTGAGTGTTTAAAAGTACAGAAAAGTTGAAATTATTCTCTTCAGGTGCTTCGTTGATATCTTTATATTCTGTTTTGGCCTTATTTTTCAACCTGTTCCGATTTTTCTGTTATCTATGACGTTTTGTGAACTATTACGTCACAGTATTTGCAGCGGAACTGCCAAATAAGGACATTGACTTCCAGCCCAACACTTCGAGCAATCCGCCATTTTTATTTCTCGCTGCAATTTTGTAGTCCAAGCTAAAAGATGCAGAAGTTACGAGAGGGTAAGTTAAAATGTTCGGTTGTTGGATGTAGTAACCCACACGCTTCATTACACCGTCTAATGTAGATGAACTGCCACGCTTGTGACAGGGCGCATGTTTAACTGAAAGAACGAGCAGAGAGAGAGACCCGGTCGCGCGCACGCTCTCTCTCTCCGAAACCAGGCGAAAGTGTAAACAAGACACCGTCTCCAAACTAGACGCTGTCTTGCTCTCTCTCCCTCGCACATATTAAATCAAAATAAATCGACACGGTGGTAAAAGGTCGGAAGACCAAAGTTTCATGTGTAAATACAGTAACACACCATTGCGATACATCCATATGAAGAGTTCTTCTGCAGGTTCGTCGTCTTCATTTTCATCTCGCTCCAGCCTTACATGTTCGAGCCAGAGTCGGAGCGAGATTTACAATCGACACGTTGTTGACATTTTGTTAATAACGTGTGAATAAAAAGTTTCTGTGCCGCTATAATCGTATCTCTGCTATCAAACTACAAAAATGGCTGAACGGGGTGGAGTTGAACCTCTGCAAACTGGAGAGGGGGCGGGGTATGAAGTTTCTCAATTGTATTTAAAGAGACCGCACCAAAACGAGTTGCTCTCAGACGCACATCAGAAAAGGGGTATAAAAGGGGCCTGTGGAGCTATAATAATGAGGAATTCAGACCCAAGCATTGCAGTTCTGCTTTATATAGACTACAAATGTATGATTTATATGTTAAAAGGAATGATTTAAAAGCATGATATGTCTCCTTTAATTTCAAGCTCTGGTGGTAGCTAGCCTTGTAGACGGAAGAGTGATTTCTCTTATAGGCAGATATGCGCTTTATGGATTAGTGGGAGTGGCTTGCGGAGCTGTGCAATGTGGTGCATTGTGGGAGTTGTCTTTCATACAAATGCATCCTGAACTTATTTTTTGTCTTTCCTCGGTCACAAAGGCACCAAATTCAAAATTTATTTTACATATCGACTACATATATGACTCACTTTAAATAAAAAACAATGTTCAAATGGGTGGAATGCCCCTTTAATTAGTTTTACAATCGACATCTAAAGTTTTACAAACAATAACTTGGTTTCAGAGATATTTATAGTCCGCTCAGCTCGTAGAAACCTTCAGTTTTGTTTTGATACAATAAATTGTAAACGGATACTTTGACTTCCTGTTGCTATGGTTACTCACAGCTGATGTATTTGATTTATGACATTTATTTCTAAATTTCGAACGGTAAACAGTCAGTTTCACCAGAACTCCTTTACTTGGTGTCCTCTATCACTTTTTAGCGGACACCCTGCAGCCAATTAGAATCGAGTATTCACCCAGACCATGGTATAAGTATATATACATATACTTATGTATATATACATATACAGCGCTCATAAAGATAATAAACGATATTCGCTTAAATACTGATTCAGGCAAACTATCAGTGCTGGTGTTACTCGACCTCAGTGCTGCATTTGACACTGTCGATCATAACATACTTCTTGACAGGCTGGAAAACTGGGTGGGGCTTTCTGGGATAGTCCTAAAATGGTTCAGGTCATACTTAGATGGGAGAGGTTATTATGTGAGTATAGGAGACCATAAGTCTGAGTGGACATCCATGACATGCGGAGTACCTCAAGGCTCAATTCTTGCGCCACTCCTGTTCAACCTGTATATGCTCCCAATGAGCCAAATAATGAGAAAGAACCAAATTGCTTACCACAGCTATGCAGACGACACACAGATCTACTTAGCCCTATCGCCTAATGATTACAGCCCCATTGACTCCCTGTGCCAATGCATTGATGAAGTCAAAAGTTGGATGTGTCAAAACTTTCTTCAGTTAAACATAGACAAAACTGAAGTCATTGCATTTGGAAACAAAGATGAAGTTCTCAAGGTGAACGCATACCTTCACTCTAGGGGTCAAACAACTAAAAATCAAGTCAGGAATCTTGGTGTGACACTAGAGTCAGACCTTAGTTTCAGTAGTCATGTCAAAGCAATAACTAAATCAGCATACTATCATCTGAAAAATATTGCAAGAATTAGATGCTTTGTTTCCAGACAAGACTTAGAGAAACTTGTGCATGCTTTCATCACCAGCAGGGTGGATTATTGTAACGGACTCCTCACTGGCCTTCCCAAAAAGACCATAAGACAGTTGCAGCTCATACAGAACGCTGCCGCCAGGATTCTGAGCAGAACTAGAAAATATGAACATATCACACCAGTCCTCAGGTCTTTACACTGGCTCCCAGTTAGATTTAGGATTGATTTTAAAGTATTATTGCTGGTATATAAATCATTCAATGGCCTAGGACCGCAATACATTGCAGATATGCTCACTGAATATAAACCCAACAGATCACTCAGATCATTAGGATCATATCAGCTAGAAATACCAAGAGTTCACTCTAAGCAAGGAGAGTCTGCTTTTAGCTATTATGCCAGCCGCAGCTGGAACCAGCTTCCAGAGGAGATCAGACGTGCTCCTACTGTAGTCACTTTCAAATCCAGACTCAAAACACTTCTGTTTAGCTATGCATTTACTGAATGAGCACTGTGCCAATGCTCGTCCGACTGTTTGTACTGTACTGTATTTTATTTTTTATTTTTTTCTTAACTGTTTTAATTATTCTTATTTCTTTTTATTATTTTAATTTCTTTTATGTAAAGCACTTTGAATTGCCATTGTGTATGAAATGTGCTATATAAATAAACTTGCCTTGCCTTGCCTTGCCTACTTATACCATGGTCTGGGTGAATACTCGATTCTATATATACTATATATATATATATATATATATATATATATATATATATATATATATATATATGTGTGTGTGTGTGTGTGTGTGTATTTATACAGTATATATGTGTGTGTGTGTGTGTGTGTGTGTGTGTGTGTGTATGTATGTATGTATGTATGTATATATGTATATATATATTCAGTGTTTCCCCCTACAGAATCTTCAGATGATCAGTAATATCATGACATTCACTAACACACCTAAAAACACTGAAACATGGCGACCGGCGGCGCTGCTAATGCGATGGCTCTGAATCCAGTTGTTGACACAAAAGGAGGAAAGTGCCACAAATGGAATTGATTAGGCTAATGTCATGTTGCCATAAGGGGCCGTTCACATTCACATGCAAATATTTCAAATGTGGGCGCACGGCAAGCGGGCTCATAATAGAGGCGTCGCGGTGCGCCTCTTAATGGTTGCATAGCAACGACAGATGCCACGGGAGAGCGAGCAAGCGTGGAAAGAAGAAAACAGTATGAACTTTTCTCCGTTGATTTATGGGGTCGCTGTGTCCATTTTTTTTACTGTCTATTTGAAAATATGCCGTCCCGGCCCTATGTGTTCGGCGATCAGGTTTCATTCTTGCGCAGCTTGTTTATTAACTTCACGTGCGGGTCTTTTCCGCTCCGTGTTTGCGCCGTGCTCTCCGTTCCGTGTGTGTGTGAGTGTGTGTCGGCGCACTGCTCTCTGCTCAATGTTCCGCTCCGTGTTTGCGCTGCGCGTTCTGCTCCTTAACGGCCCAAATGCTCCAATCATGTAGGCTACTGATCATGCACTGGAAAAGCAAATTCCGCTCAAATAATGTGAAATTTCTCAGTAGTAGACATCTGTTTGCTGAGCTGGTATAGCCATGCTGGGCAACAATGGAAAAATTATGATCACATGCTCTGTTAATAAGAGCTTTGCATGACTATACTTTATTTTGATAATTAGTCAAAAAATAAATCTGTTAAATCTGAGTATGTTGCATAGAACTGAATGAAGAATAATATACTGATGTTTATATTTTAATATAGGGCTATTTTCTATTTTTTCTTTTTTCCCCCTTTTTTTGTGTTGTTTAATTTAATTAGTGATTCTACAAGTTTGGGGGAAATGCGATTAATTGTGATTAATTGTCCCTTTCTTACATTTGAGCCCTTGCCCCAGATGAATTCTTTGCACGTCCCTGGAGGTTAGTGAAGTAAAATAGGCTATGCAAGCTAGTCACCTTTTACAGTAAACTAATGAAAAGTTTTATTTGGACTTTAATGTTCAAAATGTCTACAGGATAAAATAAATAAAGTACTAGTTACATGATGATGTATCTAAGTGCTAAAGTGTGTTACAGAAAAAAAGTTCAGTAGTGCAAGTGAGGGAGAATGAGTTTAATTTTTCCACTATCAATTTCTACCTTACAGCTGAAAATTAACACAAAAGAAAAACATGAATAATCCTATCCTAATCCTGTTTGTGACCAGTTCTACCAGAAAGACTCGGGAGAATAAATACTGTGACAATTATCGATTTATTAGAACAACCAGCAAGCAATAAAGTTCTTTGGCATAGGCCCTGTCCGTAGCTCGCAATCTGAGGGTCCGGACTCTGCATATCCTGCCTGAAGATCAAGGCAGGGGCGCAGCCGACCCCCTGTGAGGTACGGAAGGGACCATCCTGGTGGTGGTGGTGGGGAGGATGGAGGGAAGGATTCGACTTGGAGGTGGTGGGGAGGATGGTGGTGAATTGGAGCGTCAGCATCTGCGAACTCAAACATGAGTAAGTACCGATCTTTTATACCACAAGTGTTGGAATGTGATTGGATAGATAAAAGGTAAAGTGACGTAACAATTGAGTCTTTCCGGCAGAACTTTATGCTAAAGCTTTCATTTCAAGGTACGTGCTGCAATAATCATGCCTTCTGTTGATGGTATGTCAAATTTGTATGTCTCAAAATGTCCATTTCTATCCACAAAACTTGCCAGAAGTCCTGGTTTAAGGGGTTATTAAAAAAAATTATATATATGTATACATATATACAGGGGTGCACATAACTTTTTTAGTGAGTTACTCAGGTGAGTACCAGGAGATGGTGTTTGGTACTCACCCCATATGTAGCGTGATCTTAATAAGTGCAGTCTTCCTCACTGTCCTCCTCAGTGTCGCCACCACTGTCCTCTGCTTCAGCTTCCTTCATGGTAGATGATGAAAATGCTGCAGATGCACCTCCCTGTCCTTGGTTGAGCCTCCGATTAGCTGTCTCCATCCACAGGTCAACAGCTTTCTTTGGGTCAAATGTCTCTGTGGTCTGTTTTGACAGGTGTATCTGCATCAGGGCTGAGAGACGAGCATGTGACAGACGAGATCTGTACTTGGATTTTATTACGTTGAGATGTGAGAATCCCCTCTCACAAGCTGCACTGCTTAAAGGCAGTGTAAGAGACAGCTTAACCACATTGATGATGTTGGAGTAAGCATCTGGGTTACTTGTATTTACTATTTGGACCAAGTCATACACAGAAGAGGCTCCCAGGCGTTTTCCTGCCTGCTTTAAGCGCATCCATTCTGTCACAGTGGTGTCTTTGTCAAGTTGCAATGTGGCCTCATATATCTTGAGAATTCTGCAAACTGTTGTGTTTCCAAAACTGTGGAGGTCTTGCATTTCCTGAGGCCATGTTGAAGGATCAAATACTAAGAAGTGATCACATGAT
Source organism: Scardinius erythrophthalmus (assembly GCF_964197995.2). NCBI lineage: Eukaryota > Metazoa > Chordata > Actinopteri > Cypriniformes > Leuciscidae > Scardinius > Scardinius erythrophthalmus. The sequence goes on from NC_138224.1 coordinate 35,423,528, forward strand.
TTGAGGGCGTCATATCTGATTTCAAACTCTTCAATTAACCCCCTGAGTAAGTTTGTCTTGTCTCTGTCAGCATCAGCATTAGAAACAGTGTGCCCTGTGGCCTTCACCATCAAGCAAAAGTGTTAATTGTCCAATGGCCACCATGAGTTCATCCTTACATTCTCCAATGGTCAGCTTTTCCTTCTGAAACCTAATGGATGTGGTCTTCAAAATGTTGCCAATGTCAAGCATGTTTGACATTTCATGTTTGTCAAATAAAGGATGGTTGAAATTCTTTGAGCATTTATAAATTGCACCTGTTTTGTCTGCTAGTTGTGGATTTGAGCGGCAAATCTTGCACCACATTTCAGTTCGCTCATCGTTAGCTTCAAGTCACTGCACATCTTTGAGCCATTTTTCCACGCTCTGACTCCAGTTGACGTTTTTTTGTAGGTGGCTAAACGCCAAAAAAGCTGCTTAATGTCTGTTGCTTTTTGAACATCTCTGATAGTATAACTTAGTTGACAAGCAACATGTCATGTGTAAGGTTAGATGAAAAGATCGGTTAAGTACGCAAAGGCGGGGAGTAACACAAGTCGCATTACGCATTCCTGATTTTTGTCGCTCATGCATACGTGCACTTATGTGCACCCGTGTATATATATATATATATATATATATATATATATATATATATATATATATATAGATCAATATAACAATATATATATATATATACATATACAATATACAATATAACTCAAAGGGGATTGAATTACAGTGAATAAGAACCGAATTTGTCACGGTTCATGAATGCATTGTTTCCTTCTTGTCTCGTGTTATGTGTGTGTGGGTGTGTGTGAGTGGGCGTAATCAGCCATCATTGTCTGATCAGCGGTTCAGCTGTTCTCACTCACGGCGCCAGCTGCAGCTAATCCACTCACCTTTAAATACTCACCATATTCTCATCTCCTTTGTCAGATCGTAGTTTGAGGTCCTCCATGCTGCATGTGTTTCCATTACTGTTTGGCGTTTTCCAGTCTTGTGCTTCATTGTTCCTGTTCAGTGTTTCTCTGTGGATTACGTCTTTGTCTGGATCTGTCACCGTCAAACTCAACTCACCGCCTCATCTGTCCCGTGTTGACCATCGAAGTCCCTGCGCCACCTGCTGCCATCCGGATCTTGATTATTATTATTATCTGTCTCAATAAAGAGTTTACTTGCATTTGCTTCCTGTCTTCCATCATGACAGAACGATCTGACCCACCAATGGAAGCAGCGAGTAATCTATCAGCATCGCTGGAAGAATTTCTTCAACAGCAGTGTTCGTCGAATGGATTCCCAGGAGAAGAATCTTAACGACACAGGTAGAGGAGTACAGGCTTTGGTGGTGCAGGTGTCCGAGCTAACCCAGCAATTCCAACTCCTGCGAGCTCCCACTGCGCCACCCACGCCGGCCGTTCCCCCCACACCACCAGAGAGTCCCTCCCAGTCGGAGCCCCGCCTACCAGTTGCTGATTCATATTCCGGTGAACCCAGTTACTGCAGAGCTTTTCTTTTTTTTTTATATATTGGGTTTTTAACAGTTACAATGCGCTACTTGCACAACTACTTCCGCGTTCTACGTATTACATATCACTCGTTTCGGGTTATGGCAATGGCTACCGTGGCTACCTACTACACTCGCTGTCTTCAGGATCTTCCGAAGATCAGTGTTAATGATGTTAATTGTGTTTGCAAAAAAACAAGCAAAGCCCCATCAAGCAAACTGGCGAAGGGTTTTAAATTGTATGCCGCCTCGTATATACACGGTTACGAGGGTGTAGCGAATGTGCAAGAATCATGATTCTGTCTTTCCCTGCACACAAAACTCCTTAAGCCTTGTCATTATAAATTTTAAGGAAGCTTTTAACCCTTAAACTCATAATTGTAAATTAAAGCATGGCGCTATGAGGCTGGACTGAATTGATCTCTTTTGACGCGTTTGTTACCAAGTGATGCTTAACAGAGAACATTTCAGAACTCGAAGAGATTCTAATCTTCCTCCTTTCCCTGCAAACTAAGACCCAGGTGGTCTGTAAACACACACACACACACACACACACAAACCTTTGTGTGTAACTTAGGATAGAAATATCCTTTTAATATATGTACAATTCCATTATGCATGTGTGGTTAGTTTGCTTTATAATAGAGGTGTGGTTTGCTAGTGTAGAGCTTTGAATTCTAAGTGTTCATTGAAAGAATGTTCCTCAATATTTTCTTGTAACCCGACCTCAGGACTAGGTTATAGACTTTATGACCCCCAGGCTGCAGCCCAAAGCTTCTCTGCAAGAGCGATAATGGGGAGCCAACATTCCAACGCACACACATACACAAACTTTGAACATTAAACTTAGAATATAAGCATGTCATATTTCATACACTCCTGTGTGTTTCCCAGTTTATATTCACTCCGTTTATGACGTTTATTTGAAGGAATGAACCTTAAAATGCTTGTAATATGCATGTCTTATGTAATTTTGTATTCCTATGTATTGTATTCCTATCTTCATATGACGTGATATCTTTGAAATTCTCTCAATCTAACGGAGTCGAATTCCAATAGAAGAATGCAGTAATGTGCATTATTTTATACTTTTCATATTTCTGGAAGCCGAACGGCTTAATTTCATCTCCTCATGACACATTCAAGTGGGCGTGTCTAACAGGACAAAGGAAAAATCTTCCCGCCTGAGATGCTCTAAGATGATTGGTCCGCGTACGCAGAGTAGTCGTGAACCCATCTTCTCCATAAGAGACTGACACTGAAGTTTCTCTGAGATCACTTTTTATGAACCCTCATCGTTCAGTGAGAGAAGATCCAAATGTAATATGTTTTCCACTTTTAGGGAGCGTTCTCCGTTTCTCTTTTCTTTTCTTGAAGTCTTTTCTTTATTTTCGTCTTCGGACTCTCCCTACGTTCAGTGAAGCGAATGTAGCCTGCAACTTCAACTCAAAGAAAAAGACTCTCTTGAAATTCCCGCGACTGCGCTCAGCTCCTCTTCCTTAAAGGTCCCGTATTATGCCCCTTTTCACAAGATGTAAAATAAGTCTCTGATGTCCCCAGAGTGTGTATGTGAAGTTTCAGCTCAAAATACCCAACAGATCATTTTTTACAGCATGTTTAAATTGTCACTTTTTGGGGCTCAGAAAAACGCTCTGTTTTAGTGTGTGCCCTTTAAATGCAAATAAGCTGCTGCTGCACGGCACAGGGGGTGGAGCTTCATGAGCTCGCGCTCAGTCTCTCAGGACAATTTCATCTCACGGAATGATGATAATATCAGAAACTCTCAGTAACGGTGTTCATTTCGAGTTGGACAATAATGCCTACAGAGTCAGAGTGCTGTATAGAGATGAAACAGGTATGGTTTAGTAGTTTAATTACGGTTATTATAACGTATTTGTCATCTGCTTGTATGTATCCATTATTTATTAATAGCCTACAAGTCTGCTGTCTGAATGATGATCAAACATATACTGATGAGTTTAATAAAGTTTATTGTACATCACACAAAAGATGAAGCGTCAGTTTTACTTCAGAAAATCACCGTAAGAGCTGAGTAAAGTTACACAGTAAGTTATTAGAAGTGCGCAAGTACATAAACAAATATGGTAGAGTTGAGGGAGCATTCCTGTGGGCGGAGGTTAGTCAAAGACGGTTCTAGTGACGCCATTAAAGAAGGAAGTAGAGGGATGTAGTCCAATCGAGCCGTTCGATGTAGTCCGACTTCTGTTAAATAAAATATCTCGCTTGGCATTGAACTTTGAGTTTTATCATTTTACAGATATTATTTATACTCTAACAACAACATTACACACTAACTAAAGTTTGAAACATGGGATCATGAAGAACGGGACCTTTAAGGAAGCACGCCCGAGCACTTCGTCTGAGAGAATTTCTGGTTCCATGGCTTAGGGAGCTCTCATCTTCGTTTTTCTTTTCTTTACTAAGTTTTATTTTCATATTCGCCTCTCCCTCCACGAGGGAGATGAACTCTGAATTGTTTCGTTAGTAACTTCACGTTCGGTGAACCTTTAAATCTTCCTGCGAGTCTGCTCGCCCCAGAAGACATGATGGAACACGCACGCTGCTCTTAAGGACACACGCACGAGCACGACTCTGCGTTTTTCAGCAACAAAGAGAACCTTTTTGCAAGTATAGTTTTATGGAACTTTTAATGTGATTGATTTCTTGTTGTCTCTCTCAAAGGTTACCTGGTCTATGATTTTGGCCATACTGTGATCTCTGTCTGATCGCAGATTTTGCTTTCACTTTCTCTCGCTCACCATTTCATCCTCTCTCTCTCATCTGTTATCCGTTTTGTCTTGTATTGCTTTTACTGTTTGTATTGTTATATGCATACTCGTGTAAATTGTAGAATTTGTATTCCTTAGTTCGATGTAGTAATTAGTTCAATTATTAAAACCATTATATGCTTGATTGTTTCTGTCTAAAATGCTCATGTAACAAAGTCAATGAAATGTTCGATCTTAAGCTACAAAGCTTTACGATTTGTTAATTTATAAGGACAGGAGAATAGTTTCACGGCCAGAAACTGTTCTTCCTGAAATTATAAGAAGTGATAACTTTGTTGAGAAGTTGAGTTAATCTTACGGCCGTTTGCTGGACAAACGACTGTTTGATAGTTACGTTAATTTTCCATTAAGGGTTATCTCATATAATGATCTGAAATAGACTATTGATATATGAATGAGGAATTATAATTCGTTGTGATTGATTATTCATATATAAAATTGATCTATTTTCAACTTCGATAATTTAATGTAACTGTAATATGCGATATATATATGAAGAGTTTCGTTGCAAAACGAGATATATCCATTTTGAGAAATGTTGGTTATTTGACATTATTATTTAAGACATCAACAGTCAAGTTCATTCACATTTTTTTGTACATTAAACTATTACTTGAGCTCAGTGAAGGCCAAGGACACAATATTCTTAAAATCCAGGATATTTTTTAATTAATTTTATGTCCATAAATAGTTCATAAATAAGTAAAAAAACATGCCAAAATGCAACATATTTATCTTAACATTGTCAAACATCTTAAATTGGTTAAAAAAAATACATCATAAATATATAGAATAGTATATACAAAGATTGATTAATAATAATAAGATTCTGAGTTAGTTTTGGCCAGGACATACACAACATAATTTTTTTGCAAAACGCTATATATCCACCATAGGCTATATTCTACTACTGTAATACCATCGAAGAAATCTTTTGGATCATCAGTGGGAAAATTAACAATAATTTATCAATTAATCGTAAATATTCATAATATTCAAAAACATAATGCCATAATAAACATAATGTGACTATGGCGTGTGCCAGTAATCCAGGGCAGTCCCTGAATGAAAAGGTCGGATAACGGACGTCTTGTGTGCTTGTGCTTCACATAGGGACAGTGGGCATAAAAAAAACAAAAACAAAAACAAAAAAAACCCGTTGCACTGCCTGGCTAGCTGAGCTGTCAGAGCAGACAAACTGCAGGATGTTTATCGTTTCAACCATCCTTAAACAGCTTCGAACTATTTGTGATTAGTTACAATTTAGATCAGTAAGATTAAGTTAGTTAGATAAACGACTTGTAGTTTGTTACAGAAAGAGTGGAGGCTCCTTCCACACCGCTGCTGAAAACCAAACCTGTATGATCAGATCCATAACGTTAGCTTGACTCTGAAGCTTTGATTCTCTGACTGACAGACAGCTGTTGATCAGTGACGTAGCCTACGTGACTGACAGCTCGCCGCCTACAGTATAAACAATTAAATGGTAAACGTTTTTTTAGTTAGCCTATTGAATCCTCTTTTTAAAAATATATGTTTTATGTTTTGATATTATCGTTAAATCACTGAGCAAACTCGGAGCACTTCACCGGCGCTGACTCTCTCCTCGCTTGACATCCTGAGCTCGCGCAGCATCCTGAACGTTCTATAGCCTACTAACCGTTATATCGCACTTTGTAAAGAAACTGGGCTGGCGGATATCGCGTTTTGTGAAAAAATACATTTTGTAGTAGGCTTAAAGTGTACATTTTTAAATCGTATTAATGGCAGCAATTCACACATAGATTAAGGTACATCTGAACAGTGATTTCCAATAATAAAATCCAATTGTCAAAAAATGGCGTTTATCGCGTTTTGCAACCGAACTCTTCATATATTAATCATATTCCTATATATCATTTGAGCTAATGTTAATGTACCAACCAGTGCGGTTACAAGGGTAAGAAAAGTTTTCAATGCTATGACTGTTAGCTAGCGTCTAACAGCCTAGATTATGTTTAACAGATAACGTTATACGTTTTTTTTTTTTTCAGCTAACATTAACGTCATGTACTTGTGGTGTTATAGTATCAAATAGAGACAAGCTGACCGGGGAAATCAGCATTAGGGCCTGGTGTTACAGGTCGATGAGGAAGAATGAACCACCACACAGTCTAATAGTAGGCTAGAAGCTTAGGGTTAACTGTTCTGAAAACCCAGTACAAGTGTTCAGATGTGTTCAGATGAGTTCAAATGTGTTCCATGTTCTTTAAAAATAATAAAAAATAAGGAGGTTTTGCAAAAGAATCTGAAATCTGTAATTTTGCTATAAATAATCACATAAATCCAAGTAGTTACAGTAGTAACAAGTAGTTACAGTATAAGCTGATCCTGCAAAGCCAGCTTGTTTGACATTCTACTAACATTAACACGCTACTAACATCTACTAACTTTTACATTATTTTCAGTAATACTTTTTTTTTTTAGGTTGGACTTCAGGATGCTTCGCCTGTGGTGGTAGCGCACAGCAAGTGCTCGTGTGTGGCCGGCACTGCTTTGTGTAACCATACTATTGCTTTACTTTTTCAAACTGCCCACTACTCTCAGCTTAATATGGCAGTTGTACCCCCTTTGCTTAGCTGCACAGAAACCGAGCAATGCTGGCATAAACCACGGACAATGGTAATCATTGAACCAGACAGTATGTTCCCAGAATAGTAGAGGGAAAGAGAAGACCACTGCCTTATAGAAAATAACAATTGTGGAAGGGTTTTGTTTACAGTTTTAGCTTTAAGCTATTTCCTCCATAATGACTTTTAGTTGTCTTTAGGGTGTAAAACCAGGACCCATCAATTCCATGGTCATCACAAAACCTGTACCAAATCGTACAGAACCAGGTTGAGTGAGGTAAGTTCAGCTATGGCATTTTGAAACTTTTGTTTTTTGTTACATGTACAGGATACAAAAATAGCTAATAACAATATGAAGACCATATTTTTAAAAGATATTTGCTTTAAACATGTCCATAACAGACATTCAAAATAATCTACACTATTACAGAAGATAGAAATGCAAAGATTATGTATATAAAAATTAACATTATCAACATTAAAGGACAATTCCAGTGAAAAATGAACCTGGGGTAATTAACACATGGTTACCGAGCAGATCGTTCCCTGGGGTGCGTTTTCATGATAATCGAATGTAAAGCGTTTTATCTTTAAAAACAGATTAGCTTATAACACTAGCAGTGGTGTCAAAAGTACACACTTTTGTTACTCAAGTAGAAGTATAGATACTGGTGTTTAAAACGACTCTGGTAAAAGTGGAAGTATCAACTCAACCTCTTTACTCAAGTTAAAGTGAAAAAGTACAGGCTCTAAAACATACTTAAAGTAAAAAAGTATAAAGTAACCCTAAAAAAAAAAAGCTTAACACTAGACTCGTTGGACCTCGTATCATTGATACAACTGTTAGAAATATAAGCTTAATTTAACAACTGATTAGTGCTACATGAATCCCAAGACACGGTGAAACATATCAAACAAAAACAATGCCCTCAAAGACAACAAACTCGATGGGCATGTTTTCCTCAAACTTTATTGGAATGCAAATAGACTTCCAAACTGATGTAGTAATATTCAAGACATACCCTGGTAAAACTATCAGAACATTATTTTAGCAGCAAATGACTGTGACTTGAGTGTCTGTGTATTTAGGCGTGTGCTTGTCAGTGCGTGTTAAGGAGAGAAATATACTGCATACATTTGAGTGTGGGTGGACAAAAAGAGAGACAGAGACTTCAAACTGAGACTGCAAACCTATGCAAAAGAAACCCCTTCAAAACATGGAGTAACTCATATGCTGTATACAGAGAAACACTACCAAAAACAAAAGCAAAGTTTTGCACATCGCACTAGGAGAGTAGGAGAGTGCAAGAATGTACATTTTGTATGTGCAGTGAGTGTATTTGTGGCAGTGGTATACATCTTTGTTGTGCATTATTCCCTGAGTCCCATCAAAAACTTGGGAGTAACTTACTAAAGCGTACCCTAGGTACATATCAGAACAGTCTCTGAAGCCTGAAGTGCTTGACTTGGGACTTTGTGCAAGAACAAAAGTGCATGTCAGTCCATGTGTAACAAAAAGAGTGTGTCTGTTGGTGTGTGTGAGTGAGAGTGAAAGAGAGAGAAAAAGAGAGGGAGAGAAAGAATGAAAGAAAGAGAGAAAGAGAGAGAGAGAGTGTGTGTGTGTGTGTGTGTGTGTGTGTGTGTGTGTGTGTGTGTGTGTGTGTGTGTGTGTGTGTGTGTGTGTGTGTGTGTGTGTGTGTGTGTGTACACGTCAGTATTCCTGTGTTTGTGTATGACAGAAAGAATACATTGACATACCCTATACAATCACCAGAACCTTCTGTTTAGCTTCAAAAGAAGCTGGTTTTCAAAGTTCTTAGAATCAATACGTGCCCTTTTTGGTCTGAAGATCAGTCCTGCTGAACTAAACAGTCTCTCACAGGCTGCTGAGGCTGGTAGTGCTGTGTTAAGCCTCAATGACAGGTTGCATACTGTCGGGAAAGACTTAAGTGTATCTACTGTATCACCTGGGCATCCAAGGTAAGTCTCCAGCTGTTTAGCACTTTCTTGGGAACTGGTCTGTTCGATTGCAGAAAAGAAGTCCTCCTCCTCTGAAGAATGGGAGCTCTCACCTTGATTCTCCACAGTTTGGTCTTTCAAATAACTTTTGATATAGTCAAGGCCTTTGAAATAGAAAAACAAGATTAGGACCAAATTGAACCATGGAATTGGATTACAACAATGAAATTACAACACTGAAAGATGGCACAATGATTTTGATCAACTTCATATGGCTTACATAAGGACACATATTGCTATTTGGATTGCTTGGTATGTTAGAGATCAATTGCAGTTCAAATGCAGAACTTTCCTCTATTAATAGCATAAAGCATGTTCAACACTTACCAAGTTTTATGATTTGTTCATCACTTGTCCAGCACGTCTTGAATTTGAGGACTAGAATAGCCGCGGCTATCAGCTCCGGATCTTTAAGCATTTGTCCAAATCGTTTTTCAAGTCCTGCTAAAAGTGCATCAATCAATGGCCTACAGAACTTGGAAGAAATGTGAAGGTGCTGGAGCTTAGTCTTGAGTAGGGTTATTGTAGGGACCAACCATCCCATTTGCACATTGGTCTCTCCCTGAAGTACGTCAAGAGCCTTTGCAACTGTGCTCATAGTCTTTGCATATTCGGACAGAAAGGCAAGCTCGACAGGAGTAAACCTGTTCAAACAACAACAAAAACAAAACAAAAAAAAAAACATCACATTTATTTCATGGAACAGCTTCAATTGGAAGGGCCTAATTATTAAAAAAACAATCATTAGAGACTACTTTTAGGAAGTTGCACTTGTGTTACAAATAAATAACATTTGTGTTTTACAGTTTTTCATATATAGAAATAAATAAATGTTGGCAGCCAACCAGATATAGTTCAGCTTTTAAAAAATAAAAAAGGGCAGGTACATACATGGGTATCTTCAGTGCACTGCAGATAGCTGCAATGGCCCGTTCTCCATGTTCTCTGGCAATTCTCACAATCCTTTCCACTGCTAAGAAAAGGGAGTTCCTTTTTGGCAGCATATATTTGAATTTCTCTCAGAAGCATATACAATTGATTTGGTACCTGAGCCAAAAGTGTGCATCTTTGGAGATACTTCAAGTATAGGAAATAAATATGTATCTCAGGCTGTTTCATTATGCATGATCTTAGCAAAAAAAGCAATTTTACAGAAGTGGAAATCTGAGTCGGTACCCATATTTGAAACTTGGCTTAGAGACTTGAGTAATGTGTTACCCCTCAAAGAGCTGAGATATAAATTAGTAAATAGACCCAAGACATTTGTAAAGATATGGAACCCAATAAAATCTTTACTTAATCTTAATTCTTAGCTTCATATGGGCTTTATGGTCAAGGAACGTGTGCGCTCTACGTGCTTCGACTAGTCTTAGATAATACGTTCAGTAAGGAACTATAGTGCTTCCGACAATCAGTTGAATAAAATTGGTTACCGTCCTTTCTTTATGTTTAATTATTTATTTTTGTTCTGGTTAGTGTTAAAGTTACAGGGAACAAGAATCATCTTTAGAGTTTGAATTTAGGTGTCATTTGCAATTTCTCCCATTCACATATATATATATGCGATGTATCTGAGGTTACTGAATGTATGTAATATGTGATGCCATTCAGGTATATTTAAGTATTAATGTGTTGGAGTAGGTAATGTATGTGGGGTGTGTAAATGTATGTTATGCTCACGGATGTATAATTATGTAAGTATATATATTTTATTTAATATATGTGTGTATATTTGTACAATTATGTATAAGCATGTATATAGTAGTACTTTGTATTAACAAAGTAACTTTATTCATTCAATTTTGTTTATTTCACTTTTCCTCATGCCTATATGTTCATATATTTACTATAATTGAGCAGTCTGTCACATTGTAGGACTTGTACTTATAGAATTGACCTATGTTTGAGGGCTGGGGGAGGCTTTGTTTTTGACACTTATTGTAGAACATATGCGATTGTTTCAAGGTTTCCCTGTTTATGTAAAGCTAAATAAAAAAAAAATAAAAAAAATAAATAAATAAATAAATAGTAATTTAGTTAAAAATAAGTTATTTCAGAGTCCAGAGGTAATTTGACCTAACATGCAGCACTGCCGCCAACATAAATAAATGTTTTTGTGAAGAAAAAAAAAGAAAAAAAAAAGAAAAAGAAAAGGGAGTTCCATCTTGTTGCATTTGGCCTCAAGAGCTGGAGTTTGCAAGTCTCCTTAATGATCTCTGCTGCTGTGGTGGATCTTGCACTTTTATTCCACAGACTCCAGCACTTTGAGAATGTTGAGCGTGAGACCCTTTTGTAAACCGTGTTACTATTTGCCTCCTCAACATCAGTTGTTGACACCAAGTTGAGTAGGTGGCAGGCGCAGCGATGGTGTTTCGGAAGCTGATATTCCAGGCAGTCGTCCTTATCCAGTATGGCTCCAGCTTCAACAAACTCCATGCTCTCAGTGCTATTCTGCTCTTCTTAATCATATTCATCATCACCAGCATCATCATCATCATCTCCTTTACCACTCTCTGCTGCTAAATTGTTATTTTCATCAGTCTGACCATAAACCCTAAAAGCTTTTACGAAATTTGAGCCATTGTCAGTTGTGGTGGGGGTAATCTTTTCACGGATATTAAAGGGCACCTATTATGCAAAATTCACTTTTACATGGTGTTTGAACATAAATGTGTGTTGGCAGTGTGTAAGCAAAACCACCCTAGAATGATAAAAATCCACCCAGTAGTTTTTTTACTATCTCAATAAATCATAAGCACTGTCTCAGAACACCGTGTTCTAGATTTCCCTCATTGTGACGTAGAATTGAGCTAAGCCCCACCGACGTGATTTGATTGACATCTGGTTTTGGCATAGACCCCGCCCTCGGTGATCTGTGTACACCATCCTCCATTGTTTCAACGACAGCCGGTAATGTCTCCTAAGAAGTGTAGGTGTTCTGTTGTGGGATGTAAGAATGGACATACTAGTCTTCACTGACATTTTATTTATGAAGAAAAGGCACCACTTAAACTTCCTAAATACGAGATTCATTTTCTGACTGACTATTTAGTGAACGTGGGTCAAAGTTAATCCTCAAGTGTGGATCATTGCCTACTGTTCGCGATCCAACGTCACCTCCAGAAGTAAGTGTATTTTATGATTTTTGAGCAAATAGTCATTTCAATCAATGTCAGCCAGTTCAACAACAAATGCGTCTAAAACTATTTATTGTCGTCGTCATAGGATGTCTCAACAAACAACGTCAGACAGTTTTATGTCACGTAGGCATTTTTTTTTTTTGCAGCAGCATTTACAAATGTAAATAAATTAAGGTCTGCTCTATCTCCATAGACAGTATATAAACGTCTATCTCCCTCCCCTTAAGAAATAAATAAATAAATCGTTTGTACTTAGCAAACGTGTGTGTGTGTGTGTGTGTAGTTTCAAAAAATTGCGCGAACGTTATCACAGTTCGTTCGTCTCTGTGCCAGAGTCTCTGTCTTCATCATCTGGGTCCAGCAGCAGGGCGGGGATATGCAGCTCATTTACATTTAAAGTGGTAGACGCCAAAACAGCTCTTTTTAAAACAGGCCCCAAAAATGACATTTTCAAATGGTTATAATAAATAAACTGTGGGGTATTTTGTGCTGAAACTTCACAAATGCATTCTGGGGACACCCAAGACCAATATTACATCTTCTAAAAAGGGGCATAATAGGTGCCCTTTAAATTCACTGTGGATATCGTTCAGAGCACTGGCAAGGACAGAAAAAGTATGAGAACCTTTAAGCTGTCTGCAGGCTAGGGCAGCGCAACATCTCGTCATAGTCTGGGGGTCTATCCAATGTGCTGTGACACCAATGAATCCACGCCTGTAAGCTGTCCAGCAGTCAGTTGTAGTGGCAATGAACTGAAGTTCAATTAGAGCGGTTCTCAGATTGTTTTTCATTTCCAGGGAAGCCTTCTCTACTTTGTTCACAACAGTGTTGCGTGAAATCACTTTAATATTGGGCTGGAGAAGATGTACAAGATCTATGAAACCCTGCTGCTCAACTACATTAGGTGGGTGAAGGCCTTCTATGATAAAATGGAGGACTGATTTATCCAAACTGGCCTGGGACACTCTTCTGGTTTCCCATAACTTAACTTGCTTGGATGGTGGGCTTTCATCTGGTGCTCCTTCTGGCTTTCTTCTTAGGGCGTTTGAAGTGAAAGTTTTGTATCTCTCCAGATGATTAGGGTGTTTTCTCTGTGGGAAAATATGCATCATTGAATCATTTACAAAAACACACATTATCAACCTGATATACTTTGTATATCTAGCTACATTTCTCCCTGTGCTTTCCAATTAGGACGGCCACCTTACCTCACACTTCTCATCTTGACTAAATTGTAAAAAAAAAAAGTTTTATATAATTAGTTTATTAATTAAATTAATAAAGACAAAAAGACCTTGAGATATGTAATTTTGTATCTGAATGAATTGAAAATGAATTGCTACATTTCAGATTAATATATTTGTTTTCCTTAAAATTAATTAACAGTAACAAACACTTTGCAGTTTGAATGATGCCCTAAACAAAATGAAGGAGTATGTTCTAATGTTTCCACTGTTCGATCGCGCCCGCGCCTCACACACACACACACACAAATATAAGTAAACACTTGGCGACTTTTCGATCGCGCCTCTCTCTCTCGGAGCTACAGATTAGGTGTCCATAAAGAACCCCCGTATCTAACAGTAGGTCCGCATTAGATTAATTAATTTGCAAGCGAGTTTTATTTATTTTTATATCGTGTATTCTCCGTGTATTGTATTCATGCACCGAACCGTGACGCCCGTACCGTTTCGGTTCAATATGGATACAATCCACCCCTAATACATATTGAATATTAATAGCTTAGTATTACAGGGTTTCCCGCAGCACTTTGCAGCAACACACGCCAGCATATTTTCAAACATGACCGAACTAATACAGGCTAACGTTAACTGCTAACTTGGGACTCTTCAGTAGGCAACTGCTAACGTTAGCCCCAAAGCATGTCTCAGCATGCTAGCCAAGCCAAAGCAAACATTGTAAATCGACCAATATTAGCTTAGGCCTACTCTAAAATGAATTAATATAATAATAACAAAGAAAACAGCTTACCTCTACATGTTTCTTCAAATTGGAAGGCGAGTTCTTGAAAGCCAAAAGCACATGGTTCTTTGGTTCACAAAGTTTGCAGTGCATTCTCCACGAGTCGTTTTTGCTCCCGACGATTTCGAACAATTCTTTGAGGTAAGGCCAGGGATGTGGAAGGTTTTTCTGGTCGCCATCACTAGAACTACTACCAACGTTCTCTGTGCTTTCAGACGCTTCGGACATTTCGCCAGACATCATGCTTTTGTCAGCTGAATCTCTTTCTGACACATTTGCCGCGGTTTGAACGTGCACTTAGTTTCGTGCCATGCGCAGAAAAGATGGACAGCCCACACACCAATGACATCTCTGAATGTTATGGGTGTCTGTGCCTCATCCAATGACGCTCGAAATCAGTCTATCGGCGTTGAAAAAAAAAAAAACTAGAGTAACGAGCTTGTTTTTAAAATGTAAGGAGTAGAAAGTACAGATAATTATGTTTAAATGTAAGGAGTAGAAGTAAAAAGTTGGCAAAAAAATAAATAGTAAAGTAAAGATACCTAAAAACTCTACTTAAGTACAGTAACGAAGTATTTGTACTTCGTTACTTGACACCTCTGAACACTAGTATATGGGGCAGAGAGTAAGTAAAAGTAAATCGCTAGTTAATACCACTAACAAGGCTCAAAATAGCCTCACACTAACACGGTAGCATAATGAGGGTCCCTACATGCAAACCGTAGCATTGAGAACTTTGTAAGTGTACAAACAGTTTAATAAGAGGACACTTTACAAAGACAGTACATTACGCGAATACAGGCAGGAGCCATCTTGGAAAACAGTCTCGACAAGTCGAGTCACGAACGCCGTGCTAAGTGAGCTGGTCGATAGGAATTAAGTTTGTGAAATCTAATTACATGGAAATGCCAGCAAACCTCTGCAATCCGAAATCGCACTGAATCTGTACCTCCTGTAGCTGCTTCTTCAGCTCCTCGACTTCATGGGAGAGATCTTCTATTTTAGCACAAGCCAAGTCTAATGATGATGGCTACAGTAATCAGGAACGTCACAGTAATCATGATCCGTTGTTATATCGATAGGCACGGGCTCAGCGTCAACAGGGGCAGATTTAGACATTTTGGGGCCCAAGGCAAACACAGACATGGGGCCCTCTACATCTCTTGTTTCCCCCGTTTTGTCAATCCTTATTTTTCAAAGAAAGCCCTACTTGTTACTTCTCTTCCGGAGTCTTTACACAGCAATGATGTATAGACATCTGGAGTTGTATCTGTAAGAAAAAATAAATAAAAACACACAGAACAACATTCTGTTTAACAGATGTATCCTCTGTAAAATTGTATTTACATCAAATTGTCTCTGTACAATAATATGTATTGTCTATTTACACAGGGAAGAGCTGTCATTGGTTGTCATTTTACCTTGGTTGGTCTGATAGTATCTTCTATATGGATCTGCTTGCTGCTACATGTTGTTTTTGGACTTCTGTCTTGTGTAACTAAAGTGAGAAGAAACACACAAGACAATAAGTGATCAATTATGGAGACATCATGTTAGTAAAAATAACTTACCTTTTAAAATGTTTACCTTTTTTCTTTCACTGACTTTCTCCTGCTCTCCCTTTTTTTCTGACCATTTCTTTATTTCCCTTGTCTCTGTTTTTGCATCTTTTTCTTCTTCTCTCTTTGGTCTTTGCCTGTCTTTTTCTTCTTCTCTCTTTGGTCTTTGTCTTTCTCCTTCTCCCTTTTCTATTTGTATTTGTCCATCTTTCCCTTCATCTCACCTTTCTTCTATATCTTTGTATTCTCTTCCTCTCTCTTGAATGTATTTATGTACATTGATTTTCTTCATCCGATCTTTGTGTGTGTGTGAGTGAGTGATGAAGTTGTATTAGTTGGTATAAGAGCTGCTGCAACAGGCTGCCGCATACACACAGCGCCCTCTAGGGAATTTGAGCTGGGCCACGAACATTTGAGATTGAGATGACATTTAAAAAATGACAGAGTCATCTCTATTTCTTGAGGAGATTGAGATCTTTTGGAGTTCGGGGAGAAATGCTCCATTTCTTTTATGAATCGGTTGTGACGACAGTACTTTTCTATGCTGTTGTATGATGGGGAATTAGAATCAGGATCAGCGATTCAAACAGACTGAATAAACTTACAAAGAAAGCCAGCTCTGTGTTGGGGACTACCCTTGACCCGTTGGAGGTGGTGATGGAGAGGAGAATTCTGGCCAAACTCTGTCATTTTGTGTGAAACTCCTCACCCTTTGGTATTGTTGGTGCATAGGAGAGTACATTTAGTAGGAGGTTGATTTCTCCTTGGTGTAAGAAGGAGAGATATTTTAGGACATTTGGTTATTGAGTGTGTATGTGGGCATTGGATGTATTTTTGAATTTGTTATATGAAGTAGGTCATTGTATGGTATTTTGTAATTAATAGATATTGAGATGATTGATTGTATTGTCTATTTTTGCTATGCACGTTGTTTCGATTTCTGTTGCTGCTGTAAATCCTTAAATGGGGGGTGAAATGCTATTTCATGCATACTGAGTTTTTTACACTGTTAAAGAGTTGGATTCCCATGCTAAACATAAACAAAGTTTTAAAAATTAAGTTGTACGTTTGATGGAGTATTTCTGTGCCAAAAATAAAATACTCAAAATACAAAAAATACTCCTACCGGTTTGTCACAAGTTTCGGAAAGTTTTTTTCGAGTATGGGCATGTGTGACATCAGATGCGGCGGAATTTCCTTATAGGGTTCCTAAGGGCACTTCTCCCGGAAGGGCGCGCGTGCACCCGTAGACCAGAGCAAGAGAGCGAAAGCAGTACGCTCATCAAAGCGCTGTGCTCGCTGCAGTCACAGGGCTTTGTTTGTTCCCTGCATTTCGACGATGATTGTTTTATAAACAAGGCCCAGTTCGACGCCGGATTTTCAGATTATCTAATGCGGCCATTCCCAAACTGTGGTCCGCGGACCACTAGTGGTCCGTGAGGGTACTGCAGGTGGTCCGTGGAAAGGCAAAATAAAATATAAAATAATATTTTTTTTACCTTCATTTTACCAGGAAATTCCCATAAAAAAAGTTAAAAGAATATGTAGGCCTATATTGATATACAATTTAAATTAAATTGTCAAGTTATTGTGTGATTACTAAAATACGCTAGTGGCGCTCGGCCGTGACGTTCAAATTCAGTGCCGTTAGAACCACAACATGGATCGGTGAGTAGCAACAGTTTCTCTGAAGAGAAAAGTGGCAGAGGCAGATATGTTCTCATTATCACATCACACGCATAGCCTTTAGTTTATAGGCAGTTTATATGAAACGAAATGTTTATAAATGGAATGAATAAGGCCTGTTATTATTTTAATTTCCAGTTAGTTTCTTGACCTCGCGTATCTGAAATGTTTTGCGGATGTGCTTGTTAAGTGAACAAACTCAAGCCTAACGTTACTTCTAGAGTTAAAACTCTGAAGATTAATAATCCCCTAAAATCGCCAAAGGTTTTGAAATATTGACTATATCCAAGTGTTTTTATTACTGTATAGATTTCATACTTGCTCTCGCTTGAGTAAATAAATAAATTAAATATGTGGCAACCGTTGTGTGCAGTAAACTTTCTTTTAACAAGCCGTATGTACTGATGTGATGACCAGTTATAATTTTAGTGCTAGAACTGCTAAGCCTATTTAGAGGTGCGGATTAATTCAGGTAGGACTGTGTAGACATATTTTATTATGTGTATTATGAGGTGGTCCGCGAAAATTCTTGATTACAAATAGTGGTCCACACACACAAAAAGTTTGAAAACCCCTGATCTAATGCTTAACCCTCTGGGGACCAAGGTGTTTTTGGGGCCCTTGAGATGTTCTGACATGCCTTGACATTTGTGCTTTTTTCAGTTATTTATAAACATGTTAATGGCAAAGGTGTAAATTCACTCTATAAAACAAAAACAGGGCTACCATAATATGCAAGCAACGTGTATGTAGATGTTTGTATTTTTAAGAGAATAATGTTTTGGTTATTGGAAAAAAAATTTAAATGAAAGTTGCTGAAATAAGACCACAAAACACATACTAAATATGTTTCCACAAGACTTTTGACTAATGGATGTTGTTGCTACGAGTTCTGGCTTCAAAATTATGTGAAAATAGTCTTGCTTTATCGTTCACAAAAAAAAAAAAAATGCATTGATTTAATTGGTGTAAAACAGGTTTTGCTTGGAAAGCCAATATGCGAGGGGGGTGTGAAGGAGGAGTGGTTTGAGAATACAATGTCCCACCAATTATGTGTAATGAGCCATTCATTCAGGTGTGACACTGACTGAGCCACAATGCAAGGACAAGAGATTTATTTAGAAGACTTATATTGACCATTTAAGATTTCGCTTACATCTATCTTGTAAATATGTTTTGCTATTTTATTAAAAAGGTTACAATTACAACAATAATTACAATTTCAACTATATTTCAAGTGTACTCTTTCTTTGTAAAAAAAAAAAAAAAAAAAAGATTATAGGCCTAGTCAACAATCTAGTCAACAAAATGTTGTCTTTCATACTTCGCCTGACTGTAACGTTGTTTTTATGAAATATTAGGGCATATAAATGTTAATTTGCAGATTAATACTTTGCTTATACAAATACATTTTATTTCAACATATTTCAGTCGATTTTTACTCATCTCAGTAGGCTATAGCAAAGCACTTTATTCTCACACACAGACGCGCGATTCATATTTAGGCTAAACAGTCTTTACAAATATGTACCCTTCATTCATCTCACAGAAATATTATAGAAACGCGATTCATCTTTTTGCGGTTTACATAGGCCTACACTAACGTTATTCCATAACATTATTCCACATTAACACTTGAGAAAAGATAACAGCCTACCTCACTCCTCAGCGGGATCTATTGCTCCTCATATCAGCACTGTTCTGAGGAAACTTTTTCTCCATAAGGTAGGCTATATTATGCCTCACTCGCGGCGCTTTGTTTACAGCTGATGTGGGCGTTTCACAGGTGTGAAATGGTTCTCAGAATTTGCGTTTGAATAGCACGCGCTCTCCGGGGAGTGGTCACATTACTTTTGAATGAGCTGGACTGGAATCGTTCTCTTTTAATACAGATTTCACAAACTGAGAATATTTGTTTTTTATATAAATTACTTCATTTAACAGATGCGATCTCAAGCTTTATGCCCGTGGGTCTGTTTGACTGAATTTTCACGGAGTTACATGTTTTCACATGAAAACATCAGCAAAGTAAAGAGGAAAGGTTAAATCAAACATCATACTGGTAAACAGTCGATCATATTACAGTCGCAGTGAATTAAACATTACCTTGCTTGTGTTTGTTCTCCAGCTGCTCAGCCAGTTCATTCTGGTTCATCTTTCTCATGATCTCCACTGTGATCTTCACAGCTTCTTCTGGTCCAAAACACTCCACCATCTTATCCACAGTTTTTAACCTATCTGCATTCTCCATTACATAATTTGATATACTCACATGTTTTTTTTAAGCGCCACTGAAACTCCTTTAGATCAGCTTCTACCAATTCCTTTAGTGTGTTCAGAAGCTGCTCTTCAACAGATGCCATCGTCTTTCACCGATTCACAGCTATCTCTTTCCAGAAAAGGGTGGTGCTTTTACAGCTTGTGCCTCGGATACTCTGCCAGCAACAAATAAAACATGAATTTATTTTTTGCATGTTTAAATAGCCTTGCCAGTTTAAACTTCTGATATATGGTTTTCTGAGTGTAAAAACACAAAGCGCGTACACAGAAAGCATGCTTTTTGCATCAACAGTCAAATACAAACAGTTCATATAAACACAGTCGGTTATATCTTTGAACATAATCAGCTGGGAAAGAAATTGGATGTATATCAGTATATAGTAATCAGGCACTCTAATGGTGATTGACATAGCCTACTTTAGTACACACGTCAAATGCATAGAATGCAATCTTAGAATTGCCTTAATGTATTCATTGCGTCACCCAACTAACAATTTTTGGTTCCCAGAACAGATATCCTAGCATTCTTTACTTAAATAGAACGTTTCCTGTTGGTTTGGAGAACGTTCCCCTTCCCCTAACCCAGTGGTTCTCAAGGTGTGGGGGGTGCACGGATACTGCAGGGCAGGGCGTGGGAGATCAACAGAAAAAAATAGGTGCGTTCAAGTGCATGAATAGCGGTTAGCGCTCTGCTTTTATAAAGAGACATACAATGAATCATTCTTCTTCAGGCCGTTGACTTGTCTCTGTTGGAACAAGCCCAACATAGAAGTTGCTCACAATAGAAAAGCACCTCTTTAGCGGATCGAATCACTAGGGCTGGGTACCGAGTTCGATACTTTTTAGGTACCGACCAAATTGCCTCGATACTATCAAGTATCGAAAAATGACTTTTTTCAGTTTGACTTTTAGCCAGTGCACAAAGTAACAAAACAAACAAAAAAAACACAAAGAAACAAAATGGTTATAAAGGAACAAAATGTAATGAACAGTTTTGTGAGACTTGCTGCTTATGAAAGATCTTTTAAATCACTCAGCATTACTTCTTGAAAAAAAAGAGTATTTCTGCTTTTTCAGGAGATAGACAAGCCCGCTCCTGACTGATAATGTCCCCAGCAGTAGAAAATGTACGCTTTAAAATGCACGCTTTAACAAGATACCTAGTTTAATGAGTTTAACTTGATCAGTTACTGTCAATCTTAAAGCATTTTTAGCATTGATTTAGCTAGCTATCTATAGCCATACAGCCAAACAATATCTAGTAGGTCCCAGTTATTAGGACTTATGCTGCCTTCACGTGCTATGAGAAATATCGTACTTTCCACTTCTGAAGTTGTGATTACGAGCTCATTGCATTCAAATGTTAACTTAAAGGGCGTTCATGTCCAATTTTTTTTAACTAGAAAACCAAAGTTTTTCTTAGGTAATGTGTTATGTAATCTTGTTAAAATGGATTTCATAAAATTGGTATCGAAAAAAGTATTGTTCAGAAACCGGTATCGAAATCAAGGTATCGGTATCGACATTTTTTGAATGATACCCAGCCCTATGAATCACAAGCTGTATTGTGAACGTAACTCTCCGCTGCTGTTTGTGTTCCAATGATCTGAAATTTTCAATGGCAATCTGACTTAGTTTTAATTCGGAAAACATTTATATATGTCTATCTAATTAACGTATTTTTTTATTTATTCTTTCTTTTTGGATTTGCTTGCACATTCACGGTAGCATTACATCTGTCTACTGCACACGAAACAGGAGATGAGAAGGAGAAGCAAATTGGTAAATGTCAGTTCAATTGTAAGTTCAGTCTTTATGTGTGTAGTGGTGTGCGATGTGTATAGTATTGTCCATTATGATATTGTAACCATTGTTTTAACGATCTACGAGGCACTGTGAGCTGACATCGCTTTTGTCTCTCGTGCTTTCACTGCGTGATATGTGCAGTTATAGGTATGTTCTCCCAAATGAGTTTGTCTTATATTTATATCATATTATATTGTTATCATACAATATCACATAAGCAAGAGTGCCGTTTTCCCATGTACAATTGCAAATGTGATATTTATTTATATAACAGTTAAATGAACAATACATTAACATTTTTGAGTTACATTTTATAAACAATATTGTCAATAGTTTGTTTTCCCTTTATTTCGTTGACGATGCAAAGGCAACGATGATTTTTTGACTGAAATCTGTGTTTTGAACTAATCAATTTAATGATTCAATGAACAATCACTTGCTTCTTTCCCAAATGAATCAGACATTTGAAAAAATCGGTTGAATTAATGACTCCCTTTTTAGTTAGCGGTTTTAGTTTCACATTTAAAGTATCCTTTAATTAGAACGTTAAAATTAGAAATCAGTTCATATTTAAATATTTAATAAAAAAATAAAATCTCATAGCTTTATTTATGCAATTGTAAATGCAGTGTAAATCTATTAATGCCAGTTTTGATGCCGCTTCTGTGTCTTTGCGCTGCAAAGACGGATTTTGATTTAATTTGACATATTTTTGTCAATATTGCACACCCATAATGCACGGTATTCATTTTGACTTCTTCGGGTCTTAAAAAGTCTGCAGAAACCCTGCAACAAGAAGCTGAGCTCGTAAGGTGCTGTCAAAAGCGGTTATATATTGCCACTTTTATATATTGTTCATCCAAAGTTTCACTGAAATATTTAAATGTTTTTGATTATTTAAATTAAAAGTTACGTTCTGATCTATTATTTTCTCTTACTGTTATATGATTTAATGACATTACAAAGTGAAACTGTTGCAGGTGTTTTTCATTGCGCAGTTTTTAATTTTAAAAAAATCTTTCCGTTATTATAATTTTTGGTGAAATAATTTGGTAGAGGTGCATGTGTGGGGTTGGGGCGAGATTTGTTTAGGGCGCGACCAAAAAAGTTTGAGAACCACTACCCTAACTTAACCAGTACATTCTCAGAATGTTCCCATTACGTTCTCAGAATGATCCCTGTACATTCCCCTAACCTCTTCACTCTGATATCATTTACCCAGCAGTACATCAGTAATCATCCAGCACTTCCACATCCCATATAAAATAACCGGCATAGAAGAGAGATGAATGGACAACAAAGCCTACAACAAATCATGTCTTGTTTTGATCTGTTGTTTAATCAATATAAATTATCCAAACACATAAATCATTAAATGGAGGATGAAATAAGATTCAATTTGTCCATTAAAATGTAAGATTTCTTAGAGCTTGTACCACAATATCCCAGATTTTACATATTTTTTCAGCACCAAATAAGAACTTTCTTAGGCTTCACTTTTGACTATTCTTGTGAAAGGCTGGATTTGTGTAACTTCCCATTGTGTTGTATGCACATCATGGACATTCCTAGACAAAACAAGAAGTAGTTCTTGCACACACTGACACTCTCAACCAAACCAGCACAAAAAAAAAGAAGTTGAAGATGAACACACACACACACACACACACACACACACACACACACACACACACTTCTTTCTTGTTTCTATATTTCTTGAAATGCCATACATGGTTAGCTTGATCTTCAAGTACTACCCAGACAGCAAACTGACTACGAAACGCATCCGCCGCGGAGGTACAGTGAACTCCGGAACGGATCCAGAAAGCGGATCCGAAACTGCGTCCACTTGCACACCGCGCCGGATCCGCCGCGGTGGCGGCTCGCGGATCCGGTCCGACACCGCTGCGGTCCTTTTGCGTATCCGTACATAAATGGGTACATCCGCCCCGGCTTCGCTTTGGATCCGCGAATGAGCCGCATATCCGGTCCGGGTCCGTTTTGGAACCGGTCATATGCCCGGCCCGGGTCCGTTTTGGACCCGTTCATAAAATTCCGTCTACAATGCCACTTTTTTCCCCACACTTGATTATCTGGCCAAAACTATAGCTACAGATATATTTAAAATCTAATGGTGGACGAACATTAGATAGACTGGACTGCGCTTGAATAGTTATTAATGTATGTGCCTTTGAATAAAACAATCATTAAACATTAATAATTTTTAGCCAACTAACAATAACAAAATAGGTTAGTACAGACTATAAATGTATTTACTAATTTTTTTAATAGTTTTATTCATGTATACAGAAAAAAATGAAATCAACCATGAATTGTACCAAGAACATAATTTTATTTAGTGAAAAACATTACACTAAAATGATAAAGTATTTTTTTTCACTACTGTTGGGTCAAGGTTTGCTGACAGGGGCTCCGGCTCCTTGAGCTTCCCGTATCTGATGCCAGGTTGAACCACCGGATTACATGTTTTGTAATGTCGTCATCGGTGGCGGCACAGGAGACATGGCTCTTTCTCACACCACCTGTAATACATAAGCAGATTTTCATTACATGTCATGAAATCACATTGAAGCTACCAGATTGTTGTTTTTTAGAGGATAGACATAATTCTTTTTTTAACTAAAAATAATGTCAAGTCGTAACAGGGTGAAAGGCACTTGTGCCTCCGCTTTGCGGTACTTTATCTGCTATAACCACGCTATGTAAGATTGCCAGATCGGGTCGCGTTTCTGTAGTTCTAATGAGACATAAGAAAACTACAGACTTTAATAGACTCCCTAAAGAATTTGGCACAAACACAAACAGAAGCTCAACTAAAATGATTAAGTGATTATAATTTTAACCATTATACAGCATGACAAAAAAAAAAAGTTTTCCTTGAATAAAACTTTAATGCCCATAAGTTTAGTTGACTAAAAAAATAACTAAACAAAAACAGGATAAGGTTGACTAAATATGATAAAAGTTAAATAGTAAATTTGACACAGGACTAAGCATGCATAAAAATAAAAAAGCTGACAAAATAAACTCTATTTGAGTCTTGTATCTAATGAGGTATTGCTCACCAGAGCAGGCAATACTGTCTGATCCACATCTTCCCCCCCGCCAGGTAGGTCTGTAGACCCTGCTTGCAGAAGGGGTTTGCTCTTCTGCTGGTCTCTGTGAACAGTGAGGCTGAGAAATGGGTGGAGGTGGAGCAGCTGTGCCGCTATGTAAGATAAAAGGTGGTTGTGCAAAAACAGGAGCTGATGGTTGTGTTAAAAGTTTGCCTCTTTTTATGAGCATCTTCCTCCTCGCTCTCATCAGAGTCTCCCAAGAAATGACTATAAATTAGGGTGTAAAAAAAACAAGCAGTAAACATCTTATTAATTACTCTTATTAATAATAATAATAAATGTAAAGCCTTCCTGTAGCTCAAACAGTAGAGTGTTGGCGCTTGCAATGCTAAGGTCATGGGTTCAATTCCCAGGGGAAGCAAGAACTGATAAGAATGTAAATGTGTACCTTAAAATGCAATGTAAGTTGCTTTGGATAAAAACGTCTGCCAAATGCATAAATGTAATTACATAAACATTTTCACTGGCCTAAGAACTTAAATTGTAAATCAATGTAATTGGTTGAGAATGGTTTCTCTGAGAAACCAGAAAACATACTGTCCATTTAACTCTATTTCAGCTGGCTTTACATGTTGTGGTTGTCGGGTTCATCATATCCTAACACTAAATTATGTTTTTGAGAAAATATAGAGGCCAAAAAGTTAATGTAAAATATAAAGGATAATATACGTATACTAACATCGGCTTTGGCCTTCTTTTTGGCCGAATCTCCTCCTCTTCCTCTTCAGACTGTAGATCTGATGTGTTGCAATTTAGAGCTTTCTTCAAGAGTTGTTGTGCCACAAAGTAGTCATCTAAAAAATAAATAGCCTACATGTTAAACTTCAGTAGACCTTCAAATTAATAGAGTTAAAACAGAACTATAGACAACAGAACAATATGAGAATGTAATTAAAAGGATTTTCTTCCCATATAACATATTGGCAAAATACTTTGACATTTGCTTACAAAAGCCATTTAGATTATTTAAAAAGAAAATAGCATACCACATGACTCTGGCATCATATTTTTTCCAGTCAGGTCCAGGTTCCTCAGAATTTTTCACTGCCCCGTTCACTCTCTCATCATTTTTGTAGTTTGGCCAATAGGTAACTCCATCACTGTACCAATTTTGTGGCACCAAACATCCTTAAACGAGAAGGAAGTAACAAACAGCACCAGATAAATTTAACTTCCTGTTTCAAGAACAGGTCAGTATGTCTACCTTGGGTTATTTCACCAAGTGTATGGTGTAATTGCATATGGGTCACTTTTAAATTAAAAAAGCTGGTCCAAAAAATAAAAGAAATTCAGATATGGTCAATAAATCGGAATTGGGCATCAAGACCTGCAGTATAAATGTGGCCTTACTGAACTCAATTGAATCAACAATGAACTGTCAACTTACAGTGAAGTTGCTGAAGAACTTACTGTCTTAAGGTGGAGCTGGAGACAGGTACAGTTTTTCTATTCATTTTATCTAAAAGAAACGTAACAGAAACACAAAATACACATTTCAACTAGTGAGTTGTGGAAAATAACCAAAATTTTTAGTGTTTTCAAAAATAATTATACAGCAGGGCTCGACAATAAGGACTGCCTGATGGCCCGGGGCCAGCGTGAAAGACACTTGGGCCAGTTGCAGGAACTTTCACCTGCCCCATTGGGCCAGTGCTGCATCTTCAAGTTGATAATTTGCTAATTTTTAAGCCTTGACAATTGAAATGCTGTAGTGTGGACCAGTGTCAGTATTTGACAACATATCTGGCTAAATCAAGTTGGAACAGTATTAAATCTTACTTTACTCTGATGTCAGGAAAAGATGAAACTCCAAAATAAGACTGGTGGCACTTGAACAAACTGTGAACTGTAAGCTGCAACAGCACACACACACACACACACACACACACACACACACACACACACACACACACACACACACACACACACACACACACACACACACACACACACAATATCTTAATATGATATGAAATAATTATCTGAAACAACATTACATGGGGAGGTGGTGGAGAATATATTTGTCATGATGTAAACAAAAATGGACTCAAACTAACCAAACCAGTACAGTGCTAAATGCTGTAGTGTGGACCAGTGTCAGTATTTGACAACATATCTGGCTAAATCCAGTTGGAACAGTATTAAATCTTACTTACTCTGATGTCAGGAAAAGATGAAACTCCAAAATAAGACTGGTGGCACTTGAACAAACTGTAAGCTGCAACAGAACACACACACACACACACACACACACACACACACACACACACACACACACACACACACACACAGTATCATATAATATTAATTATTTTTTTGAAACAACATTACATGGGGAGGTGGAACTGTCAAAATGTAAACAAAAATGGACATGTTATACCAGAAATTCAGTGAAAAAAGTAAGTTAGGGAACGTTAGGCCTAACATGATAATATTGCCTGACATTTTAACGTTACTGGAGGGGAGAAAATACGCGCTCAGGGTGTGATAAAAATCCGGACAGCTAACGTTAATTAAATCACCTAACCTCCCAGACAGAAAGAATATACCATCCAAATAGCTTTTTACTCAAAGTTATTAATTATCAAATACATTTTTACTCAAATCTACGCTAATGACAATTTGCTAACTTGGTTTGCCACAATCATTTCAGAAATAAAATCATCGGTATGTTGAACGGTATGAACGGTAATGTTTTACAGCTAAGTAACTGTACAAATAAAGCATATTTGAACCATTCTTACCGTGTTCCGTGCTTGTCGACCTGCCGGTTAGCTTTTCCACAGTGCGGAGAATGATTCTGTGACGATGGCGACAGTTGAAATTAGGCGCGTTTGGTCAGCGGGTCCGCCCAGCGTTTGTAGCGAGTCCGCGAGGTGACAGTGCGTCAGGGGGCGGGGCACATGTTAAGGCGCGTCCGAAGTGCGGATCCGTATGTGATCCGTTCTGGGTCCGCCGATTAAAACCGCAGGCGGGGCCGATCCTGGAGGCGGGGCTGATCCTGTTAGCACAGCGAAAACGAATCTGACAGTCAGGCGGATCTGGCGGCTTAAGGGCGGGTCCGCCACGGACTCCTTTGCTGTGTGGGTATGATTGGATGGACTGGATATCCTGGATGATTTTGTCTCATCTTTTGTATAATTATGACTCTTCTTCCTTAATAAACTTGAGAATGTTATGGTACTGCACTGTGTCTGCCTGATCATTCTCCCGAGATCTTGCACCTGTTTCTAACTGAACACTGAGGGTACAGATAATCTACCTAAATTTGAATTCTATCTATCTGTGAAGTACAAACGAATTTTTTTATTTATTTCTTAAGGGGAGGGAGATAGACGTTTATAGCCTACTGTCTATGGAGATAGAGCAGACCTTAATTTATTTACATTTGTAAATGCTGCAAAAAAATGCCTACGTGACATAAAACTGTCTGACGTTGTTTGTTGAGACATCCTATGACGAGTTGACGACGACAATAAATAGCTTTAGACGCATTTGTTGTTGAACTTGCTGACATCGATTGAAATTTGCTCAAAAATCATAAAATACACTTACTTTTTCTGGAGGTGACGTTGGATCGCGAACTGTAGGCAACGATCCACACTCTAGGATTAACTTTGACCCTCGTTCACTAAACAGTCAGTCAGAAAATGAATCTCGTATTTAGGAAGTTTAAGTGGTGCCTTTTCTTCATAAATAAAATCCATCCGCTGCGTTTTCAGTGGCTCTGATGTCAGTGAAGACTAGTATGTCCATTCTTACATACCACAACACACTTCTTAGGAGACATTACCGGCTGTCGCTGAGGATGCAGATCACCGAGGGCGGGGTCTATGCCAAAACCAGATGTCAATCAAATCACGTCGGTGGGGCTTAGCTCATTTCTACGTCACAATGAGGAAAATCTAGAACAGGGCGTTCTGAGACAGTGCCTACTGGGTGGATTTTTATCATTCTAGGGTGGTTTTGCTCACACACTGCCAACACACATTTATGTTCAAACACCATGTAAAAGTGAATTTTGCATAATAGGTGCCCTTTCAACATAGCCTATCATTGCATATTCCACCACACAAAGGACTGTTTATAAGGTGACAATCCGTTATACATTTGAAGATTGTAGGCTATCTTGAAGATTTTTGTATTGTATCGTCTGTTATAAAGACGAAAATTGACATTCGTTAATTAAAAAAAATAAGAACACAATGTAAAATATAAACATTGTTCTGTTAGATGTGTTTTGACTAGGCTACTTGTTTAATTTAACTTGTTTAATACTTTGTTTAATTATATCTCTGGGTAATGAAGATAGCCTATTAACAAAAAATAAATCTTATATTAGAGGTGGGCATAGATAAATTTTTTTAATCTAGATTAATCTAGATTAATTTTGAAATTAATCTAGATTAATCTATATTAAAATGGCTCATTTGAATTCTGCTGAAGGCATTCATAATATGTGTGCTACCCAAATAATGACTATAAAAGTAAGTCTTTGAGAACGGGTTTCTCAAGCCAGGTGGCGCATTAGACCAGGGGCTCATCTCCTGTTTCCAAAATGCATCACAAACTGCTTGAGAAAGCTGTTCTACTCACTGTAAAAGGTTACTACTGTACTGTTACCGTCCGTAGGCAACATTAGGTAGGCCTATGTTATTATCAACTAGGCCTACTATAGGCTATCAATTAGGGATGGGCGATATGGCCTAAAATCTATATTGTGGTATACATTGCAGCCTCTTGCGACAACGAATTATGTTGTATACCTACAGTTTTGCACAATATATGTTCTCAAAACTACATACACCCTTTAAAAAAAATACATTTAGCAGTTGTTTAGCAGGGTCTGTGTAACCTGTTCTGAAATGGTTTTATTATAATATACTGTATATGTAGTTTTGAGAACATATATTGTGCATACCTGTAAGTATACAACATAATTTTGCAGATTTGTACACTAGCTGCAGAGACTTAAGTACGCATTTTCCGCACTATAAGGCGCACTTAAAAGCCTTTCATTTTTTCAAAAAACGACAGTGCGCCTTATAGTGCGGACCGCCTTATATATATGGACCTGACGCCTTATGTTAATGTCTGTAAAACAACCGCTGACTTAAAACCTTGTTTATACTGTCGGCTGGCACCGGAGCGCGAGCCTCCGCTGACTGCGCGCGCAACTCCCCAAACAGACGAGGCATTTATACTTGACGCAACTGTTTTGTTTTAGACTGAACACCAGACAGACCATACAACTGATTTAGACGCGCAAACTGGGTGTCGGTGTGATGATGAGATGTACTAATATCCGTCTGCTCGGCCAGATTCGGCTGAAGTCGTGCATCTGCGGATGCGGAGGCGCGCGCGCTGTTAAGCCGAATCTGCCCGAGCAGACGGATATTAGGTTTTTTTTATTACCTTCGCGCTCATGCGGACGCGTCGAGTACAAGGTTTTACAGCTCAGCCACTTGTTTTTTTATATATTTTTTTGCAAGTGGAAGATCTTGGTTTACATTTCGACTTTGGATGTGATCTTAGGCTTGAAAAGGTTGGTGACCACTGCAAAACCCAGTCAAATGTTTGACTGCAGTATCTTCTATTCTATGCGCCTTATAATCCGGTGCGCCCTATATGAAAACAGTTCTAAAATAGGCCAGTCATTGAAGGTGCGCTTTATAATCCGGTGCGCCTAATAGTGCGGAAAATACGGTAGGTCTAATGTTTATTATAGCTTGGAGCTTATGAAACCCCAAATTTAAAATTAGAATATTGTCTAACTGATGTCTTTTCAGTTAAAAAGAAACAACAACGATTCTTAAAATCGGGCGTAGACAGAGATTATGTGTTAACGTTACACCACTAAGATATATTGGAATGGGAATAATACGCGCGCGCTGGTATTCAGTGATATAATGTTTCGTTTTGAATTTGAGGTGGTAGAACGGATTAGTCGTGTGTACTTACCAAACCGTTACCCCACACACTCTGTCTATAGTTTGCTGCTGTTTGTCGGACGGCTTAA
Organism: Scardinius erythrophthalmus; assembly: GCF_964197995.2. NCBI lineage: Eukaryota > Metazoa > Chordata > Actinopteri > Cypriniformes > Leuciscidae > Scardinius > Scardinius erythrophthalmus. Next base: position 35,454,104 of record NC_138224.1, read on the forward strand.
ATCTGAATCAAGTCCAAATAATGGATGTTGCAAAAGATGTGATCTTTTTCACCAGCTTATACTTTCAGCCGTGTTTACTTAAGATGACGACGAATATGCGTTGCAGCCGGGTTTACCTCGCGGCCGCGGGTAGATTGCGTCATCATAGCTTGTGTAGTTGAGTCATCTCCCAACCCAACTTGGAGAATAGATTAACGGCGATATTTTTTTTATCGCGCGATAAGAGTCTCGCGTTAACGCCGATAACGGCCCACCACTAATATATATATATATATATATTAAACTTAGTAGGCTACTGCCAGTAGCGGCAGTGTAATTAGCATCGGCTAACAAACGTGCGCTTCTAGCGATCTTAAACGTCGGGACTTATATGTGTCAAATAGCATGCATCCACTTCTTTGTCAGACAGTCATCGCTTGGAAAAGCATTAAAACTCAAATATGGTTGTCACTGATTATTATTTAAGCAATGAGGGATGCTACAGTGACACCTCGATGTTGCTTCAGCCATTGCTGTTTCGACCGGAAGTCGCTTTACACAACAAACGCTGAACCGGATGTGCGTTCTAACTTCCGTGAAAAAGGCCTATATGAAGTTACTGTGCCGGTGTTCTATGAAATAATGCTACCTACCTGATTGTACGCTTATCAGTCCCTCTAACTTCTGATGTCCTCGAGCTTTGTCCTGCACAGTTGCGGTCAGAACATTTAGTATGGTCTTAACCCGCCGTCAACAAACGTGCGATATCGATCGCGAAGGATTATGCAGAGCTGACAGAAACGTTACACATTGCCGTGTCAGATGAATACAAACAAGAATTAAAGCCCCGCCTCACTCAGTTCGGGTACAGGACCTGGTTGAAACACTCTAGCTGGCAGAGTGCCAAAACTTCGCAGGCGCCTTCAGCCCCGCCCTAAACACGGTCGAGCCAGTGCTGGACTAATATATCTATGGAGGTATTTTGTCATGTCAAATGTATTGATAATGCCATCAGAAGGCAGCCAAAGCCCATGATAGCAATAAGTAGATGGCTATATATAATTGTAAATCATACAAAAGAAATGCCATGATCACTAGGTTTACTTTCTTCACTGGACTTCCTGTTTCAAATGCGCATGCGTCGCGTCTGAGCGCGTTGTTGTCTTTGGAGCTCCATCGATTGATTTATAATTCTTGATTTCTCTTTAAACTCACTTACAACGAACATTTTCTATTTTTCTCACCTCATAGTTACAACGCGGATTGTTGAGCAGACGCGTCTCAATCCTAGTGATCCAACGCTGGATACTCTTATAGGTTACGTCCGTGGATCACGGCTGAACGCGTCTTCTCCGCACTCATTTACAAACAAACATTTTTTTTTCTCGCCTATCGTGCGTCTACTCTACACCCGTACCCGTAAAAAGACGGATTATATCCAAGACTTAAGCCATAAATTAGTATTAATATTGATAGCATCACTGGTAGCGTCGTTGCTAACTTAACTTACTGTCCATCTGTTAAAATGGCGAATATATCAAATGTAAGTAGTCTACCTTTTGGTGCAGGTGAGGACACATTTGAGCTGCACGCAGTGCAGTCTGAGCTGGAAGCTGTTGAGAAACAGATCCACGACCTTTTAGTGAGAAAAGCCGAGCTGATAGACCGGCGGTTAGCTCTTGAAACATCGCGCGCCGAGGCACACAAATCAGAGACTAACGTTACTAACCCGATGACTCCGATCTCGTCTACTCCGTGCGTTCCTCAACATCAGTCCCGAACGTCGAGGTCGCAATCAGCCATGGTCTCGTTCACCCCGGCTCCAACATGCCATCACGAAGCCTGGATTTTTCCGCAGCGGAAGACGCGAGCCAGGTCTAGACCAAGAAAACGCTCTCCGACCCTCCCGGTTTTCGAGATATCCACACAAAACCGTTTCTCCCCTCTTCGCGAAACAGAACTCGATGCTGTGATCATCGGAGATTCCATCGTTCGACACGTACACGCTACGTTAAATAAAAGTAAGGTGCATAATCACTGCTTTCCTGGTGCTCGCGTTTCTGAAATCGCTGCTCACGTTCCCGAGATTCTGAACGAGCGCGTCGGAACTGTGGTCCTGCACGCGGGAGGGGCTGACATCAGACTGCGCCAGACGGAAGTTCTGAAGAAAGACTTCAGGAATCTGATCGATACGGTACGCAGCACATCGCCTGATATAACGATTATTGTGTCAGGACCGCTTCCCACGTACCGACTAGGTCATGAAAAGTTTAGTAGATTATTCGCGCTAAATGAATGGTTAATGTCATGGTGCAATGAGCAGAAACTGCTCTTTGTAAATAATTGGAATCTGTTTTGGGAGCGTCCTAGGCTTTATCGTGCTGATGGCTTACACCCAAGCAGATTCGGATCGGATCTTCTGTCAGATAACATCTCCAAAATGTTAAATACCTTTTGACTAGTAACCAAAAGTCCAAATCATAGTCTCTGCTGCACCAATTTAACTGATATAAATAGTGTAGAACATTGCATAGAAACTGTGTCTATCCCTCGTTTAGTGAGATCAAATAATAAATCTACTGCAGGATCTAGAAAAAATCTAATTGTTATTAAACCAGAAAATGTTGCTATTGGTAGTCAAAAACAATTTCTAAAGCTAGGTCTTCTAAACATTAGATCACTCACACCTAAGGAAGTTATTGTAAATGAAATAGTCACAGATAATAGCTTCGATGTACTTTGCCTTACTGAAACCTGGCTTAACCCTCTGGAGTCTGAGGTGTTTTCTGGGCACTGGAGGTGTTCTGACATGCTCTGACATTTGTGCTTTTTTCAGTTATTTATAAACATGTTAATGGCAAAGGTGTAAATTCACTCTATATAGCACAAACAGGGCTACCAAAATATGTGATCACCATGCATGTATATTTTTTTATTTTTAAGAGAATAATGCTTATGCGTGGTTATTGAAAAAATTTAAAATGAAAGTTGCTGAAAGAAGACCTCAAAACTCATAATAAATATGCATGAATAAGACTTTTGAGAAATGGATGTTCTTCCTTCGAGTTCTGGCTTCAAAATTATGTGAAAATAGTCTTGCTTTATCGTTCAGATAAAACAATACATTGATTTAAATTGATGTAAAACATGTTTTGCTTGGAAAGCCATTATGCGAGTGGGCGTGAACGAGGAGTGGTTTACACCTTGGAATACAAAATGTCCCACCCATTATGCATAATTAGCCATTCATTCAGGTGTGACTCTGACTGACTGAGCCACAATGCAAGGACAAAAAATTAGAAGACTTATATTGACCATTTAAGATTTTGCTTACATCTATCTTGTAAATATGTTTTGCTATTTTATTAAAAAGGTTACAATTACAACAATAATTAAAATTTCAACAATATTTCAAGTGTACTCTTTCTTTGTAAAAAAAAAAAAAAAGATTATAGGCCTACATTTTAGGCCTATCTATGTATTCATTAGTTTGAATATAGCCAAAATTGGAACAGCTAACATCTTAGTTGATGACTTTATTTTATATATATATATATATATATATATATATATATATATATATATATATATATATATATATATATATATAAATTGCTAAACAAAAGCTTATTTGATATATATATATATTCAGTATATTCTACAGTAAAAACTGTACTCAAATCTAGTCAACAAAATGTTGTCTTTCATATTTCGCCTGACTGTAACGTTGTTTTTATGAAATATTAGGGCATATAAATGTTAATTTGCAGTTTAATACGTTGCTTATACAAATAGCCTACATTTTATTTCAACATATTTCAGTCGATTTTTACTCATCTCAGTATAGTAATACAGTTTGCTAAAACATCATCATTCATTCACACACGCGATTTAAATTTAAACTGTCTTTTTGCGAGCTGTGGTAAACAGCGCGCATCTCTGCCGTTCATTCATCAAAAACAGAAACCCGATTCACGTGAGAAGAAAAAAAAAACTTACAGTATTCCTCAGCTCGCTCCTCGATATACCCGCACTTCTGAGGTAGGCTACTTTTTTCATCAAAAGCTTATGTGGCAGTATATTCTACAGTAAAAACTGTACTCAAATCTAGTCAACAAAATGTTGTCTTTCATATTTCGCCTGACTGTAACGTTGTTTTTATGAAATATTAGGGCATATAAAATTGCAGTTTAATACGTATTGCTACGTACAAATACGTACAAATAGCCTACATTTTATTTCAACATATTTCAGTCGATTTTTACTCATAGTAATACAGTTTGCTAAAACATCCTCATTCATTCACACACGCGATTTAAATTTAAACTGTCTTTTTGCGAGCTGTGGTAAACAGCGCGCATCTCTGCCGTTCATTCATCAAAAACAGAAACCCGATTCACGTGAGAAGAAAAAAAAACTTACAGTATTCCTCAGCTCGCTCCTCGATATACCCGCACTTCTGAGGTACTTTTTTCATTATTGTTATTGCTCACAGCGCTGCTGAGACGGTGTTAACCCTCTGATGGTCTTCATTTAGCAGTCACACTGGGGGCCTTCCCGGTCATAAATGACCGGACACCTAAAAATTAAACTTCCTCCATCCCAGTAAAAACCAATGCAATTTATTTTTGTTCTATAATATTTATTCTTTTTAATTTAGAATTTTGAGACAATTTGATTGAACTTATTAATATTTATGCAATATTTATAGTCCATTTTTTGCCATTGAAAATAATGTTTTTTTTGTTTTTGTTTTTTTGAAAAAAAAAAATTCTATGCTTTATTTTCGGGTAAAATTGAGACTAGGCTTTCAGAAAAAAAATAAAATAAAAAAAAATTCATCAATTTACTAATCATAAAATTAAATAAATCATGTTATTGCATTGGTTTACCACTAGATGCCTGTATAGCTCTAAATGGAGATGTTTGTGAATTCTAGTTGTTTTTGGACCAAATTACTTACTTTTAAGATGTGGATTGAATGTATTTTTTTAGAAATTCTCAAATAATACTTTTTGCCAAGGTTTATAACATTTTATTAATTATTATTTTAATAATTTTAATAATTATTATATTAATTATATATACATATATTAATTATAATTATTAATTATGTTATGTTTTTCACTCTTGATGTTTTAGAGCTTCACCCCTTCATTGCTGAGCATTTTTTTTTTCTGCATCGTGGCTGATTTGTAGAGAATTTTTGTGTTTTTGTCAATTTCCCATTCATTTCCTATGGGGGTAATTTTGACCGAAGACCAAAATCATAACTAATTTTTTCACGACCACTTAGCATGCTCGGATCATGAACTCAATTTTTTTGTGTGTTCACATACCTAATGCCAGAAAAGTCACCAAGTTTCGTAACATTCTGATGAAGCTGTGATTTTTAAAAATTCAAAACAGATTTTTGTAATCTGAATTTATTGGTGTGTATGTGTATAAACGTGTGTTTGTATGTGTGTGTGTGTGAATTTTTTGCACTCTTGATGTTGTAGAGTGTCACCCCTTTACTGCGGTGTACTTTTTTTTAGAATCGTGTCCGATTTGTAGATTGTACAGACAAAAATTCAGAGAATTTTTGTGTTTTTGTAAATTTCCCATTCATTTCCTATGGGTCGGTCATTTTTGACCGAAGACCACGAGTGTGACTCTTTTTGTTTACGACCACTTAGCATGCTTGGATCATGACCTCAATTTTTTTTTGTATTCACATACATAATGCCAGAAAAGTTAACCTTCCGATGAAGCTGTGATTTTTAAAATTTCAAAACAGAAAATTATTCGGTCAGAAATGACCGAGGACCATCAGAGGGTTAAAGTAATGATCTGAATAAACTGATATGTGGGCGTTCACAGGTTTGCTTGGATTGCCTCATTCATTTGCGTTTGAATAGTGCGCGCTCTCCGTAGGCGGAGTCACATTACATTTGAATTAGCTCTAATGAGGTCGACTGGAATCGCTCTCTTTTAATACAGATTTCACAACATGAGAATATTTGTTTTTTATATAAATTACTTCATTTAAGAGAAGAGAATTCAAGCTTCATGCCTGTATGTCTGTTTGCCTGTTTGACTGAGTATTCGCTGAGTTATTGTTCATTTTCGGACGCGTTTCAGAATGGACGACACTGGCAGATAGAAGGCAGAACTCGCATCACGTTTATTTTTCTTTATTTGGCAAAAAGCACAACACTTTGTTTTTATTGTGAGTATACACAAAAATAATACACATTTAACAGAATCGATTGATGTATGAAACTTGTTTTGTAAAATCAAAGTCAAAAGAGTATTTTGGGTCTCAATTCAACTCATAAGGAAAAAAGCGAGCAGATCACGCCGGCGTGATCTCCGACCTCTGAGGGTTAAACCAAATGATTATTTCGGTCTAAATGAGTCTACTCCATCAGGATACTCCTATAAGCACGAGCCCCGTCTGAATGGTCGTGGCGGCGGTGTTGCAACAATCTATAGAGATTTTCTCAATGTTACTCAGAAAACGGGTTATAAGTTTATTTCATTTGAAGTACTTGTACTAAATGTTACGCTCTTAGATGTTCGAAAAACATCCCTATTATCTCTAGCCTTGGCTACCGTATATAGACCGCCTGGGCCTTACGCTGATTTCCTAAAAGAGTTTGAAGATCTTCTCTCAGACCTATTAGTTAACTTCGATAAAGCATTAATTGTTGGAGACTTTAATATCCATGTAGATAATCAAAATTATGCGTTAGGGGCTGCGTTTACAGATTTATTAAACTCCTTTGGGGTCAAGCAAAACGTTACCGGACCAACTCATCGATTTAATCATACACTCGATTTAATTATATCACATGGAACCGATCCAACCGATATAGATATCATTCCACAAAGTGACGATGTCACTGACCATTACATGGTAACTTGCATATTACGTACTCCTGTAATATATCATGCTGCGCCGCGTTATCGATTAGGCAGAACAATCCTTCCATCCACCATAGATCATTTTTCAAATAGCTTATTGGATCTGTCTCAGCTGCTCAGTGAACCCAAACAAACAGATGAACTTGAGGAATTAACTAGCACTATGAGCACCATTCTCTCTGGATCATTGGATATTGTTGCGCCCATTAGATTAAAAAAGGTCAGAGAGAAAAGTAAAGCACCAAGGTACAACAATACTACGCGTGTTCTAAAGAGAGAAACCCGTAATTTAGAGCGTAAATGGAAACAAACTAACTTAGAGGTCTTTAGAATCGCATGGAAAGACAGTATGTCACGTTATAAAAAGGCCCTAAAAGCGGCCAGGGCTGAGCATCTCCGCAAACTAATAGAAAACAACCATAACAATCCTAAGTTCTTATTTAACACCGTGGCGAGACTAACAAATAAACAGATGACTCCTGAACAAAATATTCCATTACAGTTTAGTAGTAATGATTTCATGAAGTTCTTCACTGAAAAAATAGAAAACATCAGAACCACAATTGTAAACGTTCAATCCTCAATCGCGCCTTATAATTCAGCCTCAATTGTCACCCCGCAAGAACAATTACAGTGCTTTACAACTATAGAACAAAAAGAGTTAAATAAACTTTTTACTTTATCTAAAACAACAACATGTTTACTAGATCCTATACCAACTAAACTATTGAAAGAATTGTTACCTGTAGTGGAAGAGCCTCTCCTCAATATTATTAACTTGTCTTTATCTTTAGGTTATGTTCCAAAAACATTTAAACTGGCAGTTATAAAACCTCTCATTAAGAAACCACAATTAGATCCTAATAATGTAGTAAATTATAGACCCATTTCAAATCTACCTTTTATGTCTAAAATACTAGAAAAAGTTGTGTCCGCTCAACTGGGCTCTTTCTTACAAGAAAATGACGTCTATGAAAAGTTTCAGTCTGGGTTCAGGCCGCATCATAGCACTGAAACTGCGCTCGTTAAAATCATAAATGATTTAGTTTTAGCTTCTGACCAAGGCTGTATCTCAATATTAGTTTTACTTGATCTTAGTGCTGCGTTCGATACTATAGATCATACAATACTCTTAGATCGATTACAAAATTATACTGGTGTTCAAGGACAAGCATTAAGCTGGTTTAGATTGTATTTATCTGACCGCTACCATTTTGTTTATTTAAATGGAGAAAAATCTATCATAACTCCAGTAAACTATGGAGTGCCGCAGGGATCTGTGTTAGGCCCTCTATTATTCTTAATATATATGCTGCCACTTGGAAATATTATAAGGAAACATGGAATTAGTTTCCATTGTTATGCTGATGACACTCAAATCTATATTTCATCACGGCCGGATGAAAACGCTAAATTATCCAAATTGACAGAGTGTGTTAAAGATATAAAAGATTGGATGACGCGTAATTTTCTTTTATTAAATCCAGACAAGACAGAGGTACTACTTATCGGTTCAAAAAACCACCCACAAAACCTCTCACAATACAACTTTAACATAGTAGGATGTCCTGTTACTTCATCCTCTACAGTAAAAGACCTGGGTGTTATATTAGACTGCAACCTGTCTTTTGAAAATCATATTTCATATGTAACAAGAACAGCCTTTTTCCACCTTAGAAACATTGCTAAGCTACGTAATATGCTATCTGTTTCTGATGCAGAAAAGTTAGTTCATGCATTCATGACTTCGAGACTAGATTACTGTAATGCGTTATTAGCCGGTTGTCCTGCATCCTCAATAAACAAGCTACAGTTAGTCCAAAATGCCGCCGAAAGTCCCGTATTAATTACAAGGTATTGCTACTGACTTATAAAGCCCTAAACGGCTTAGCTCCAGTCTATTTCACGGATCTTCTATCGCCCTATAATCCATCGCGCTCTTTAAGGTCACTAAATTCGAGGCTTTTGGTCATACCTAGGATATCCAGATCCACCAAAGGAGGGAGAGCATTTTCACATTTAGCACCAAAACTCTGGAATAGCCTTCCTGATACTGTTCGTTGCTCAGACTCGCTCTCCCAGTTTAAAACTAGATTAAAGACGCATCTCTTCAGCCAGGCATTCATATAATACTTTTAATCTTACAGTTAAATCCGACCTCTAGCTTATAAACGCCAGAGGAGAACTGGCCCCCGACTGAGCCCGGGTTCTCCCAAGGTTTTTTTTTTTTTCTCCATTAGGTCACCTGATGGAGTTTTTCGGTTCCTTGCCACTGTTGCCTTTGGCTTGCTCAGTTGGGGATATTTAATTTAATTAATCAATCAACGATACTATTGATCAGCATTACTAAACGTAGACGTTCCACTAGAAACAAACATTGATGTATTGTTCTAATTTATTGCTGTGAAGCTGCTTTGATACAGCCTGTGTTGTGAAAAGCGCTATATAAATAAACTTGACTTGACTTGACTTGACTAGATTTTATACAGGTGTTACTATAATGTTTTTGTTAATGGTGATCAGCAACTAAATATTGATAATGTGGAAGTTACTGCCTTTTGCCTTGGCATGACTTCTCACTTTTTGTTGACAATGCAAAGGCAGAGTACAGTAACTTTAAAATAGTGGTCAAAAGTCAAGTTTGAGCTCAAGATTTTTTTATGAATATAATTTCCATTACTAAAACATCTATTTGCCAGATTTCCAGTGTCCTACCTATAATTAATTTGGCGGGACAACTCAAAATCTTTAAAGTCATTTTTCTCAGTTCCACACTCTAGCGACTTAAGGTCTTTTGCCTTTGTAGGGCAGATAACTGAAATACGCATTAACATTTTCTTTTAAGAATGACACTTGAACTCGTAGTTGACATAAAAAAATAAAAATAAAAATAAATTGACCCTGTTGTCCAGAATAGCAATGAAACAAACCCAACCCAGTTCAGGAACAGAGTGCAGATTAAGCGAGAAAAAGTGATACATGCATTCTACAGCTACTGTGTGAAAAATAATCAATATGCTGCCAAAAAACATGTTTGTACTATAACAGTTTGCTGTATCACAGTAAATGGAATGAACTATTAAGAACAAAACACAATTTAACAGTTCCATCGTTTTGAGTGCCTAGTTGGTGATGGGAGTACAATAGCATGCCTGTTGAGAGTGAGACACACAAACACACCACACTCCTTTCTCTCCGTTCCAGATGCTAATTCTATGGCTGTAAAACAAAAACAAAATATTAATTAGCAAATGGATCTTGCTGAGGTGCTTTAAATAGCATTGGACATGTATCCCAAGAAATTAACTTGGAACATAAATGGCATTTCACTTCCTCTTTATCTTTGACTTTAGTGAAATTAAGCCAAGCCTTTCACTGCATCGCATATTCAGCCATCCTAGCAAACAACCAACTGACCAAATGAGAAATGAAGCAAGCGTGTAAGGACAGCCTGCATGATAGAAGGAAAATCTGCGATGTGCGATAACATTGATATATTGTGATGACAATAAGACTTGCCATACATAAACAAACACTAAAGGCCTCATTATACTTCTGCGTCGAACTCACGTCGTAGGCTGTGTGTAGCGCACGTACCCTTCGGCGTAACCTGACGTGCACCTCTCCAAAAATGTAACAATGCATCAACTCTACTCGGACGCAAGCGCTGTGATTGGTCTTCTAGGACCGCTCCCTCGGGTTTCACATGCTCCCTCTGCATGTGTAATTGCGCGTCAACGCGGACAACGACGCAGAAGTATAAATGAAAACCAACGAGTTGCCTACAGCGTAGAGGCTCCGGCGTAGGTCCGACGCAGAAGTATAAATCAGCCTTAAGGTGTGCATATTAGCTCCGTGGTTGTTTTTAAAGGTTGTATCAGTGATTTCAGGCCCAAAAAAGGGCCAAACATAAATGATCACATTCATCTAATCTTTCCTTACGATCCGCTAGCTGCCCGCCCCATAAGCAGGCCGTCAAAAAAACGCATCTCTGTAGGCAGCCTAGGCTCTGAGATCTGCACACAAAAACAAATGGTTTCACCAACCACTCAAAACCAAAACAAATAGTGTTCCAACCAATCACCGACAGGGGTGGGTGTTGTGAGGTTTTGCGCTCGTGCACGGCTGCACGCGAAAACCTCACAACATTTATTTTGGTTGAGTGGTTGGTGAAACCAATTGTTTTTGTGTGCAGATCTCAGAGCCTAGGTGCCTAGCCAACGTTACCTGGTAGAGAGGAGCTGCCGGTTTGTTTCAGCCAGCAGCTGAGTTTACAGAGTTGTGCCAAATGTACAAGATTTCAACAGAACAAGACAGTGTGAGTAACAAAGGAGTTTGTGTAATGACCTTTAAATCTTCCAAGGATTCTGGAAGTCACTCAGGTCTGACAGGAATCGAAGCAGTTTTGGTGGAATGTTGTACTGTTTTGTGCCCTTTTTTTCTGCTTTAGACCCACGTGGAGCTGGAGATGAAGTTTTTGCTCGTTCACAGCCAACCTGTTCACATACAGAGGAGACACTGTGTTTTTTTCCAAACAGCAGTCAAAATTATTTAACAGTTAACTTAACGTTTGCAGTTTACAATACCAAGAAAACACTAACGTTAACTTCTATGACACTTCAAAATTACGTTTAACACGCAAAGTGGAGCTGGAGATGAAGTTTTTGCTCATTCACAGCCAACCTGTTCACATACAGAGGAGACGCGTTTTTTTTTTTCAAACAGCAGTCAAAATCTCCCGCTCCAAATAAAAATACTGACAATAGTTCCGTAAATTAACAGACCCACTGCCACAAAGACTGGAGAAGCGGGACCAAATAAGGGATGATACTTTGCTCTAACCTAATATTACAAAAAACAACTCACACACGGCTGCGAATACTGCGAAGAACTGCCGATGTCGACCCTGCGGGCTCGACTCGCCTTGTTCAACGCTGAACCCGCTCCAGTCTCTGGGCCGTGCAAGAAGCGCCGCTCACAGAGACCACCGGAGCCCGAGACGCGAGTCAGGCTTTCGCCGGAGCCCCTCCCGCGAGCCTCGCTCTCTCCCTCTCCGCCCCCGCTTCCCGACGCGCAGCCGCCGGCTCTCGCCCGCGATGCCGTCGCCTCAGGGGATGAAGCGGAAGACGACGCTGTACTGGACAGCTGCTCTCTACTGGTGTCAGGCAGCGCCGCCACTCGCCAGCGTCCAGACCAGCGCCCTTTCTGCCCGAGCTCCACGCAGAGCTCTCTAAGTCGTGGGATGCTCCAGTTTCAGCCAGACTTCGCTCTCCAGCCTGGTCGACCCTCTTGCACGTGGACGGAGCCGCGGAGAAGGGATATATCAACATCCCTCCGGTTGAACAGGCGGTCGCAGCGCACCTTTGCCCCCCATCCGCGAAATGGCGCTCAAAGTCTGCCCTCCCGTCTAAAGCCTGCAGGACCACTTCAGCCCTTGTCAGCCGCGCTTTCTCCGCCACTGGTCAAGCCGCTTCAGCCCTGCATACAATGGCGGTTCTTCAGATCTTCCAAGCCGATCTCCTCCGTCACCTGGACGAGAAGGGCCCGGATCAGACCGCCTTGACGGACCTGCGCAGCGAGATGGACCTCTCCCTTCGCGCTACAAAGAGCGCAGCACAGGCTATCGGGCGTTCCATGGCCTCGCTCACCGTCACAGAGCGCCACCTCTGGCTAACGCTCGCCGACATGGGAGAAGCTAAGCGGTCCGTTTTTCTCAACGCCCCGCTCTCCCCCACCGGCCTCTTCGGCCCTGCAGTGAGCGGCCTTGTGGATCGTTTTTCGGAGGTGCAGAAAGTTTCGCAGGCCATGAATCTGTTCCTGCCTCGTCGCTTGAGTTCCGCTGCAGGCCGCTCTCAGAAACAGCCTCCTGCACGCAGCTCTACTCAGCGCTCGTCTCGCCCTCCGCAGCAGCGTGGCCGCCCCAGGTCGCGTTCAACCAGCAAGCACAGGCCTCCCTGGCCTAGAGTTTCGCTGAAACCTGAGCCTGCGAAGTCCTCCTAGCACGCGCTGAGAGGAAAAGACGGCTGAGTCCCGCCGTGGCCGGACCACCGTCCAAGCTCATCTGCCTTCCTCTGCCAGTCCCCTTAGTAAAGGCTACTGCAGTAGTGTTTTCCGCAGCCAACGAGCCAGTTCCACAACTCGCTCGCCTGCACCCAAACACAGTTTTTACGGCGACCCAGATAAATCGCAAAAAGAGCACAATGTCTGGTCATTCGGCTCACGCCGACAGTGTTATGAGTGTAGTAAATATGCCCACGCCCCAGTGTTCATGTCTACACACAAGCACGATCTCCCCTGTGTGTCCCACAGAGCACACTCACATAAAGCGCGGTTGCCGCTCGAGTGTTAAACGTAGGAAATGTGCCCACTCCCCAGTGCTCACGCCTACACACTGCCCGCTCTGTTTCACATACTCAGGGTCTAGATCTCATAGAGCCCCATGCCACCAGCCGTGTTTTAATAAAGAGTCCTGTGCCCGCTCCTCAGCGCTCACACTCGCTTGTAAACACCCCCATGCCCGCCCCGCATTTGCGCCTCGGGCTGCCCACTACAGCGCGCTCTCAGTCCCTAGAGACCGTATCTGTGAGCACTGCTCAGCCGGTTGTCGCTATCAGCGAGCCCCCGTTCCCCAGCACCGACAGCGCGCGCTCTCGCCGCTTCGGGTCTCCTGCCCCGCGCAGAGCAGCGGGCGAGACCCAGAGGCCAATCGACCCCTAGCTATGAGTGCAGATGCATGGAAAGCTATCCCGGGCGTGTCGAAATGATTACTGAACACAGTAATACGGGGTTATTCGCTACAGTTCTTTCGCTGTCCTCCGCGCTTTCGAGCGCGCGTCGAGACGGAGGTGAACACAGAAGCAGCCCATCTGCTTCATACAGAAATAGAGAAACTATTGCGCAAAGGGGCGATAGAGAGAGTTCACCCTTCTTTAACCGAGGCAGGTTTTTACAGCCGTTATTTCCTCGTTCCCAAGAAGGACGGAGCGCTCAGACCCATATTAGATCTGAGATATTTGAACAAAGCTCTCATGAGCCGGCCGTTCAAGATGCTCACGACCAGACAAATCCTTGCGCACATTCGCCTGAGGGACTGGTTTATCTCTCTCGATCTGAAAGACGCATACTTTCAGATTCAGATTATACCCCATCACAGGCCATTCTTGAGATTCGCCTTCGACAGCCAGGTATATCAATACACCGTCCTTCCGTTCGGCTTACCCCTGGCACCCCGTACATTTACGAAGTGCATGGATGCGGCTCTCGCTCCCCTGAGAACACAGGGGATGCGAATTCTGAACTATCTGGACGATTGGCTCATTCTGGCACAATCAGAGGAAGAGCTCGCTTCCCACAAGATGGCGCTTCTCAGTCATTTAGAAAGCCTGGGTCTTTCAGTGAACTGGGCCAAGAGCTCATTAATCCCCAGCCAGTCAATATCCTTTCTGGGAATAGAACTGGACTCGGTGGCCATGACGGCCAGGCTGTCAACACAGCGTGCGCGCTGTGTTCGACACCTCGCCGCATCTTTTCAAAAAGGCAGGTGTTTCCCCCTGAAAACATTCCAGAGGTTGTTGGGCCATATGGCATCAGCTGCAGCAGTTCTGCAGCTGGGTTTACTACGAATGCGTCCGCTCCAATGCTGGCTGAATTCGAAAGCGCCCCGCAAAGCGTGGGTCTCAGGCTGCGCTCGAATCAGAGTGACTCAGGGCTGTGTCTCAGCCCTGCAGCCCTGGCTGGCAGCCGAATGGTACCAACAGGGAGTTGCGTTGGGAGCGATCTCACACCGCAAACTGATCTCGACAGACGCGTCCAACACGGAATGTTGGCGGTCGAGAAGGCGCTGAAGCACTTTCTCCCTTACCTGCACGGGCACCATGTGCTAGTCCGCACGGATAACATGTCAGTGGTGTCTTATGTGAACCGTCAGGGCGGAATCAGATCCAGAACTCTACGCGCTCTGGCAGAGCGCCTTCTGATCTGGGCTCAGGGCTCGCTGCACTCTCTGAGAGCCGCGCACGTGCCCGGTCGCCTGAACGACGGACCAGACAGGCTGTCCAGAGACAATGTTCCCCCCGGGGAATGGGCTCTACACGGCCAGACAGTCCAGACGCTGTGGCGTCGCTTTGGCAAAGCAGAAGTCGACCTGTTCGCCACGAGCGAGAACGCTCAGTGCCAGAGGTTCTTCTCAAAGAGCGAGGACGCGCTGGCCCAAGTCTGGCCCAGCGTTCCGTTGTACGCCTTTCCCCCGATCTCGCTGCTGCCACAAGTGATAGCGAAGATCAGGGAGACGCACTGCGCGGTGCTCCTCATAGCCCCGCGCTGGGAGAACCAGTTTTGGCTCCCAGAGCTGACGGCGCTGTCAGAAACAGCCCCGTGGTCGATCCCGGTGAGGAGAGACCTTCTCTCTCAAGCCCGAGGCTCAATTCTACATCCCCATCCAGAGCATTGGTCTCTGCATGCGTGGGTAATCAACGGATATTCGTTGATCTGTCAGAAGGGGTAGTTAACCTGTTAACCGTTGCCAGTGCGCCCGCGCACTAAAGCGTTTTTTATTTATTTAATTCAAAATTACCATCAGATTTAATGTTATACCTTGACAAACTATACATAATTAAAAAGATATAATACTCAAGTTTCAGTATTTGACCACTATTGTATTCTGAGAAACTCATAGTGACAGTTATTTCTTAATTTGTGTCAGGAGTTATGAAATGAAAAAATGAGTCGATACCTTTGATATGAATTATGCGCGTCAGCCGCTTTCATTCATAAAAAAACTCTGTGCTGTCGTCATGACAGCGATACACAAAACAACGTCCCTCAGGGCTTTAGCTCAAAAATGTGCAGATTTGGAGAAATATTGATAGATTCTCATAGATGTACATCATATTTCTATAGACAGGAATAATATTTATTGAATTTATTCCCAAATGCGTCGATGTAATCTTTATGAGCGTTTGGTACTCTGATACTGTGTTATAAATTCATACCAATAGCCTGAGGGCGCTATTATGCACAATAATAGTCCATATATGGAACATGAAGAAGAGCCATGATCATGTGACATTCCAGGACGTCACAGATACACACAAAGCTACAGAGATCGCGCTGTTACATGCAGATATATGTTTTGAAGATAATAAACATGTTTGCAATGATATTTGAGTTACCTGTGTTTTTCAAGCCATGCCAGGTATTTCCATAATAATAGATTATACTTAATGTAATGCTAATCTATATAGACTGTCATTGTGCAGAATACCATACAATAGTATATTTTCTGTCTGATTTTTTTATCTGAAGCCAAATTAGATCACAGAAGATTATTTAAAATACTCAATTGCGTTATAAAAGTAAGTTTGGAGCACAAACATGGTTTTAATCTCATAAATTGTCATGTATTGATGGTGTGCTAAGCTAACATGCTAGCTAGCTCAGGTGCACCTGCCACCTAGAAGTTATACTTTTATAATTTTTTGAATGCTAACTGAACTGTTTCTTTATTCAAGAAATGCATTTGATACAGGATAAAATGTGAGGTTAACTTTGAGAAAAGAAATTAGGGATTGAAACCCTATGAATAGCCTGTGAATAGCCAGTCGTTAGTAACTATAATGCAGACAAAATAAATGCATATTTAGAGCCATAACCAGGCTGGAGAGGTGTGAATGTGTGCAGGGGGAGACTGAGACTGAATGGGGATCGTTTGCACCACAAAACAATAGAGACAAAAGACTGCATAGATGGTTAGAAGATGGCAATAAACATCAGAAGCATTTTAGTGTCAAATCAAAATAAAGTCATTGACATGCTCTTGAAAAACATTTAACTAAATACAGAGTTTTGGACTTATTATCTTCAGATTTTAAACATAAAATGTTTAGACATGTGGCTTTAGCTGTAGTGCATTTCTAGATTGCTACAGTGCCAACTTCAATTTTATTTTCATGAGGATGTTTCATAAAAATTAATTTCTAATAACTTTACAAAACTTTGAAGCTATTTATAACAATTTTTGTCATTATGACAATAATTAATTCTACATTTACAATAAACTGCCAGGTGTCAGCTTTCAAATGAGATCATACTTGTGTTTTTAGTGCAAAGGATTCATGAACTGTATCTGTTTCAGTTTGGGTATGCCATCTCTGGGGATTTTTCAAAAGTGGGGTTGCAGGTTAACAGGTTAACACGATCGCGCAGTCCAGAGCTCCCTCGACGAGGCAGCTCTATGCGTCTAAATGGTCAGTGTTTAACAAATGGTGCACGGGAAGGAGTCTAAATTCTCAATCTTGTGGGGTTCCACAGGTCTTGAACTTCCTCCAAGAGCTCTTGGACGCGGGCAGGTCCCCCTCCACGCTCAAGGTTTATGTTGCGGCGATTGCTGCCGCGCATTGGGAAGAAATGAACTCATCACCCGCTTCCTCCGAGGGGCCAGGAGATTGAATCCTCCACGGCCGCCTTCGGTACCCATCTGGGATCTGTCTTTGGTCCTAGAGGCCCTAAAAGCTTATCCCTTCGAACCCCTGGACTCGGCAGAGTTGAAATACCTGACGTTTAAAACCGTTTTTCTGTTAGCCCTGGCTTCAGTAAAACGCGTGGGCGACTTACATGCGCGACGTGTCTTTGGTTTGAGAATGACTAACGAGTCATTAGGTCCAAACTCAAGCACGGCTATGTCCCCAAAGTGTTGGGTACTCCGTTTAGAGCTCAAGTTATTTCCCTCTCAGCCCTGCCGTCCGGCAGTGGGGATGGCAGTAGCCTCCTTTGCCCTGTCAGGGCTCTAAGGTGTTACATCACACGCTCCGCCACCTTCAGGCTTTCGGAGCAGCTCTTTGTTTCGTTTGGTGGGCGCACCAAGGGTCTCGCCGCCTCGAAACAGACGCTATCCAGATGGATAGTGGACGCTATTGCAGCAGCTTATGCATCCAAAGACCTGCAGTGCCCTTTGGGCATACGGGCTCATTCCACCAGAGGCATGGCCTCGTCGTGGGCATGGTCCAGCGGAATTTCCATTCATGACATTTGTATGGCGGCGGGCTGGGCCTCCCCCTCTACATCTGTTAGGTTCTATAACCTGGAAGTTCCCGCCCTGCAGGCTAAACTTCTGTCAGTCTAGTCGGGTTTATGCCCTGCTCATGTGTGCACAGGCTAGTTACTCGACAATGACACGACTCGACAATGACTCGACTTACTCGACTCGACTTGACAATGGGGTTCCCGTAGCATAAGCTAGCTCACGCAAATACGAGAGAACCTCTCGTAAGAGAACGATACTTGGTTACTCACGTAACCTCGGTTCTCTCTAGAAGAGGGAACGAGTATTTGCGTTCCCTGCTGTGCTCACGCCACGAGCTCATGTCGCTTCATTCGACAGAAACCAGAGTTTTAGCCTCCGAGCCCTCGTTATATACGCTCTGACGCTGCCTATTCTGGCGGGCTGTGACGCGCACGCCGGGCTCACTGGTAGGCTTAAGCAGTTGCCGCGAGGCAGCCAATGAGCGCGCAGTATTGCCCGCTCTAGCTCTGCTGAGCTGCCTACTGCACTGCGTTGACAATAAATGAAAATTAAGGATAATTTTTTGGCTTCAGTATCTCGAGAAAAAGATGACTTTTCCCCGTAGCGGAAGCTAGCTTACGCAAATAGAGAGAACCGAGGTTACGTGAGTAACCAACCTTTTCCCTCTTCTAGAGAGAACCGAGGTTACGTGAGTAACCAAGTATCGTTTTCTATATTTGAAAATTCATGAAAACAACTAAAGAAACATGAAACGCTCACCTCAACAATATTTGTAGATCTTTCTTTTTTCTCTTCTGATCTATTGAGTTCAACAGCAGCTAATTTCTTTCACTTCTTGTGAAGGAACTGAAACTGCTTTTTAGGAAGAGACATACGTGTCAGAAGAATAAAGTCAGATGTCAGCTCAGACGTTTGAGTTTCTGCAAGAATCAATGAGGTTCATTCTCAT
Organism: Scardinius erythrophthalmus; assembly: GCF_964197995.2. Taxonomy (NCBI): domain Eukaryota; kingdom Metazoa; phylum Chordata; class Actinopteri; order Cypriniformes; family Leuciscidae; genus Scardinius; species Scardinius erythrophthalmus. The sequence continues at coordinate 35,472,961 of NC_138224.1, forward strand.
GTTATGCAGCATTTTTGAGCTTCCACAACAACCAATGTGGTTTATTCTAGTGTTACGCAGTGTGTTTGAGCTTCTGCAAGAAACAATGAGGTTCACTCTCGTGTTAAATAGCAAAGTTGAGCTTCTGCAAGAACCAATGAGGGTCATTCTTGTGTTACGCAGCACGTTTGATCTTCAGCAAGAACCAATGAGGGTCATTCTTGTGTTTCGCAGCACGTTTGAGCTTCAGCAAGAACCAATGAGGGTCATTCTTGTGTTACGCAGCACGTTTGAGCTTCAGCAAGAACCAATGAGGGTCATTCTTGTGTTACGCAGCACGTTTGAGCTTCAGCAAGAACCAATGAGGGTCATTCTTGTGTTACGCAGCACGTTTGAGCTTCAGCAAGAACCAATGAGGGTCATTCTTGTGTTACGCAGCACGTTTGAGCTTCTGCAAGAAACAATGAGGTTCACTCTCGTGTTAAATAGCAAAGTTGAGCTTCTGCAAGAACCAATGAGGGTCATTCTTGTGTTACGCAGCACGTTTGAGCTTCAGCAAGAACCAATGAGGGTCATTCTTGTGTTACGCAGCACGTTTGAGCTTCAGCAAGAACCAATGAGGGTCATTCTTGTGTTACGCAGCACGTTTGAGCTTCAGCAAGAACCAATGAGGGTCATTCTTGTGTTACGCAGCACGTTTGAGCTTCAGAAAGAACCAATGAGGGTCATTCTTGTGTTACGCAGCACGTTTGAGCTTCAGCAAGAAACAATGAGGTTCATTCTTGTGTTACACAGCACATTTGAGCTTCAGCAAGAACCAATGAGGGTCATTCTTGTGTTTCGCAGCACGTTTTAGCTTCAGCAAGAACCAATGAGGGTCATTCTTGTGTTACGCAGCACGTTTGAGCTTCAGCAAGAACCAATGAGGGTCATTCTTGTGTTACGCAGCACGTTTGAACTTCAGCAAGAACCAATGAGGGTCATTCTTGTTACGCAGCACATTTGAGCTTCAGCAAGAACCAATGAGGGTCATTCTTGTGTTACGCAGCATGTTTGAGATTCTGCAATAACATACTCAATCTGATCTTCAGAAAGTTGTATTCTCAGTAAACTGAACTGAACTTATTTTAGTATTTTGCTAATACATTTTAATGTGTATTACGTGCATCAGTCTATGTTTTCATAGTTTGCCTTTCAATTTGAAACGAAACGAGTAGAAAAAACTGCCTTCATTCAAATTCACAAAATACTAATAATAAAAGGTAATTAATAGATGAATAAGGCATTATTTTATGTTTTTAGATTCTGTGGTAGAAAAAAGGATAATCAGCTTGAATATAGTTTATTACATAGGAAACTCCCCTTTCCTTTGATTGATCATCCAAAGATGAACCCATGCCGTCATCAGTTGTTCCTCAGTTCTGTGCATCAGAATAATAGTCATCCACTGTTATAATTCTACAGATTAAAGTGTATTTGCAGCTACATATAAGGGATGTGTCCAAAGCCAAATACTATATTTGTAAATATATGGATAACTTAAATATGAAATATAGCTGTGAGCATCAATTAACAGGTCCTGAGTTCCATGTTCTGTTGTTTGCCCTGGATTACCTGTTTGTTTCATTAAAGTAGTGCTTGCATGTGGATTTTCTCTCCACTTCATCCTTGCCTCATGGTTACAGGAAATATCCAAAATCTATATATAAACATAATTGACATACCCAGTTTTATAATTCACCTTCTGTTGCTGGTTTTGAAAGAAGAGATGTATGAGCTGCAGATGATGGTCCATGTCATCTTCCAAAACTGTAATTACTGACTGATCTTAAAATTAATTGAGAAAATAAAACATTTACCTTAGTGAACTGAGCCCTTTAAAACAGCCAGTTGCTTTGTAGAACGTCCACCGTCCTTGAAGTGGGCAAAGTTTGGGGAACTCAAAGTGGAACATGAAAAGGTGAACAAAAGATTTACAACAGGTAATGGTAAGAACTGCAATATTGCATTCAAATATACCAAATCATCAGCCATATAAGCACTTGCATCGGTATGTTTGCAGTCCTCTGCTAGTGACACCACACTTTTCCCTAGCTCTGCCTGAGCTGGTTCCAGCTCCACGGTAGACTTTGGAGTTAGAGTTGTGGGTGATGGTGAGACGTAAACTGTGAGGTCTGTGCATTTAATTGGGACTGTCTGGATAATCTGACCTTTGTTTCAGTTTTGGAATTAATCATATTTTGAAATTGTCTAAAGGCCCTTTCACTGAGCACGACGCAATAACACTTTTTCCTCATGTATGTATCTAAAGGTCCTTTAGAAATAGCAAATAAAGTACAGCACTCGTAAGTATGGTGGTACTTTAGAATACTGAAGATGAGTGGTATTATGCTATAATTAAAAAGGCATTTTAGAAATTTTAGGTTGACCAGTTGGACGCTCACTGTTGGCTTGTTTTTGTCTCTTAACTTTGTTCCCATTCAGCTTTGTGTCGCTGCTGCAAATGCTGGAATAAATAAGTGGTGCTGCTTCTACCGGTTTCAACAGACTGTTGGCATATTTTGCACTTGACAAGTTTGTATGACTTCTGACCTTTCAAATTCTTAATAATGCCCAAACCACTGAAGATACGATGCTACCTTTATTTGATACAAGGTCATCTGATGTGAAGAGCCATCCGTCTCCATGATGTTAGATGCTAAGCTACATTCCTTTATAGGGCATTTAATCAGATTTTTATCTTTTAATTATTCTGTCAGTAGTATATTGACAGTCTCTAATTGTAACATTTGCTAATATTTTTATTCAAAACCACAATGTCAATGTAATGATTTTAGTCAGTTTTGGTTTCCAATGTGTTCTGTGCCTGTTTTGCCTACCTGAATTCATAATGTTTACACGACACCGCTTTCAACTATAAACGTAATACCTTTTATGCGTTTTGGCTGTTCATTTACACGACAACTTGTTTTGGGTGCCTGAAATCGCTAACTTTTTAAAACGGGTTTCAACGTGCAAGTTTTTGAAAACTGTCTCTGTGCAATCAACAAAAAGGCAAATCTCTGATGATGTCATGCACATGTGTATTACATGTTCAGTCTATAGTGTTCCATCACCATCTACTGGCATGGCAGCAGAATACAGCGGTCGTTTTTCATGGATCCGTGTGGATGGGTATAGTTTGACAACAATGTTGTCTACTAAAAACGGAAAACTTTATGCGTTTTGGCTGTTCATTTACACGACAACAGCCTTCTGGGGGCCTGAAAAAAAAACTTTTTAAGGTGGGTTGCTGTTATCATCTCCATGTAAACTACAAAAACTTGAATTTGTGAAAATGGTGACGTCATGCGCATACATATTAGATTTTCAGTCTATAGGCACATAGTGTCATTGCCAACTACTGGCCTGGCATGAATAATACAGTGTTTTTAGTCATTTTTGCAGATCTGTGTGAATGCGAAAAACATGAAGGAAAAACTTTTGTGACAGTCACAATGTGGTTGAGAAAGAGAAGCAGCATGTTTCAAATCAATAAAAATACCAAACTGATATCTAAAAATCATATTGTAAAGTGACTAAAAACATCATCAGGCCTTTGCAGGAGATGGCAGCATTCTGGTGGACCAAACTAAAACCGAAAAATGAAGCTGCATGTTTGTCATCCATGTTCTAAGATAAGGATGGATTTTAAATAAAATATATAAAATAATCAGGTGTAAAAAGTACTCAAAAGTTACTCAAGTGAAAGTACAAGTACTGAGGGAAAATTTTACTCAATTAAAACTAAAAGTATCTGGCCAGAATCTTACTTAAGTAAAAGTAAAAAAGTGCCACATTAAAATTGTACTTGAGTATTAAAGAAGTAAAAGTAACAGCAAGAATGAAAACTAGAGATTCTTGTTTAAGCTTTTAATCTCTAAAAACATGAAGTGAATGAACCACATACAGGGTTTTATCCTGCTTTAGAACTATTTGTATTTAATTATATTTAATTATCAAAATATAAGACTACTATCTAATGCCAGTGTGCAACATGCTTTAAACAATCCACTAAAGAATGCTTTTACCACTAAAAGAAAATAATTCGCTAAGGTTAGCCTTGGGGTGGGGTTATTCCAATGAACAGGCTTGTTCAACTTGAACCAGCGCTGCACAAACCGATCGATGAATGACATCAAAGTACCGCGAGAGCAAATAGAGAATAGATGGCTCCTTATGCTTTTGAATTGCTCTCGCGGTACTTTGATGTCATTTACCGATCGGTCTGTGCAGCGCCGGTTCAAGTCGAACAAGCCTGACATGTCTGACCAATTTCATGGAATGTGAAAACGAATCTCATTGGCAGAATAAATAACATCTAAATTAAACTGGGCATGAGCACAATTCAATTGGTTTGGTAATAGCAAGGGAAAATAGAATGAAGTGATCTCTAAAAAAGAAGTACTTTTTGACTATAAATAAAATTGTAAAAAGGAAAGAGTACTTTTTTGTTCTTAAAAAATGTAATTAAGTAATCTCTAAAAAAGAAGTACTTTTTGACTATAAATAAAATTGTAAAAAGGAAAGAGTACTTTTTTGTTCTTAAAAAATGTAATTAAGTAAAAGTAAAAGTGTTGATTTTTAATTGTACTCAAGTAAAGTAAAAATCCCCCAAAATAATACTTAAGTACAGTGATCAAGTAAAATTACTCAAGTATTTTACACCTCTGAAAATAATTTAAACTTGAGTTACACAGGCCTGTGTTTAAGTATTGTTTTTACTGCCCCTTTTTCCTGACTAATCTGTTCAAGGAGTTTTAAGCTGTCACCACTTTCATAAGGGAGATTTTCTTATTGAATATTGATGAGAAGTCATAACTAAACAAGAGTATGAAAGAAGGCACAGAGTATGCCATAGTGTGCTCAGTTTATTTGTTTGAATTCCGTTTAATGGAAAACCGTAATATTGCTGTATTTAATTTACAATGTCTTGAAAATTTACAAAGTTGTAGGTCACCCAGAGATACAAACTGCTATTTTTTGACTCCATGCAAGTAAAAGTAGCAGTAGTGGTAAACTAGGACTAGAAGTCCATCCAAAAACATAAGTATTTAATTATTCAGCGAAACTTGCATTTAGTTATTGTTTGATTTAGTCAGTGTTATTACACTGTCCAGTTGACATTGTGTTCTTGCTGTGTCAGGGTTGATGTTTGCTAAAGACAATGGCTGTTAACCCCCCTGGGGTCGGCGGTATCGCCGGCGATACCAGCTCGCTTTTTTTCAGTTCAGTTCAAAAGAAATGAATTTTGCTCTGTGGACTTTGATATTACAAGCAAGTTTCATACATCAATCGATTCTGTTAAATGTGTATTATTTTTGTATATACTCACAATAAAAACAAAGTGTTGTGCTTTTTGCCAAATAAAGAAAAATAAACGTGATGCGAGTTCTGCCTTCTCTCTCTCAGTGAAGACCATTCTGAAACGCGTCCGAAAATGAACTGTAACTCAGCGAATACTCAGTCAAACAGGCATACAGACACACAGGCATGAAGCTTGAATTCTATTCTTTTAAATAAGGTTATTTATATAAAAAACAAATATTCTCATCTTGTGAAATCTGTATTAAAAGAGAGCAATTCCAGTCGAGCTCATTAGAGCTAATTCAAATGTAATGTGACTCCGCCCACGGAGAGCGCGTGCTATTCAAACGCAAATTACTGAGGCAATCCAAGCAAACCTGTGAACGCCCCCATATCAGCTCGAGAAAACACAAGTTTAATCATATCATTGTAGCCTATGGTTTACACCATCTGGCAGCGCTGTGAGAAATAATAATAATGGAAAATCTACCTCAGAGTGCGGGTATTGCAGGAGAGAGGATCCGAATATGTAGTAAGTTTTTTTTTCCTTCTCAAGATAATCGCGTTTCTGTGAATGAATGAACTGCAGCCGCAGAGATGCGCGCTGTTTATCACAGCTCGCAAAAAGACAGTTTAAATTTAAATTGCCTCTCTGTGGGAATGAATGATGATGTTTTAGCAAACTGTATTGCTATACTGAGTTGAGTAAAAATCGACAGAAATATGTTGAAATAAAATGTAGGCTATTTGTATAAGCAACGTATTAAACTGAAAATTAACATTTATATGCCCTAATATTTCATAAAAACAACGTTACAGTCAGGCGTTTCTGTTTGTGAATGAATGTTTCGGTTTTAGCAAACTGTATTGCTATACTGAGTAAAAATCGACTGAAATATGTTGAAATAAAATGTATTTGTATTAGCAACGTATTAAACTGCAAATTAACATTTATATTTCTTATAATAAAAATTAAAGACCTATGTTACAGACATATGAAAGACAACATTTCGTTGATTAGTTTTGGATAGATTATACATTTTTACTGTAAAATATCTGCCACCTCAAATAAGCTTTTGTTTGCCAATATTTGTTCATGTTAAATATAGTATGTTTTGTCAAAAATAAAGTTATCAAATAATCAATCAAATCCTTAACTTTGAAATATGTATGATAAAATGTATACTTTAGTTTTTACAAAGAAAGATTACACTTGAATTGTTGTAATTGTAACCTTTTTAATAAAAAAATATATTTACAAGGTAGATGTAAACAAACTATTAAAAGGTAAATATAAGCCTTTTCTTTAAATAATTTTTATTGTGTTTTATCAGTGACAAATTTGGGGAGAAGATAAATATTCCAAAACTGAAAATACAGTAGAGAATTAACTGCACAATTACTAGACATGTTTTCCTTGGATATTATAGGCCAAATTGCAAGCACAATATGTGGAAAAATAAAAAAGAATTGAGATGCTTCCAACTGTTGCTCTTGCATTCTTGTGGCTCAGTGACTCACCTGAATGAATGGCTAACTAAGTATGCAGGCCCCATTGTCTCCTAAGGTGTGAACCACTAAATATGATGATCCTTGACGCCCACTCCGCATATTGCCTTTACAAACAGAAAGTGCTTTGCAAAATTCAAATCAATGTATTGTGTTATGTGAATGATAAGGCAGGGTGATTTTCACATCATTTTGAAGAAAAAACACTAGGCGATGACATCCATTAGACAAAGGTCTTATTGGCACATATTTAGAATGTGTTTTATGGCCTTATTTCAGAAACTTTATTTTTTATTTTTTTCAATAACCATGCATAAACATTATTCTCTCAAAAATGCAGACATGTACATTCTTGTACTTGTAAATAATTTTTTTTGCCATTAATATGTTTATAAGCAACTGAAAAAAGCACAAATGTCAGGGCATGTCAGAACATCTCAAGGACCCCAAAACTACCTTAGACCCCAGAGGGTTAAGGGAGACTTGTGAAAACTTGTGATTTTGCATATTATTATATTTTATGCAATTTTAAGTGATTGTTAGTTTATTGTGTGCTGGTAAAGAGTAGCAAATAATCTAACTATCTCTTCAAAATGCGAAATACAAATATGCATAAATCAGGTGTGTGCATATTATTATATTTTATGCAATTTTAAGTGATTGTTAGTTTATTGTGTGCTGGTAAAGAGTAGCAAATAATCTAACTATCTCTTCAAAATGCGAAATACAAATATGCATAAATCAGGTGTGTTAATTAAGATGACTATTTAAATATAATTATGAACTAAATAATTGTTTGTCTAATCAATTAAGATAACCATTTATACTGTATATGCTAATTCAACTGGCTCAGTTGTCTGTGCACTGTGAATTCAATTCTTATCAGCTGTGACTTCCATTGACGTGAATGTGGTATTTTATTTATTTTTCAAATATGTTATTTTTTGTAGGTGCATAACTGTTTAAAATATAAATCTGTTTTAATGAATTACTGTTTGTTAAATTATACTAGCAATGTATTTATATCAATTTATTTATTTTATATGTAGAAATGGCAAGTTCAAGTTCAAAGAAAGACCTAAATCAATGTGTGACCGGCTACAACCATAGTATCACTCCATTACGTCAAGGGATGAAGCGACCTTCCTTTGAAGGAATATTGCAGGAGCGACACAAAATATCAAAGCTTATGGTATTCAAGCCGGACCTCCACAGTCATTTTCAGACTGTGAAAAAAGATAGGTAAAGTTGTTCTTTATCATCATTAACTCATTTATTCAACATTTTAGCTTTTGAACAGGAATAAAAAACAAGAATTGTCTTGTTCAATCATATATAACTCCCATATTTCAGATGTCCTGTACAGCTTACTGATGTGGTCTTGCAACCAGCAAGGCATGAATATGGTGAAAAAGCCATTTTGTACATACACAAGTCGAAAATCTCGTTTGCCTTCTGTTGACTATTCCTATAACCCCACCATCTTCACCTCCCAGCAGAAGGTGACTGTGGTCACAGGTTCTGGAAATGGAATTGGAGTATCAGAAAGTAGGTAGGCTACTATTCAAGCATTAAAATTAAGGTTATCATATATTTATTTTACCTTGTAACATTGATGCATGTAAAATTCATTGCAAGTAACTTCTTTACAATGCATGTCCAGCACTCCTATTTTTACTTTATCTGTTAAGTTGTACCTCAGATGTGACAATTTAATTGAGTCTATAGTGCATTTTTCAATTTTGCAGTAAGATACTTTTACTAAACATTTATTTGTTTTCTTAAGGGTGAACATCAAAGAAAAAGCAATTGAGTTAAAAAGTGAAGGGCACAATGTCCTTCAAAATGACATCAAATTTCTCCTAGAAAAGAGAACACATGTAATTGCTGATAAAACCGGAGTGATTGAGGTAACCATGTGGGGCCTGCAACAAACAATTGAAATTGGCTCCTGGTATGATTTCACAAACGTTTCATTTAGAACATTCCAGGGAAAATTTCTCTCCACCACAAATGACACACAAATTTCTATGGCCGTCTGCACTGACACCACATGTACTGTAGAAGAGACCACGTCAGAAAGTATTACAGCCCAAATAATTGGCGCAAAAGTGAAACTCATTCACCTTTGCCTACTAAAACACTGTCTCCCAGATATGCCCCAGAGTGATGTGTCACAGATGTGAAACATATTACAAATCCAATGTAATTTCTGTGCACACATCTGCCAAATTAATCATCTGACCACATGCAACGACATCAAAACAGTCAACATTGAAAACCAAGTAATTCAGTCAGCAGTGCAGATTCCCCACACCAGACACAATCACTGATTCTGTGTTGAACCTGCCAACAATGACCCTTACACTTCACCACAACTATGTCACCCAGCTCACCTATCCATCAGCCTATCCATCCATAAACCAGACAGCCATCCCAATGATCACCGTCTCACCACCCACACCTAATCCAAGTTCTGATCTAGAAGAACTTGAGTGCCTTCTAAAAGAGGACTTTCCCTCTTAAAAGACTCCACAACCAAAACCACACCACTCACCTCCTCACCCTCTTGATGGAGAAGATAGTATCCCAGCCACTCCACAAAAGTAATGGGAACCCCATTTTCCTTTTAAAAACAAATTTCATACTAGGAGCCAATTTCAATAGTATGTTGTTTTAAATACAAATATTTTATTTATTTTACTTCTGTATTTTTGCAACAAGTTCTTTTGTGTATGCATTTAATTTATTGTACAAACCATGTAGCCTATGGATTTTTGTTTTACTCAGATTAAACTGGTGTAAACCAGCTACTTGTATTATGTTAAGCTTATGTTTCAAATAAAGTTCCCTTTCAAATCATTACTATCCTTTCTCTTTCTCTTCTGCAGCCAAAACATTTAGCATCATCTGAGTTTTTTTTTGTCCAGAGGCTAATGACTACAGTCAGTAGTAGTAGCTAGTTCCGCATGTTTTCAACCCGTCCATAGGGGGTGGGATCTCACTCACAGAAATGTACAATTAGTGTTAGACATCTTTTTTTTTTAAGCTAAGCTAACAGGCTCTTTCTCTGTAGAGAAAGCTGAGTTGTAGGCTAACCACGATGGCGGAAGGTAGTTTTGAAGATGATATGGCAAGAAGGGGATTTTGAAGATCTGATGCGCGAATCCGATGCTCGTGACTACTCTTGTACGAGCGGCAATACAGTGAGGAACAGTTGCGGATGATGGAGGAACAATAGACAGCCGGAGCAGCTGCTGAAGCAGAGGAACAAGATCTGGGCAGACTCGAGCTGGGGTGGACTGGTGGTGTCAGTGCTCTCGCTGTGCGCCTATGGACACAGATAGAGAGTCCTATTGCTGTCACGAATTTCAGCAATACCATTTTCTTCTGGAAGAAAATCGCTGAATCTGCTGAGGAAACGGCACCGGCAGCATTTGTAACAGAACACCCTAGCTTTGATCCACACATGGACAGGGGGGTCCTGGAAACCTATTTCAGGATCGTGAAGGTGAATTGGAAATGCCAGCCAAAGCCCACAGGGACAAACGGACGCCTGAGTGTAAAGTGAGTATTTTGTAACCAACACGTCACGTACAGAGTTTGGAGACCCAGCATTATAACAATGTTCTTTCCACGTAGTCAGCTGGGCTATCGTTGTTATATTTAAATCTATGCTAGCCTACTGTAGGTGCAAATAGCTTGCATCACTAACAATGTGCTTACTGTTTTGTAGACAATATCGCCTAACAGCCTACCGTCACTTCGTGGAATGGGTCCTGCAAGGCGAGAGACTGGGGAAAGGCTATCGTCTTGTTTTGCCTGCCTGCGTTGTTCAGGGGTCCGTTCTTCGTACGTTGCTTAAAACATCTGAGATCAAATGAGACATCCGAGATGATATCATCGTGCCAATTATGATCTAGCTAATTAGGTTCTTCGAACACACCTGTCGTATATGATTAGTATATCTGGATTGAGTTAGTGAGATAATTGCGCGTTCATGGGCTGGTTTAAAAGGGGACATGTATCGATAGTAGAAACATTGATCAGCAACGCTGCTATTGGCTGCTCACCATGGCCAAAGAGCGTGCTCAGTTTTTCTCCGCAGCAGAAAATTATTATCCAGTAGAATTATTACTGGAAGGGTATGCTGAGTTTGAAAAAATAATTAAAACGCCAGGGAACACCTCAAAGTGCGCAAAAGCCAGGAGAGAGGGCTGGCAAAAGGTAGCAGACAAATTAAATGCGTAAGTGTTCCATGTTATGGTTATATCACTTCCCATACAGAAAAAAAATACATTGAAATATATTTTGCATTGTTGTTCACTTATATTTATCATTTTGAAATATATTCTGAAATATAACAAAAATATATGATTTTAAGTGTGAAATATTTAACTAAAATATATTTATTGGGCCAATTTCTAATATTTGCATATATTCCAAAAATATATTTCAAATATATTGTAGCGAATACGACTTTGGGTAAATTTGAATTAGCTCAAGAATATAGGGAATTTTGGAAATATTAATAATTATGACTCATGGTCATAATTCATAAGTCGCATATACATTTATTTTATCAATTATAGAGATTAACTGGTTCTGTAACTGATCTAATCGTTATTCGTCCAGCGAATAACGGTGAGATTATCACAGTTAAGAAGGGTTATCTCTTTACAAACTCCAAGAAAGTTTGATCTCCTGGCCACGGACATCAAACCTTCTGAGTTTATTAATTAAAACTACTGAATGTAGTCTAATATCGAGCTTGTAGCTTAATCTTTTGTTTCATTGACTTTAGAATGGTGGGTTTTCAAACACAGAGACAGTGAAAAGTATAAATGGATTTTAATAAATGTGACTAAAGATTTATGAGCTACGGATAGAAACGTACGTAAAAATGCAAACAATAAACACAAACAAACATTTAAACAATAATAACATACGTGATAAGAATAAAATGAAATGAAAGAAAGAAAGAGAGAAATAGAGAGAAGGGAAAAGCTAGTAATTGTTACATACAGAAACCTAAACGACGGACCCCAGAAAAGCAGCTTTTATCAGATAAATATACTTGCACGTCTGTTCTCTGTTTGGTTGATGCTGAAAGCGCGGACGAGGTCCTGTTTCGACTGCGTCTTCCGGTGTCGCGGGAAGCTTGAAAAGGCTCACTGAAATGTAACGTTACCGAGAAAGTTCGTCTTCATCTTCCGTGAAGGAAGAGGCAAATATAACTTGGTTGCAAAGGAACGGCTGCTACGACTCGAACATGTGTTTGTCCGAGGCCTTCCGGGATGTTCCTCGGGGAAGCGTCGCGCCGGTAGAAGAGGAGGAAGGATGAGAGCGAGGTGAGAGAGAGAGAGGTGAGAGAGCCCGCTGTGTTTTGAAGGAGCTCAAGTCACGCCCCCTTGCGTGCGTGACCCAATCGCCTGGGAGGACGTATTGTGGTCATGTCCTTTCATTTGGAAAGGTACACGCCTCTTCTAACTAATGCTGGCGGAATAAACTTCGTTCATAAACATTTATAAAACTGGTATTAATCAAATAATGCATCCTCTAATATTCTGTGCTAAATATTCAACACCGTTGTGTTCTTCTGAACAAAACAATACCGCGAATGACAATTCTGTTAGTCAACAACACAAAGAAACAGGATTTCTCGTGATTACATGCATATTAAACTGATTACATATCAATAAAGCTTATAGATATCGTATTTCGGGTATAAGTATCATAAGCACAGCAAGAAATACATTTTAAACATTTTAAAAAGGTAATTTTGACCACAAGTGGTCGAGCATGATAAGGAGTCTGTGTTTTGTGTGTGTGTATGCAGAGTCGTGCACACGTGGAACCGCGTGGTGAACTTTGTCCTTCGTTTTCAGTGTGAATATCTTCTTGAGTTGATGAGATTAACTCAGGGGACCTGACCGAGCATCTGCTAACACTGTTGTTTTGTTTTGAGGGGTTAATCAGTACCTTTTGTTTGTTGATTAGATTTGATTGATCAACACAAAGGCAGACCTGATCATCTGCTTTCCGTTACAGTCCCCCCTTGATGAGTTGATAGGGCGTGTATGGGCCTAGTTGACTCATCACGGTAACAATGGTCAGATGGCAGGTGGTTGCTAGGCTGATGACTCAGCTCAAATGAGGTTGAGGGGGGTCGATAGTGTGGGATCCCCCCTTTTCGGGGTTCCATAGGAAACCGCCGGACACGGCGTTGTGAGCTTGGCTGTGGATGTTCACATTTCGTTGAGGTAATGTGCTCTTTCGACGTTGCTGGGTTTAAGTCGAATGTACACTTTCGGAGTGTGAGTCCTGCTTTGGTAATCAGGACTCGGGGCTGCTCTCTCTCCATGCGATGCCGGATGCCGGATCTGGTGATGTCCGATTGTGGCTGCTTTCTAGCGAACCACCACAGCATCGTGGGTTTGGTGCTGCGGTGTTCAGCACATGATGTGTTCTCGGCACGCCTGACCCCCCTTTGTGCGCTGTGGCCTTACAAGCTGTGGCGCTGTGATGGCACAGGTGCACAATGCGTACAGAAGTCCTGTGAACGCAGCTTGTGCGTGGTGGCAGACAGTTGTCTGAGGCACTGGCTGCCAGTGAGCTCAGATGGCTTGCGAGGGTGGTGGAGGGGTAAGTGGCGGCATAGAAAAAGTCTGTTCTTCAGAGGCCCGCATGACCTTTTAACACAGCGGAGGTAGCGTAAGCAGCTCTGAGGCGTGCAGTGTAGTTGGTAAAGTTTGTTTTTGCTGTGTAGTCACTGCAATCGTGAGGGTGGTTGGTCTGTGTGTGGCGCAGACATTGGTCTGGTTACTCAACTGCAGTTCAGTCCAGGACCTTGAGGCAGCAGGTGTCAGTGTTCGTTTTCTGTGTCTGTGTCAGACGTGGCTGCACTGTCTTCATCTGTTGTGTAAGAAGACTCTGGCTCACCAGTGTTCTGGGGAGAGTGGTTCCAGGTTCGACGGTCTGGGCTTGGAGTTCTGGACGGCTTTGTGTGTGTGCCAGGTCCTCCAGGGCCTCTGTGGCCTGGAGCTGTAGTGCGGCTGTCTTTTGCTGCAGGTCGGCGTTGGTCCTTTCGCTGGCCCGGGCCTTGATGACGAGGTTGAGTGCGAGTTCTCCGAAGATTTTAGCCAGCTGCTCATGGTCGTACTTCTGGGTTGGATCGTAGGTCTCAAACTGGTCCAGGTACTGTGGGTCAGCGGCGTCCTGGGGCAGAACCATTGCTGTCATTTCTCGCAGCCATGTTTCGAGAGTGCGCCAGCGGACTGGGTGACTGGATGAGCTCGACATCTTTGCTTACTGTGGTGAGAGAAGCACAGCACACACAAAAAGAGACAAAATGCAAGTTGGTTTTAGGGTCAAATGAGCTATACTCATACGGGCTAGGCCGTTTATGAGAATTTCGGGGCTAACTGATGCCGACAGTTAGCGGAGCCAATTTCGTGGGTATGGATAAAGCCCACAATAGAGATTTTGACAGGCGGTAGCCTGGGGGTCGTCTAATGACGCCGGCTCTGATCGTTACTCTATTCACTTTCCTGGGGTCTCTCTTAGGTTCTGTCTGTAAGTGAAATGAGAGAAACAAATCACAACAGAAATGGAGAAAAATTTAAATAAAAACAAAGTTGAAGGTAGGGAAGATCAAAGGGAAACACAACACAAGGAAGTGAATTGGTCTGTAATGAAATGTCACAAGCAATAACACGGGGAGTGTTATAAAAATAAAAATAAAGAGGCCTAAGCCTATAAACACTGACTGAGTTCTGCCAATAGATACACAATAAGGGATTAAGGTGTTAGACTTAATGTAAATTAAGGCTTTCTGGTGTCATCAAATTGAGTAAATATGTATGCAGGAGTCCGAGGCAAAGGTTTTACTAAAATAGTGATACAACAAAAGGGAAATTAGGATAACTGATGGTGATTTATCAGAATAACCTAAACTAGTTTGAATTGAAATTCAACTAAGCATGCAAGGGGAGGTTCAAAATAATAAAAATAAGGAAGGAAAGAAAATTAGAATGATGACAGTGATGTATCAATACTAAAATTAATTAAACTGAAATTCAGAATGACTTCCTATAATCCTTACAATAACACTGAAGTTATTAGTATTGCTTATAAAAATAATCAAACGAAAAGGGTAGCAATAAAGCACTTACATGCAGACTGGGACTGGGTGGACTATCAATAACTGAGTGAATCAAGTCTAAGCTTTAATTCAAAAAAAGTTTTTTTTTTTCGAACTTCACTTAAAGTGTGACAGTCAGAAACAGGGAAAAAGGAATTGTCTAACTCCAAATAATATCAGCATAAGCTAAGCTTGAATGCAGTTAAGTGTTTGAGAGAGAAATTGAATGCAGAGAGAAAAAGAAATTGAAAGCAGGTATTATCTTAGAACGCCACAAGATGGCGTAGTTGCGCTCGTGCAGGCTGACGTCAGGGGGAAGCGACGCTTACGCAGGATGACGTCGGTGTAGGGCGCGTGATTTGACAACCTGCCACACACCTAGAGGCTGCCCTCTAGTGTCGGTGACGTGATTCAGCAATTTAGACAGCAGATTTTTTTATCTGTGGAAATCACGAGTATTTCGCGCTCTGTTGCATGCGGAAAATGCGAGTTTCACAACATGTAACTACAGGAATTACACATTTTACATTACACATTGAGACGGTTTAGAATGAAAACAGGAATTATCATCTATTTTAATTCATAAAACTGGTCTCCAACTACACATTATATATGAAACGGTTTACAATAAAACAGGAATTAGACCTTCTGTTTTATTTCAGCTGTGAACAGGAATTTTTTTTCTTCTGTTTACTTACAGCTATGAACAGGTATTATCTTCTGTTCATTACAGGAACAGGGATTATTCTTCTGTTTTACTTAATTAGAGCTATGAGCACGACAGGAATTAGACATCTGTGAATTTAAGCCGTGAGCACACATGCATCAAACAGCTATGAGCAGGAATTATCATCTACTCATCTCCCATAAGCATTAATCAAAATAGCCCTTTTATGATTTTATGCGTAGGTTTTTCAAAATTGGTTCGCGACGCCAATGTCTAACCAGGAGTTTATCGTTAACGTTTTGTATAAGGCCTATTACGACTGAAAACTGAAGCACTGTTCAGATCAGGTTTACGTCCTCGTCCTAAAAGAGATCCTTCGTCTTCATTTAGTCGGTTTAAATCATATTACATGTACTAACTGTAAAGAGTTTTGCTTCGTCTTTACAGAGACACAATGTAATGTCATGAACTGCAGTTTTAGCTCTTAACAGTGATTAAAAATGCTTAGACTTTACCTCACAATTCAAAACGCGCGTGTAACGTTACAAATATTAATACCAATAATACACATTCACTGAAACTGAATTTTGCCCACCAAATAAAGTTTGAAACTGCCTAAAATAACTCCACCAAAATGTAGCGAATACGACTTTGGGTAAATTTGAATTAGCTCAAGAATATAGGGAATTTTGGAAATATTAATAATTATGACTCATGGTCATAATTCATAAGTCGCATATACATTTATTTTATCAATTATAGAGATTAACTGGTTCTGTAACTGATCTAATCGTTATTCGTCCAGCGAATAACGGTGAGATTATCACAGTTAAGAAGGGTTATCTCTTTACAAACTCCAAGAAAGTTTGATCTCCTGGCCACGGACATCAAACCTTCTGAGTTTATTAATTAAAACTACTGAATGTAGTCTAATATCGAGCTTGTAGCTTAATCTTTTGTTTCATTGACTTTAGAATGGTGGGTTTTCAAACACAGAGACAGTGAAAAGTATAAATGGATTTTAATAAATGTGACTAAAGATTTATGAGCTACGGATAGAAACGTACGTAAAAATGCAAACAATAAACACAAACAAACATTTAAACAATAATAACATACGTGATAAGAATAAAATGAAATGAAAGAAAGAAAGAGAGAAATAGAGAGAAGGGAAAAGCTAGTAATTGTTACATACAGAAACCTAAACGACGGACCCCAGAAAAGCAGCTTTTATCAGATAAATATACTTGCACGTCTGTTCTCTGTTTGGTTGATGCTGAAAGCGCGGACGAGGTCCTGTTTCGACTGCGTCTTCCGGTGTCGCGGGAAGCTTGAAAAGGCTCACTGAAATGTAACGTTACCGAGAAAGTTCGTCTTCATCTTCCGTGAAGGAAGAGGCAAATATAACTTGGTTGCAAAGGAACGGCTGCTACGACTCGAACATGTGTTTGTCCGAGGCCTTCCGGGATGTTCCTCGGGGAAGCGTCGCGCCGGTAGAAGAGGAGGAAGGATGAGAGCGAGGTGAGAGAGAGAGAGGTGAGAGAGCCCGCTGTGTTTTGAAGGAGCTCAAGTCACGCCCCCTTGCGTGCGTGACCCAATCGCCTGGGAGGACGTATTGTGGTCATGTCCTTTCATTTGGAAAGGTACACGCCTCTTCTAACTAATGCTGGCGGAATAAACTTCGTTCATAAACATTTATAAAACTGGTATTAATCAAATAATGCATCCTCTAATATTCTGTGCTAAATATTCAACACCGTTGTGTTCTTCTGAACAAAACAATACCGCGAATGACAATTCTGTTAGTCAACAACACAAAGAAACAGGATTTCTCGTGATTACATGCATATTAAACTGATTACATATCAATAAAGCTTATAGATATCGTATTTCGGGTATAAGTATCATAAGCACAGCAAGAAATACATTTTAAACATTTTAAAAAGGTAATTTTGACCACAAGTGGTCGGGCATGATAAGGAGTCTGTGTTTTGTGTGTGTGTATGCAGAGTCGTGCACACGTGGAACCGCGTGGTGAACTTTGTCCTTCGTTTTCAGTGTGAATATCTTCTTGAGTTGATGAGATTAACTCAGGGGACCTGACCGAGCATCTGCTAACACTGTTGTTTTGTTTTGAGGGGTTAATCAGTACCTTTTGTTTGTTGATTAGATTTGATTGATCAACACAAAGGCAGACCTGATCATCTGCTTTCCGTTACAATATTTATTTTGTGTATGGGTTATCACAGTATATATTCTTGTATTTTAATAATTTCATAATTGCTTGTCAGAGCCAGCTCAGGACCCACTAGAACATGGGAACAAGTAAAAGTGAAGTACAAGAATATTCTTCAAACTGGTAATCTTTTCTACTTCTACTGTTTAGTCTCTTTTACCAAAAACATTTTAAATGTGTTTGTCTGTTTATAACAGCAACCAAGAAAAAGGCGGAGCAGAAAAAACAGGTGGTGGTCCTGCTCCCCCACATTATACCCCAGCAGAAGAGCTGGCCCTGGGGTTAAATATGAACCGACCCATTGTGGAGGGCATCCCTGGGGGCAGCTCTTCCTTAGACCTAAAGCCAGGGACCAGTAACAGCAACACCTTAATTACAGGTAAATGAGTTTAAAATCATCTTGCTACACTGTAAATAATTTGTTGCTGCATTAAATGTCTATAATACAAATGGCTGGTTCAGTCACATTTCAACAGATAAATATTGAGTCAATTGCTTTGACTTGTGAAGGTGAAAACTGCATAACTTAATGTAAAGATATTTTGCAATATGTTATTGATTATATATTTTCCTAGTGTAGTTCATTGTAATGCCATTGAGTTCTCCTCTTTTGTGTAGTTTTACATGATACACCAACACTTTTACCTGTTCCCAAGAAAGTGGCTGAAATGTGCAGTAAGTGGACTTTTTCTAACTTTACATCAAAAGGAAAGAAAGTGCAACACTTTGTAATACCCATGTTTCTTTTGCACAGGACAGTGAAGAAACCCTCTCAGATGACTGTCCTTTGGAGGAAGTACTTGTAAGTGCTTAAATAACTTTATTTAAATTATAGGTGTGTACATATTTCTGACTGCAATATGAGTTGCAGGAGGAAAGGCCTACAGAAAGGCCTACTGCACAAAGTGATACAGAGGTGGGCAGTCTACTTTCCTTTTTATTTCTGTTGCATGAGGCTTGTTGATTATTTTTTTAAATGCCACAGGATGATATCCGTACCCTATACAAACGGAATCTTCAACAGAAAATTGAGTATTTTGTGCACTGGCTGGAGGTCATCATCAGGCTGCACCTCCACCACAGGGGTCCTCTCCTTTCTGATGGTGGCAATGTTGTGGAGGATGGCACATGCAACAATAATGTCACAGGCCCTGTCAGGTGCAACCCTCAGACCCTTTAGATACTGAAATCTTCCCTTTAGTTGCCCAAAGGTCATTTCAATGCGTGCCCTTGTCCTGGCTAGAGCTGCATTGTAACGGGTTTGTGGTCCGGGATGGGTCAGGGAATGGCGTCATGAAGTACTGCCTGCAGGCATAGCCCCTGTCTCCTAGCAGGATCCCATCATAAGCACCTAGAAAAATGCAGTTTTGTTAGGCTAAGAATAAAATTATGTAATACAGTGAGTTTGACAATTTTTTTCCTTACCACGTTCAAATAATGTGCATAAATGTGACTCTGAAAATCCTGGAGTCATGCACAGAACCAGGCCATTTAGCTTCCACATTTGTCACACACCATCTAAAATATTTGTAATCAGTCAACTGCATAGCCTACTTTTGATTTTATTTGTATATATATAATTTCTAATCTGGAATATTAAGAATCGTAATAGTAATTTACCTGCACATTTACACTGTGAAATCCCTTTCGGTTCACAAAATCCCCTTCATTGGGGCCAGGTGAGGCCTTGATGGGGACGTGTGTGCAGTCTATGGCACCAATCACGTTAGGGAAGCCTGAGGAACAAATACAGTAAGTCCTAGGCTGCTTTTTGGCATGATCAAGGTTGCATGATCTTCATTAACAATTATAATGTAGGCTACCTGCAATGGCAAAAAAATTCTGCTTCACAGCCTGTGGTCTTAAGTGGCTTGGAAATACCACAACGCCCCCTAAAAACTGTTTGAGTGCCAGATAAACCTTGCGAATGGCACGACATACAGCACTTTTACACAAGTTTTCTGCATCTCCAATAGTGTAAAGAAAAGTGCCACTTGCAAAGAATCGCAAAGCTATACAAACTGTTTGTGCAGTTGTTAAAGCCCGATTCCGACGAGTCGAACATTTAACGTGTGGCTCCAACAAGTTGATAATGTAGATGACACCCTCCCGAGAAAAACGATATCTCTCAATCAGTAGATTATCGCGCTGTGCTAAAGGATCCCGTCGAGCTCGCAAAACGCGATTAATTCGAAAAGCTCTTCGAATTATTCTGGCACCTTCAGCAACAGGTTCCTGACGTAAAAACGGACAAGACATGGCTGCGAAAGACTTCCCATATGAGCTCCGCTTATAAAGCCGGGATCTAATCCTGTTAACATGAAATAAGCCTGCTCGCGAGCAGGTTTAAGATTGCGCACCTGTTGCTATGGCAGCAAGTCCAGGATGAGCGTCGAAGAACCAAACAATCCAAGATCATGCCAAATCGCCAACAATCAAATCCAGCTAAGTGAGTTATTGACGTACGAAAAACGGGCCCCAGGACATCAGACAGAGATATCCAGCTCCTGACGGGCAATACTGCGGCTATAAAAAAAACTGCTGAAGCTCTGGATGAGTTATGAGTGTGAAATTGTTCATATGTTTTGTAATTAAATGTTCAAACTCACATTGGCTGTGGTTCGTGTTATAGTCCTTAGTGTTGGTCCATTAGAGTATGTATTAGCCTAGAGATATAGTGATTTCAATTGGAGGGAAGCACTTCATATGCGGAGCTACTAAGCTACTCTATTGACATGGTCCTGCCTTGCATCATCTTTTTTTAATTATCTCTTCTGGCCCTTTCAGCAGTTTGGCCCCGGATTGCTGGATTGCCACAAACACACATCGAAACAATCAAACCTCACACCAAGCAATTTGACATACCTAACATCATAATCACACCATCACCTACAGACTCCTCCGCTACACTCTTTCCATCCCACGAATATCTAGAACAAATTATGGTGGACTTCCCAGAAAGCACACCCTCTCCATTAACATCCATCTCTGCAACAATCCAACTACTCCAACATCCACTATACCATCTTCAGTAATACAACCCAAAAAAAGACCCCTCAGTCTACAAAAATAACTTCCCATCCCAACAAATAAATCTATACATGCGTTCATACACTTCTACTGACACGTACATAAATGCATACACACATGAAACTGTTCACATTTATATAAATCCCTACGTACTACATCCACACATACACATTATTAAAGACACCTTCAGACCTACATAATGTGCACATTCATGTAAGGATGTATCTATGTACACATGGACAACATGCATACAAGCACATGAGCACATTTATAAATACCTACATACATGTCAAGTCAAGTCACTTTTATTTATATAGCGCTTTTCACAATACAGATTGTATCAAAGCAGCTTCACAGTATTAAATAAAATAGTACATCAGTGTTTGTTTCTGGTGTAAAACATCCACGTTTGGTAATGCTGATCAATAGCACTGTTGAATCGATTAATCAAATTAAGTATCCCCAACTGAGCAAGCCAAAGGCAACAGTGGCAAGGAACCGAAAAACTCCATCAGGTGACCTAATGGAGAAAAAAAAAACCTTGGGAGAACCCAGGCTCAGTCGGGGGCCAGTTCTCCTCTGGCGTTTATGAAGTAGAGACCGGATTTAACTGTTAGATTAAATTATTATATGAATGCCTGGCTCAAGAGATGCGTCTTTAATCTAGTTTTAAACTGGGAGAGCGAGTCTGAGCAACGAACAGTATCAGGAAGGCTATTCCAGAGTTTTGGAGCTAAATGTGAAAATGCTCTCCCTCCTTTGGTGGATCTGGATATCCTAGGTATGACCAAAAGCCTCGAATTTAGTGATCTTAAAGAGCGCGATGGATTATAGGGCGATAGAAGATCCGTTAAATAAACTGGAGCTAAGCCGTTTAGGGCTTTATAAGTCAGTAGCAATACCTTGTAATTAATACGGAACTTTATAGGTAACCAATGTAGTGATGATAAAATTGGTGTTATATGGTCAAACTTTCTTGATCTAGTAAGAACTCTAGCGGCGGCATTTTGGACTAACTGTAGCTTGTTTATTGAGGATGCAGGACAACCAGCTAATAAAGCATTACAGTAATCTAGTCTCGAGGTCATGAATGCATGAACTAACTTTTCTGCATCAGAAACTGATAGCATGTTACGTAACTTAGCAATATTTCTAAGGTGAAAAAAGGCTGTTTTTGTAATATATGAAATATGATTTTCAAAAGACAAGTTACAATCTAATATAACACCCAGGTCTTTTACTGTAGAGGATAAAGTAACAGGACACCCTACTATGTTAAAGTTGTATTGTAAGAGGTTTTGTGGGCGGTTTTTTTAACCGATAAGTATTACCTCTGTCTTATCTGGATTTAATAAAAGAAAATTGTGCGTCATCCAATCTTTTATATCTTTAACACACTCTGTCAATTTGGATAATTTAGCGTTTTCATCTGGCCGTGATGAAATATATAGTTGAGTGTCATCAGCATAACAATGGAAACTAATTCCATGTTTCCTTATAATATTTCCAAGTGGCAGCATATATATTGAGAATAATAGAGGGCCTAACACAGATCCTTGCGGCACTCCATAGTTTACTGGAGTTATGATCGATTTTTCTCCGTTTAAATAGACAAAATGGTAGCGGTCAGATAGGTATGATCTGAACCAGCTTAATGCTTGTCCTTGAACACCGGTATAGTTTTGTAGTCGATCTAAGAGTATTGTGTGATCTATAGTATCGAACGCAGCACTAAGATCAAGTAAAACTAGTATTGAGATACAGCCTTGGTCAGAAGCTAAGAGTAAATCATGTGTGTAGTACATGCACACATACACAATTCAGACACCTTTAGACATGCATAATGTTCTTGTATGTATGTTAACAAACACCATACATGCATTCATTGTGGGAAGTCCTCCACCATACATTTCATACATACATGCCTATAGGGAGGGTCTGCAAAGTGGTGTTTCTCACAAAAAAAAAGTTGAAATGTCTGCACATATTCTAAATATAAAATGTCATGTGTCTTTAAGGACAAAAACCATTGTTTAATTACTATTAGAAACAAAGTTCTATTAGGAGAAATTGTTTCAAGTGCCTGAAAGGTTATCCTCTAAAGCAGGGATGGGCAACTGGCGGCCCGCCTCCTCACTCAGTGCGACCCGCGGGTCAATTTTCAAATACCATAGAAATGTTGGTTTCACAGGTTTTACCGCATCTGAACCAATTCCAAATGGTAATGATACAGTATACCAATAGAGGGCGCCTCCTATGCAAAACACTTAGAGGCCTTAGTAGGACCTGCTTCACTACAGTCAACGATGAAGAGAGAACCATGAGCGGTAAAAAAAGAAAACTGAATCAAGAGAATCGTACTTTTCAGACGAGATTGGAAACAAATTATCTGTTTACAGAATTCAAAGGTAGACCTATGTGTTTAGTGTGTTTGGAAACAAGATCAGTATTCAAAGATTTCAACTTAAGTCGCCATTACAATACCACACACAGGGACAAATATGGAAAGTACACCGGAGCTGCTAGGGCCGCTGTTATAGCTAACCTGAAAGTGAAACTCAAATCAACAACAGTATTTTTACCAAAATTACATCCACACAGGAGTCTGCCCTCAAGGCGTCTTACTCTGTGGCACTGGAGCTTTCTAAAGCCAAGAAGCCCTTGTCAGATGGCGAAATGGTGAAGAGGTGTGCAATGGAAATGGCCAAATCATTTGGAGATGAGGATATGGCTAAAAACTTTCCCTCTCCTTGTCCCGTCGCACAGTGGCATGCAGAATTTTTGACATCCATAATCATGTCGATGGCAAACTGAAACAAGTCATGCACGACTGCAAATACTTCTCATTAGCGTAGGATGAGAGCATAGATGTGATGGATATTAGCCAGCAACTGATTTTCACTAGAACGATTGACAGTTCATTTGTTGTACACGAAGAACTTTTAAAATTGGTGTCGTTGCACAACACTACTAAAGGGACGGATATTTTCAACGCCGTTAACAGTGTTGTGAATGAGTATGGTGGCTTTGACAAGCTGTCAGCCGTCGTTACTGATGGTGCACCTGCAATGCAAGGAAAACACAATGGTTTCGCCGGGCTCCTCCAACAGAGTGGGGTGGACTGTCCTATACTACACTGCATCATCCATCAGGTGAGTTGTTTTATCTTCAGCTCACTTTTTATGATTATGAATATGTGACCAGTCACGGAAAGTAGGGACACAAGTCGGTTCTGGGGCATTTTGAGTTATTCACAGATTCTGAAAGTGTAGTCTCCAAGCTTTCCAACGATGTGTAACACATGGAAATCTGATAATATTTGGAGAAGTTGTGGCCATTTGAATGTAGGCACTTACAAAAGCTCAAGTGGAGAAAACAGCTACTGAAGATTGTTCAGTTCTCACCTCTCTCTCCTGCTGGGAGTGACAATAGAGGCTCATTTACATATCATTTAGATAAGCCATACCCCCTGTAAAGCACCCCCCTAAAGGGCAAACAGGTAATATATAAATAAGTCTCTTAGCATCTACCGATAAAACTGTAAAGGCAACTCTAGTGTACACTGAATAAAAAATAAGATAAATTCTAGACAATGTTCAAATCAAAAACAGGATGTGTGCTATGTGAGAATATATATATATATATATATATATATATATATATATATATTACACATATATATATACATACATACATACATACATACACACAGTATGAGTAGGCTATGAATCAGAATAGATTTTATTGCCATTGTCAATGAAAGGTTTCACAGACTAATTATAAATAATAAGCAATAAACTATGGAAATAGGCATAATTTGCGGATGGGACATGTTCCCACCACTTTTTAAAACATCTCGCGACACGAATGTACCAATTCTATAAATAAATAAAACATCTCCAGTTAACTGGCAGAGCATTCATTTCGTTCATTTTTTTTTAAATAAGATACTAGCGCTGAAATGTGTTTTTTTTTATTTTATCAAGTGATCAAAGTGCTCGTTGCCGCTGTGATCAGTGGCGCAGATACAGTGTTTTCTGTCTTCACTCGACGCGCGCTTCAATGCGTTGCGTTATCTAATCTTTATTTTAATTCTACAGGAGGCTCTCTGTGCCAAGACACTTAACTTCAGTCACGTTATGGACTTGGTGACTAAAGTTACAAATCTCATCCGAGGAGGGAATAGGTCTCTCAGTCACAGGAGGTTTGTAGCTATTTTGGATGAAGTGAGCGTGGCGTATGGGGATTTACATATGCACACCGAGATTAGATGGATGAACCGAGGAAAGTGTCTGGAGTGTTTTTTTGCGTTGCGCACCGAAATTCCTGTGTTTTTGGAGGACAGTGTTCAAGGCGATACAAGTGCCTACACCCTGAAAACTCAGAGACACAGAGTTTCTTTGCGATATGGCCTTCCTTACGGACGTTACCTCACACCTCAATCACCTGAACACACAGTTACAGGGGCGAGGCCAAACTGTATCCGACCTTTACGCACACATGAATGCATTTCGGTGTAAATTAGAGCTTTTCAAAGAAGGATTTTCATTCAATCGTCAAAATTTGGCACACTTTCCCACTTGTGAAGAGATGCGGAGGGATGTCCCTGAATGCAAGAACATTTTTCACAAATACAGAGCCGATATCGAAACACTGCAGCAGCAGTTTAAGTGCCGCTTCCATGATTTCCACAAATAGCGTTATTCACTGACCCCCTCTCTGCTGCTGTCAGCGAGCAACCCTCCGAGTTGCAGCTTGAACTCTGCGAAATTCAGTCAGACACGTTTTTTCAAGCAAAGCGCAGTGAGAGGGGGAGTTTCATTTTGGAGGTTACTACCAGAGTCCCGCTTTCCACTTCTCATGAATTTTGCACTGTCAATGGCCAGCATGTTTGGGAGCATGTACATTTGCGAGAGCAGCTTCTCCACAATGAAACATATAAAGTCGAAAGAGAGAAACAGGATCAGCGATGACGTTCTGTTTCAGCTCATGAGGTTGGCTGAACTAACATTGACATTGACATCCAGTCTATTGTATGCCAGCAGGAGAGACCACAAGTATCTCATTAACTTTAAACTTTTCCCTGTGTTTGTTGTCTTATTAGGGGTGTAACGATTCGTTTTAACAACGATTCGATTCGTATCGCGATTTGTGGATGTCGATACGATTTAAGGACTATATTGGTTCATTTAGAATGATATGATCCGAATCAATTCAGTGACTTTTTAGCCAAAAATTCTTGAAAGGGAATCAGGTATCAATTAATTATGCGCGTGCAATTAAAAAGTGCATGCTACGAGCACAAGTATAACGATGACATGAGATTTCGTTTTTCTGAGGTGAGAGACTTTATTTCGTTACAAGTTATGAAAATAATGATAGAATAATGACACGGACATATAGCCTGACAACATCATCTGACCGCAGATACTGAATCTGGACAACACGTTTTTTCTAATTTAAAGCGTTGCATGCTTGTAGTTTATTTTGTGCTTTATATATAGGCTAATGAAACAATATAAGCCTGCAGCGCGCGCCGCCGCATTTGCATGTGCAATTGAAGAGTGCGCGCTACAGCAGTATAGCGGCTGAGAGGACAGGAAAGTCCGTTTTTCTGAGGTGAGAGACTTTGAGCTGCTTGTTGTCTTTGCGCTGCTGCTGGCGCGTCACGCATGGCGATCACGTCACAGATAGGCAGACTGAATCGAGTAACGTTTAACGCCTTTATCATTAAAAGTGCTAAGAAAAAAACATCCTTATAAAGTCTGATGTGCTTAAATCCAATCCGTTATTTCATAGTATCAATACAATCGATTCATTACCTTTTAAAACGATGTTAGATCGATATATGTCTAGATCGATATAACTTGCCGAGCACAGATCGATGTAGTTGGATCATTAAGAATATAAATCGATACATTGATGTAGTTGATGAATCGTTACACCTCTATGTCTTATGCTAGTTAGCTTAGCATGCTAATTGGTTAACAATCAGTAAAACCACGGGCTACAAGCCCCAAACCATTACGCTTGTGGGTTCGAATCCTGTGTGGCACACGCCCAGTCCGCAAGAGGTACTGTGGCCAGAAGTGGTGCAAAAGTTGCTTCTGTTCAAGACATTGTGTCTTTCTGATAACTTAAATATAACATGCGGTGCATCTTTATACAAATTCTTCATTTTGAGTTGATTCTCACTTGAACTTTTGAATTTCGTCAGCTGTGCAAATGCATGTCTGCCAAGTGGCACAATGAGATGAGTGGCTTAGCAACTTGAGTGGGAGTGACTAAGCACAATGATGGGTTAGGCTGAAACGCGTCTGTGTGGACATGGTATAAATAAATAAATACATGAGATTTAATTAGAGAGTGCGGTTTTTCATTTTTATTTGACAGACACCTGACCAATAGATAGTGGGTTTGAGTCCCGTGTGGGACAACTTTAAAATTGTGTATAAAAAATATATATTTTTAATAGATAAGTGTATTTCAATTCCTTTATTATCCGGGTAAGAGCTGTACTAATATTTCTTACTCTCGAAATAAGAGTGTTTTGGATTGGAAATGGATTAGAAATAAGTAAATAAATATTTTTTTCTTCATTCTGTGTTCATTCTCATCAGAACTTCTGTTCATTTTAATTTCATCCTCTCTGTACTATTGAACCTGAAATCTGTTCTTCATGTACATTCTATTTCTACGTTTTTTGCTCTTCTGGCCCTTTCAGCGGCTTGGCCCCGGATTGCTGCTTGCAACTATATTTTCTCTTTATTTCTGTGTGTATATCTACAGGGCTTCAACAATTTGGTCTATCCCAACGGAGGTACATAAAGATTTAAGTTTAAGCTTATTAATGTCTGCCTGCTCAACCAAATGGTTGAGCTCATTTTGAGTCACTATATTTTATTGAAAGGACTTGGAGTACCTAACTTAACTTAAGCTGATTGAGCCATCTCTACCATCTGGTTGAGGTATGTTATGCCAAAAAAATCCACTAGATGTCACAGTGTCAATCAACAGCACTTGTCACAACATGTCTTCTAACATGGATTTAAAAAAAAATAAAAAAAATAAATCACTCCTGCCAACTGTTTTTTGGTGAAATTTTGCAAGGTAAACATTTTTTTTAAATATTAGAGCCTTAACTTTACAAAATTATGTTACTTGGTGCCATGAGAAAACTTTGTTTTTAATAATATTTCAAAAACATGCTCAACCAAATGGTTGATTTGGTAGTTTATGGTAAAAGTAGAAAAGCTAAGCTAATGTTTTCAGATTATCCATTTCTGCAGTCAGAATGTAGCCTGGAAATCCAGACCTAAATCTAAAACAATTATGATCTGGTGTCGACTAATGAAAATCGCCCAGCTCGAGGGGCGGCACCAAGCATGCATTTGAAAATCTCACTGCACGCAATAGGATAACACTACGACCAATCACAACAACAAGCCCCATACGCTTAGCTACCAGCGGAGCTAACTGGTAGATTAGACTATTACCGTATCCGGTCGGCAAAACAGCAAAAACCTCCTTCTTGCAAAGGAAGGATTCGAGCGCCGTCTTCTGTTCCTCTTTTAGATTAAAAGCCAAGTCTAACTTGTTCATTGTAGCGGCCAAAGCCGTTTCAAACAACTGGTGTTCATCCATAGCCATCTTGCAATGTTTACTAATGACTTCGACGTCACAGCACTGTCGTCTTCTGTTTAGCTCGCTTCTGGCCCGCCTATATCAGATAACCCAATGTTGGATTACCAGGGTAGTCAGAATGGACTAATTGCTGAGAAATTTTTTGCAGAAGGCTCTGCCCGTACTGGCAAGGCAGCAGAAGCACTGAGAAGCATCTTTAGTGCCTATGATCTTCTGGTAAATTTTATGTTAATTACATTTTTAGTTGTTAATTGGTTAATGTGCACATGTATTTTACTGCTATCTGTTAATTGTTTAAACCTGGCTTTGAACTCTCTCGCTTTAAATTTCTTCCCCCCTTTCATCTGTACTTTTATCTCTATTTTTTCTTATCTCTTGCACCGGATCACAATGATATTAACAACAGACGACGTACAGCTGCACTTCGAACCCTCCTTGTCTACTTGCGCGAAGATGACTCTGTGTTTTTCAAGATGTGGAATGTAGGTTTTTATACATCTCAGTTGAATTTTAATGTTATTTATCTTATTATGCTCATGAAGTTATCTCATGCTTTTCAGACTGAAGAGGTGGATGAGCCAGACATTGCAGATTCAGCTGTAGCTCTCTTAGCTCTTGTGAATGGAGACGTGAGTTCCACTGTTCCGTTTGACCCTGCTGGGATTGCTATTGTGCTGGAAGGTGACATTGTTCTAAGGGACTTTTCCAGGTTGGCTGATGCTTTTCTTTTGATGTTTGGTTTGATGTATGCATTACATCTCAACTACCCCAAAGAGCTGACCCACACCTTTAACTTCATCCAAAAAGTCTTACTTGGCTTGGATGACTCAAAGCCACTAACACCAAGATTGCTGAGTCTAAAAAATTAGCTACTGATTCAGGAGTAAGAGGAATGGATGTACAAACACTAGTATAAGTTTCACAGATGTTAATGCATCAGGTTTGAATTATTTATTTTGCAAAATAAAACATACTTTCACATACAAAGTTTGAAATTGTCTTCCTTTCTAATGTTTAAGGAATAATATTTTGCTAATGTTAATTTTGAGGTCATATTTCTTGAAAATTAAGTATTGGATTTTAATTATTTTTAAATGTATAACAAAAATTTAGTGTTTTTAATTTCTGATCAAAAAAATGTATTGAATTATAAAATACATACAAATAGTTTATTCAAAAAAATAATTTTGAGTTAATCTGTTTTGTGGATTTAAGTGTAAAAGACTTAAAACCTACATTTTATCAACTTAAAAGTTTTGAGTTATAAAATACATACAAAAAGTGTATTCAAATAAAAAAAAATTGAGTTAATCTGTTCTATGGATTTAAGTGTAACTGACTTAAAACAATTCATTTTATCAACTTAAAAGTTTTGAGGTAATAAGTTTCCTCAAATTTTTTGAGTTATCTTAACTTATCGGGGTTTACAGTGTTGGCGATTTAGCAGAAACTTTAAAATAATGGGCATGTCAGTCCTGATTTTTGCTGTAAGAGTATTTCACAAAGCATTTCAGTGCTAAAACCAGCTCCTAAATCTGTGAAACATTAGTCGTCAAGAGTCACTAAGTCAAAATCACAAACAATCCTAATGGCTGTTGCTGGCAATCTGCCCAAACACACTGAACACCGCTGAGACAACAGCAATAGAGCCTTGGGTGCTGAAACTGAACATATGCAATACATATTTTGATTGAGTGAGGAGTCGAGGTGGCGGATGGATGCAGAAAACTATCGAGTCGGCTGTGTATATATACATATTCCTCCTCTTGAGCTGATAAGATAGACCATTTGCGACCGAACTTTGTTTGTTAAAAGTTATTGTTTTGAATTCACTATTTGAATTCTGCAATCTCTTTCTGAGATTTCTTCTCTTCAGTGTCAGTCTCTTTGCTGTTCATGTGAGCAACACAATGTATGAGTGTGATGCTGAAGGCCAATACTGAGCCGGCGTTCTGGCCATGACTTTCCATGACTTACTGACACAACATAGTGTGCCTGGGCACTTGAAAAATATTTTAAATGTACATCCATAGTATGAGAGAAAACCTCTTGTTATATCACTTGTTAATAAAATTCAAGTTTCTCTCTTGTTAGGTTGATGCAGAATTCCTAGATCCCGTCTTGGCTCATGAACTCAGTGAGGAAGGGTTACTCCAACACTACAGAGAATGCCACACAGTTAACTTTTTAAAGGATTTCATGCTAAAGTTACGAGCATGAAGGTAATTGAAGTAATATTTTCCAGTGGATTAAGGGACAAGAACATATTCCACCTATTACTTCACAAAGAGAGGGTTTTAAAATCCCCATCGAATTTGACCAATATTGTGATGTGCGTTATGGTCATCAAAACACATGCTATCCAGTTGTCAGTGTTTAAACTGTCTGCATAACTATCCCAACAATATAATTAAAAAAGTAATTGTGTGCACATCCCACCTTCTGGCAGGTGCAGGACAAAAGGAACTAATAAAGTGAAAATGTAATGTCCGCAATACTGCTTTTTGCACCTATATTTAATAAGAAAGGCAAAGTTTTGAATCTGCTGGGTCTTCTTCAGGCAAATGGTGGACATATTTGATGAAGGGATATATATAGGTCTTACAATCAACTGACCCACCCTGTGATATCAATTAGTTTAATTAGCTAATAGCCCAACACATTACTCAATTAAGAGAACACTTACGGGGCCCTTCAAATCTCAATATTCCCAAAAGAGTACATAACATTGCTATCCACAGAAAAAAAATAAAAAAAAATAAATAAATAAATATAAATATAAATATATATATATATATATATATATATATATATATATAAATAAGTAGAAGAAACAATACCATACAAGTCAAACCCAAATAATTAGAGGACAATACCCCACATATTCACAAGACCTACTAAAATGTAGTCAGCATATAAACAATTTCTTACAAAAATATGTCTTTTTTATTTCTATAAGAATGGTTTTATATCAAATTCTTCATTAAGACCATGAGGAGACATTGTATTTAAAAAGTAAATCCAAAAAGTTTCCCGTTCGAGAAGTCTTTTATCATAATCACCTCCTCTAAGCGGTTTGTTGACCCGCTCCACCCCGATATATCTGAGGGCGCTGCTGACATTATGCCCAGCTAGTTTAAAATGAGCGGCGACTGGACTGCGCTCATCCCCTGTTCTAATGGTACTTCTATGCTCACTAATTCTGGTTCGTAGCGCTCTTGTTGTTTTGCCCACATATGCTAAGCCACATGGGCAACGAATTACATAAATAACATGTGTAGTGTTGCATGTAATGACACCGCAAATGGATAATGTCCTGCCAGTGTGCGGATGATTAAAATTTGTGCATTTATGCGTGTACGAACACTGGGCACAACTACCACATCTATAGTTACCGTCTGGCATACTAAGGAAAGACGTTTTGAGTTGCGGACGTATATCATTTAGTTAGGGGCACGTCTAAAAATAAGCTTAGGTTTTTCTGGAAAGACTCTGATTAATTTAGGGTCTGAATCAATAATGTGCCAATGTTTGTAAACAGATTTTCTAAATTCTGACACAAGTGGGGAATACTTTATGCAACATAGAGGTGACTTGTTTAGATTTTTAGTGTACTTATTTGATCCAAGACACTCATCTTGTTTTATTTGATCAAAACGTTTTTGGCCGAATCAACCCAATCTTGTTTATAACCTCTATTGAGGAATCTTTCTGTCATATTCTACGTACACGATTAAACTGACTGATCGGAAGACTTTTGACCAACGGCCTGGGATGAAAACTGTCCCCATGCAATATAGTATTACGATCCGTGGGCTTACGAAAGAGATCAGTTTTTATGGTCGTGCCATCTTTATATACCTGAATATCCAGGAAACTGATTCGATGTTTATCATATTCCAAAGTAAATTTCAGATGTTCATTACAAGAGTTAAGATACTCATGGAAGACCATTAATTCATCTGATGTGCAGTCAATAATCAGAAAAATATCATCAATAAACCGCTTGCAGAATAAGATCTTGGAATAGAATGGATTTCTCTGATGCAGCACAAAACGGTTTTCAAAGAGACCCATATATAAGCAGGCATAGTTAGGAGCCATTTTACTTCCCATGGCAATGCCTTTCTACTGTATATAGAACTCTTAGATCCCTGAACAGGGGCCACAAAAACAGTTTTTTTTTTAAAGATTTGATTTTTTGTTATAGGATTTAATATTTGCATTTGTTCATTTAGAAGTTTTTTTTTTTTTCAAAGCGTCTTACAAGCAATTTGTCATTTAGAGCAAACACTAGTAATATTACATATAGTAAAATTTATTAAAACGATTTAAATAAAATTAGACTTAATTGATGTTTAATATCATTAGGTATGCTGTATTACAAATTTATTAAATGTTTTAATTTAGGTTTCCACTACAATAGTATATAAACTGAGAAAGTGATTATTGAGTTTACAGCAAGAGATTCCTGCCAGACCTGTTTTTCCTTTGTAAGTTAAATGAGTCAAATCACAGAGACGCTAACCTATTGTCTTTAATGGCTCTTGGAGCCAGAGCCACAGTCCAGACATTGAGGGCCTGTTTACACGAGAATGCTCGTGGGTGAAAACGTAAAAATATTTTATCAGATGTGCCTTTCGTTTAGACGGCGACGGCGTTTTCGGGGCTTAAAACGCAAAAAAGTGAAACCACCCTCCAGAGTGGAAATCTTAAAAACGCTCCACCGTCACGTTTCCGTCTAAATAGTAAAAACGCAAACGTTTGCTAGACAGTGAAGGCACCGATCAGTGCTTCAACTACATTGATTTCACACACTTTTGCGTCACCGTATGCACGCAGATTTCCCCCCGATAACGCTCGTCTAAACGCAGAATAAAAAGTGATCACTTTTGCGTTTTCTCTTCAGATCGTTTCCGTGTAAACGTAGCCTGAATCGTTGTGCTGATTGGATTAGCACATATGCGTTTGAATGGTTATGCTGATTGGATTGAGACTGGTAACACGCTGGAGTCTGGGGCGGGTTCCTTAACCTGTATACTTAATTTGCATTCTTTGTTCAACCTCAATGTAAA
The DNA here is from genome assembly GCF_964197995.2 of Scardinius erythrophthalmus. Lineage (NCBI taxonomy): Eukaryota > Metazoa > Chordata > Actinopteri > Cypriniformes > Leuciscidae > Scardinius > Scardinius erythrophthalmus. The sequence goes on from NC_138224.1 coordinate 35,506,590, forward strand.
TCCATCCCCCTAAATGTCTATAAATTTGCAAGGCAACTGTCTTGAGTTAGACTTGGAAGAACACTACAGACGACACACAGCGAAGATCCCAATAAATCACTTCTGCTTATCCCAACGTCTCCTGGTCTTGCTTCGATGAAAGAAAACTTTCCAACAATATATATTGTTTGCCTTAAGGAATAGATTCTACTCTGACTTTCTTCAAAATAAATACCTTCTATTCTAGCATCGTTTAAACTCAGATTTTCATTTTATGCCGTTTAAGCATCATTCCACTTCTTTTCCTCCTGTAATATCTTATAGGCATACAATGACATGATTTACCCATGTACATCCATAAATACTATTCAATAAGAAATCATTATTAATTACAATGTATAAACACAATTTACATTCCCAGTTTTATATTTCACCTTCTGTTGCTGGTTTTGAAAGAAGAGATGTATGACCTGTAGATAATGGTCTATGTCATCTTCCAAAACTCTCATTACTGAATTATTTTAAATCAGTAGTGAATATAAGACATTTACATTAGTGAACTGAGCTCTTCAAAACAGCCAGTTGCTTTGTAGAACATCCACCATTCTTGAAGTGGGCAAAGATTTACAACAGGTAAGAACTGCAATATTGCATACAAATATACCAAATCATCAGCCATATAAGCATTTACATCTGTATGTTTGCAGTCCTCTGCTAGTGACACCACACTTTTCCCTAGCTCTGCCTGAGCTAGTTCCAGCTCCACGGTAGACTTTGGAGTTAGAGTTGTGGGTGATGTTGAGACGTAAACTGTGAGGTCTGTGCATTTAATTGGGACTGTCTGGATAATCTGACCTTTGTTTCAGTTTTGGAATTAATCATATTTGGAAACTGTCTAAAGGCCCTTTCACACTGAGAGCTACAAGATAAAGCGAAGCAAATGGCCGACAAACAGATCTTTCACACTGAACGAGAAACGAGTGATTGCCTTCAGCTAATTCACATCTGCATGATGGGAGGTGCTGACCGACAATACATTTTTCCTCATGTATGCATTTCATAGGGTTTCCCACTTGGTTTTAAACTCGTACATACAACAATACAACAATAAATGTATTCTTCTGACTGTGATTTTGATTAAATAATGGGCAGACGTGCATTATTGGTCCGTGTACTTTTGCGTCCATTCCTTTTTTAATTCATAATTGAAAAACGAAAAACATGTTTTCTTCTTTATTCATTTTTAGACTGGTGAAAAAATATTCACATATAAACTAATTTTCCTTATGTACAATGCTTATTTAGTTGAAAATCAAATAATTGACATAACTTTTTTTCAGTTTTACAAAAATGCTAAATTTAATTTCTAAATTTTATTTGTGCATTTCATGGTATGGTCGATGTATTGTCCGGAGGGCTCGTCCAATCCGACTTTCTGTGGCTCAAACTCCCTTTGCTGCCAAATAACCGGTCATCGACTTACGAACGCAGGTTGGTCCTGCCTGTTGAGTGGTGAAACAAATTAACTGCAACATAATGACTTGTTTTCACTTACGGCGCTGATCCACTTGTCCGTGCGACACTTCTGTCGCACCGCGCTCCACTATATTCCTATGGGTGAAGTCAAGCGACTTTGTCGCACCCGCAAAGCATTCCGGGAAGGCGGCGCTTCATTTGAAAAAGTGCTGCGCGTCAAAAAGCTGGCCGATGCCCATCTTTATGCAAATGAATTCCGTTAAACGCGGCGCGTCTATCCAATAGAAGAACAGCATATGGAGACGGAGGGAAGTCTCTCGCTGGTCCTCTGTTCTAATACGCTACGTTTCCCGCTCGGTCAGAACCACACCCATAGCGGTAAACGCCCTCAACGTACCAATGTGTGGAGGCGTCGCGACACCACGCGGCAGTCGTGTCGGACAAGTGGATCAGCGCCGTTAGATTAAGCCAAGATTAGGTCTTAGTTCAATTAGGACATGTACGTAGCTTTTATAAACGTGCCTTAGAAAGAAAAAAAAAACATTACTGGTGTGCATCTTGAGACAAAAGATCTCAAGACTCTATATGACTTAATTTAAGATATCTAAGTGCAAGTTGCTTTCAGTTAAAACAGCTCAAACATGCATTTTAGTCTGGGACTAGCTTAAGCCTTGTCTGTGGAACCGGGGGTATATGGACTAGCTACAATAAACAAGCCTTTATTTGTTCTCAGCGGAGTTGGTTCAAACTGTGTTTTTAAGTTTTATTAAAATTTAATAAAAATTGCATTTAACTGTCATTGTGAACAAAATAAGATGCGCGATACCAACGTCTGCGTGCGCTAGGTTACTGTGTAATCAGATCTGTTTAAACCTGCCATCCAGCAGTGTATTTTGTTAAGCCATCTTCCGAGTCAAATACACATCAATTATCATTATTACAGGAGAAACATTAAAAAAACGCATACCCATGGCTACATCATGAGAAAAAGATGTCGCACAGCATCAACTGCTGATATACAGTAATTTTTTGACTACTATCGTGATGCATACAGCTTTGTCGAGATAACACCACAAGTCACATAGCCTATATTATAACGTTAAAATTGCATTACTGTATTTTTTTACTTGCTTCTTGTTCTTATGTCGATACAGCTATCTCCAGCTGAGAGTCAGAACCTTCCCGTCTCCGTCAATGACAGGCACACAATCGTCTCGCACTCCTCGCCGAGCAACCTCGCCTGACAGAAATCACCTCTCAGTATGGTTCCAGAGACATGGCTCTTGTCATTCAGCACTGAGGGAAAAATATCATTGCTGGGGTTCTAAATTGGCCCTACAAAACCAGTAAAATCAACATTTTTTCCATATTAATTTGTGAATATTTTAAATGTTTAATAAAGGGGCAAAAAGTCATAATATTTATTTTTTTGCACAGTTCAAATTAAAATTTTGGTGTTCAACTTTGCATTTTAAAAATACAGCAACCGTTAACAGTTCATTTTTCAATAACGGGTTAAAAAAGGAAAAAGGAATGGACGCAAAAGTATTATTTGTAGAGTTTTATATTAAACTGAATGCAACACATGGATAGCATTTCTCATTCTCTGTTATAAAATCTACACACTGGTCAAAAAAAAATCTCACTTTGTTGCGCTGCGATTGATCACGCCCGGTGTGAATAGCTTCATAGGGATCTATTGTTTCGATTCAAGAGCGTCATCGCGACGCACAGTTGTGTCACTTAATAATGCTGTATTTGCTGTTGAGGTACTGCAGTATATTGCTTTTGATGTTTTGTTAAATCTGTATTATCGTCTTCTGCTTGTAGAATGCTATGATTAAAGAGATGAAGCACTGGTTTGAGGTATGAGATCCTTCACCCAACAATGCTTCAGTCAACTCTTGCAGAGGACTAACAGCTTTATTTACAGACCTCTTGACACTGATGTATTGTCACAAACTGCAGTTTTAAAAAAGCAAAGGACCCAAGTTTTCTCCTGCTCCAAAACCCTCAATCATATTTTGCCTTGAACCTCACCTGGTGTAGTAATGAGCTGATGAGAAGGTAGCAGTGTTGCCAACTATTTTCAATGGAAAGTAGCTAAAGCCTGCTCGAAAAGTACATAAATGTCGCCAGATGACATCATGCGTCATTAGCATATTAATGACGTCATTGCGTCGCATTTGCATTCTGCCTAATTTTTCGGTACTTCAGTTTATAATAACGGTTATCTCCCCTAAACCGTGCTCACATAATGTTTTTATACAAGTATATAGCCGAATGTCCAGTAAAGCTGTTCTCAATTACATCTTTTCTGTTAGACAACAGAACGGAACTTAGGCTAACGTTACATGTTAACCAGCAGTTACTTCCACAGCACTGACAAATTTCCGGATTTGTAACCTCAACGTCGTTAGACAAAATCACTATACATGTAAGTTGAAGACAGCATATCTGCTGTGATATTATCAGTTATATTTACATGTACATTGATAACTCATAGAGACAATTAGATTCCACAGAATGTGTTTCTTATTCTCTCACAGCGTAGGCCTATAAGACACAACAATGATATTCAGTTCCAGTCAGAGACGTTAAGGATAATCTGCCCCTAGAAGGTTAATCCTTAGGTTAAGGTTAATCCCTATGTACATATTTACAAAAAAAAAAAAAAAAGAAACTACACATTTACAAATTATGTGCAGTTGTACAAAAACAAAAGCAAACCTGGGCACATTTACAAGCAAACTGTGTTTATATTTACTAAAAAAAACCTGTGCACACATGCTTCTCCAGCCAACCTCAAACCATATCTGATGTACAGAATAGAGCTGAGGGTCTGCAGGGACATGAGGTTCCTCAGCTTGTTTTTAACGACACTCATTTGACTGAACAGCCTTTCTACCTCAGCGTTTGAGTGTGGGAGGGAGAGGACAGAAACTGCAGCAGAAGCCAAGTCTTCATATGGGTTTATGCCAGCTGAATCTCTGTACTTTTTAACTTCAGCCCAGAATGCCAATGTGTTTGTTGTTTCCTCCAATTTCTGAAGGTGAACCTCCACTGATTAATAATTTTATCAATTGTGTCCGGGCAATATCCTAAAATATTAGCAAATTTGACCATGTCTGTCAGGCTCTTGTTGTGGTTTAGTGTCTCCCCCACATTGAACAAAACATGTGCTGCAGTATCTCCAAATTATCTGGGAGCCTCGCACTCAGTTCATTTGCTAAGGAGATGGTGTAGCTCACACATCTCCTTCGAACACAGTCCTCCTCCTCTGGAGAGAGGTTTAGCTGTGCTGCCTTGGACTCAAATATATAGCCAAGGTATGGTTTGGGAGAAATGTGGCCATCTATTGATTCTTTTAGGACATCAATTTTTGCCATTGGGTTAATGACCCTGCTGCAAACAGACTTTATTAGCCTCATTAAACAGTCTAGCAGCTTGAGCGGATCTGACTGTTCCCCCTCAAAAGCCTTAACAGCGGACTGCACCTCACTAATAATAGATATTAAAAAAGTGAGATACAGTGTTATAAACACGAATAGTGTTTTTGGAGGCAGAGCTTACAGCTAACTGCAGTGAATGACACACACAGCGGATAAGGACAAGATGTTGTAAGCCTTCCTCCTCCCTAAGAATTTTGTGTACACCATTTTACACTGTCATTACAGATGCATTAATCTGTGCCAATGCCAAGCAAGTTCTCCGCCTTGAGGCCACACTTCCAAAGAACTGCTCAGCTATTGACCTAGCATCCCCTCCCTCCAGCTCAACAAGGCCTAGGTAGGTGGACACCACATTTGCTGTCTCCTCACTAAAATACTGAATCACGATTCCGAGGTATTTTGAGACACTTACATCGGTGCTCTCATCAAGGAGGAGGCTGTATTTGGAGTCACCAATATCAGCCACCAGTCTTTCAACGAAATATGGGGCCAACACCCCATTTATCATTTCCGTAAATGTTAACGTTGTTTGCTTGGATTGATTGAAGGGCTTGGACTTTTCATTGTGCTTTTGAGTTGAGGCATGCTTTTTAACATTGGACAACTTGGCACAAAATTCTGTCTTGCAGTACAGACAGTAAGCCCTTGTGTCATTGACCACATTGGGCTTCAGCCACCCCTTATATTCAGGAATTAACTCCCATTCTTTCCTGTACTTTTGTAAATATACCTTAGAGTGTGACATGTTTGCTATTTTAAATGTTTGTAATGTTCTAACTGTGTGTATTTGTATTTATATTTGCTTGTGTATATATCCGCCTTTTATATTTATATTATGCTCATATGTTTAATAAAGTTGAATTTATATTGTGTGTATATGCGTTGTTGTATGTGTATATGAGTTTGAGGGGGAAAAAAACGGTCAAATTAAATGGTTTGAATTAAAAACAAAGGAGAAGGCAGCTGATATGTGATCACTGATTGGTCCCTGCTAACACAGAGTGCACATGCGCAGCTCATTCATGTCTATGTCAGCTGGCGTGCAGTCAATAAAATGTAATGCTCCTCTCAGCCGCTCACTGAACAGAGCAGACGCAGAGAGATGTGGCTGCAGTGGGGAAGTAAGACCTCACGCTTGCAGTACTGGTGATATTTGGAAAGTTGCTAAGGCTTGTCCAAAAAGTTGCTAGATATGTCGCTAGTCGCTTTTTTGAAAAAATGTCGCTAAAGGGGTCTGAAAAGTTGCTAAAAATAGCGACAAAGTCGCTAAATTGGCAACAATGGAAGGTAGGCCAAGCTCATATGTAGATGCAAGATCCCTTCTCTTTTTCCAGCTAAATGAAAATATACTTTTCAACAATGGCGTTTTGGGGGCCTGAAAACAACATTTTGAAAATGGGTTTCAAAGTGCAAGTTTGTGAAAATAAAAGTGTTATAGTCTCTGTGTGATCTACAAAAAAGCACATTTGTTAAAACGGTGAAGTCATATGCATGTGTACTACATATTTAGGGGCTGTTTACACGACACCGTTTTCAACTAAAAACATAAAACATTTGATGCTTTTTGGGCCGTTCGTTTACATGACAACAGCGTTTTGGGTGCCAGTTTTTTCCAGTTGGGTGCAAGTTTTTGAAAACGGTCAACAACAAAAAACGCGAATCTGTGAAGACGATGACGTCATGCTCAAGCGTATTACGTGTTCAATCTGTAGTGTTTCATAGCCATTTAATGGCCTGTCAGCAGAATACAGCGTTTTCTCGGAAAACTCAAAGGAAAAATTTCTCCGTTTTAAGCATATCGTTGTTGTGTAAACATACCCTTAGTCAAGTAGTTTCTCTTTACAAAGTGACATCGCCATCTACAGACCTGGCATGAATACAGCGTTTTTAATTGTTTTTGCGGATTCCTGAGAACGGGGATTGATTTGACAACGTTGTGGTCTGTACACGAAAAACGCAAATAAAAAGTTTTTAGTTATTGTCTGTTTGTGAAAAAGACAAAGGAAAAACTTTAGTGACAGTTACAATGTGGTTGAGATAAAGAAAAGCAGCATGTTTCAAATCGATAAAAGTACTAAACACAAGTTTAAGGTCCAAAATGTTTCACTGTTTCAATACATCAGCCCTGGGGAAGAGATTACATAACTATGGGGATTCTGACTGACTAGTAACATTCTATTGTTTATTTCTCCATCTATATACTATATATTATCTTTTTTCTTTTATTTCTCTCCTTTATTTTCTGTCGATCATCACACTTTCATTTACACTACCCATCTAACACTGTTACTGTAGCTCATTTTCTCTTGCCTCTCTCTCTCTCTCTCTCTCTCTCTCTCTCTATATATATATATATATATATATATATACACATACATACATGCATGCTCAAATGTCCTCAGAGCTCTCATCTTCAGCTGTATCTGTAAGAAAGTGCTGTTTTTTCAGCTTGGTTTTTGCATGTGAACTGTAAACTCAATTTACGATGTAGCACTGGACATACATCTGCTTTAATTGTTCCAGTAGGGTTTATCAAATAAGCGCTGTAATGATGTAATACATTTTCTTAATTTACAGTTTTTTTATTTACAGATTTTATTAGAATATTGAAACCTATTGCCATTGTTCAGACCCAGGGCCTTCTCATGTTTTCACATTGGAGAAAAGTGCGGGGCAGGAAGTTTAGGTCAAGGACAGAAGCAGTGACAGTGATGCTGGAAGCAGGCAGATAAGATAATTGGGGGTCAGCCTTGGGGTCCGGATTACCAATTATCCAGGGGGCCCAGAATCCCTGACTGTGATGAAAGATGATGACATCTCTGCTGCTGTGCTGAGTGACTTATGTATTCTTCAGCTGGCCCAATCATTTTTCAATAAACATGGACAGGACCCCACCAAATATGACTATATTTGACAAAAGCTCCAGGAAGGTGCGTTTCCACCATTGAGCCACTAAAATGGTTCACTAAAACTAAAAAAAAAATTTAACAGAAAACTATAAAAAGTATTAAAAAACTAGCAAGATCGCAAAATGAACATGATTAAAGTGGCAGTTTGTTGACATTTATTTTTTGTTTACTTAAAGATTTAAAACCCAAGCGTTGATGTTTTACCATAATAAGTGATACATTGATCAGAATGAATTATTTTCAGTCAAGATTGCACATTAGTCACAGAAATAAAGTGGTTTACCGTTATTTCACAAAATAAAGAGACACACTTATTCAGTCGCGTCTGTTTCTGTTTATATATAGTCACAGGACAGTATGTTTATCATCACAAAAAATAAGCTTTAGCTCTCTCGCCAGTGACAGTCCCAATACAGTTATATTTTCAGTCCGAGAAACAGAGAATCGAAGCTAGCGAAAAGTTGCTTTATTTTATGACTGTGGAGCTAAATATGGATATCAGACATTCCAGTATAAAGAGACGAGATGCACTGACAGACCAAATAAATACACAATTGTGATTACCTTTTATGATTTGTCTGACATTGGATCAGAAACAGAAGTTATTTCAAACACTCGCTGCTGACTGAAAGTGAGTTGAGGTAAAATGATGACTTTAATGCTGATGTTAGCTGGTATATGAATCATCCGCTTCGCTGTTGTCTCCAGACTCAGGTAAACTCTGCCTCTGTTAGTAACCACTCCTCAAGCCTGAGGCCCGCTTTGGACCAAGATATTCAGCAGTCCCCATTGGGACATTGGAATATCCCATATTGGAAACGCGACTGGCCCTGGCACACACTAGCATGCCCGCTTTTGGCCCAACAGTGGAAACACGACTATTGAACAAGATATGTGACATTAAACATTGCAGAGCTTTAATGGCAGAAGTCAGTGAGGGGATATAAAGTCAACCCAGACATTCAAAAAGCTATACAATGCAAAGTGGTCTGAACTTGTTTCTCACACAGCTTTGACTACCTTGAATGTGTCATGATAGAATAACCAGGAAGCAGTCGCAGATACTCAAAGTGATATTTATTCTCAAATTGTACACAAACAGAAAGAACAGGACGGCGGCGATTCAGACTCAGGCAGGGACTAGATGATCTGTGGTGCGCTGGTGCGGTGACAGTGGTGAATCCCAATCCTGGTGCTGGAGTGCGGTGAACCCAAGGAAAACACAACGGCAGGAAGACAAGGCGAGGCGAACACAGACACGGCAACTCCACGGGGAAACAGACACGGCAGGACACAGGACATCAACAAACAATCCGACACTGGAACAGAGAATGGTGTGAGTATATATAGGAACGGAAATGAATCGCAGCTGTGAACAGTGATTGATGATGATGATGATCAGCTGGAGCGCTGACAGACACGTGAGCGGGACAACGCCCACTCACACATAAACAACAATGACACGAGACAAGAAGAAAACAATGCATTCAACAACCGTGACAGAATGAGGCACAATTCAGTTTAAAACCCCATCAAACATTTCAAGATTTAAATAAAGAGTTGGGACAGTTTATTTATTTAAATAAAGTCAGTTTAGCACACAGGTGTGGAACTCATTTCCTGGAGGGCCACAGCCCTACAGAGTTTTTGTTCCAACCTGGCTTCAACACACACACACACACACACACACACACACACACACACACACACACACACACACACACACACACACACACACACACACACACGCACGCACACACACACCTGCAGTTTTCAAATAAGACTGAAGGACTTGATTAGCTGATCAGGTGTGCAAAATGAGACATACAGAATATTATTCTTGCAACATTTTTTATTTGTATTGCCAAAGAAATTGCAGATTTGCTGTGTATAGTTAAAAAAGTACAAAATGAAAATAGTACAAAGCAACATAAATTAAGAACAGTGTATATATATATATATATATATATATATATATCAGGGTTTCCGTTGTCCGGTAATTACCGGACATTGACCGGAAAAAAAATGAAATGTCCAACAAAAATAAATCTCTCCGGTCAAATTGTCCGATTAAAATTGCCTAATAATCCCGCCCCCCTAACACAATCTGAATTTGAGAATAAGCCTAAAATGTATAAAGCAAAAATACACCGACATTTGGCTATGTTATAAAGGAACAGGCTCTACCGTTTGAAAGTTATTAAACATTATTACATGGCTTGGTTGAATTCCAATGTGGAATGCGGTCTGTTATTTCTTGATATCAGACCGCTGTGAAGCACTAGCGGCGCCAGGATTTTGAGGTGCACCTCCAGAAAACTGGATGGGCCAGTTAAAATAAGCCAAAAAATAAATAAAAACGGGTTGCCCTTCATCTCCGTTTCAGCGCTTTGGCACTGAGGACAGCGACTCAGTAGCCTACCTGAATTTAATGCGAAAAAAAAAACTTGAACAGGATTTTTTTTTTATAAAATTACAATTTCATTGAATATATTTTTAATAAAATTATAGGCCTATTATTTTTAGTTTATTAACAGCAACAACAGCTGTAAAGATGAAGTTGACGATCGCCACCCAGCCAACATTCTATGTGGGCCCCATATGGGCTGTAAATATGGGCCCTATATGGGTTTGTCCATGGGTTCCATGTGGGCCCCATCTGAATTAACCCATATAAATCTCATATGGGGCCTGACTGGGACTAATGTGGGGCCCAACTGGGCAACTCATATAAGACCCATATTGGCCCCACTTATAACCCAGTCAACAATCCAAAGTGGGGCCAATATGGGTCTTATATGAGTTGCCCATTTGGGCCCCACATTAGTCCCAGTCAGGCCCCATATGAGATTTATATGGGTTAATTCAGATGGGGCCCACATGGAACCCATGGACAAACCCATATAGGGCCCATATTAACAGCCCATAGGGCCTGATTCCACTTACTAATTAGCCCACGTAAATCTTATATAGAACCTAAATGGGGCCCAACTGGGCAACATCCATAAAGCCCGACTGGCCCCATGGTCTATATGTGCATGTTCTTAGGAGGTTTTTTGAAGCATCATGTCTGAACAGTATAATTATTTATAATGTATAAATACAAATTTTAATTTACCTGTGATATTTTTAAAAAAAAATGATAAATTGATAAAAGCAACATTTTAGTTAGGTAATTGTCAGTTTTCTGCTTGAATATTCCACTGTTCATTCATCTACAAAATTACAAAACATGAAAGGTGCAATTTAAAAAAAATAAATCAGTAATTACAATGTAAAAGTTCAGTATATCAAATACTTTATTACAATTCAGATATTTTTAATAAAACTTCAAGTTTTTGTAGTGTTAAACACCAACATTACCAGTTTATTTTAAAACAGGGTGCTACAACCCAACAGCTGGTTTTACATAACAAACGTATGTAACATTTAAAAAATAAGACTAATAAACAAACAAAAACAAACAGTCAAGAAATGAAAACTTTGTCATTACATACCTTCACCCAAATCCATCAGAAATGTATTCATTTTTGGAACACAAAAACATTTTTATAGAACAGCTAAAATAAGAAAGAAAAAATGAAACAATATAAATGGAGCTTTTTTAATTCAAGTTGTCCCCTGGAGGGCTACAGCCCTGCAGATTTTAGTTCCAACCCTCCAACACGCATACCATCTAGTTTTCAAATAAGCCTGAATGACTTCACTAGCTGGATGAGGTACTTTTAATTAGGGTTGGAGCTAAATTCTGCAGGGCTGTGGCCCTCCAGGATCAGAGTTTGACACCCTTGGTTTAAATCAATAGAACAGATAGAATAGTTTTAAATTTTGGGTGAACTAACCCTTTTAAAAAATCAATGACAAAAACTGTTTTACTTACAATACCAGTATTACAATATTTGGTCTCAAATTTGTATGGATGGACACAAAATTGATCACAGTCCTGAAGACTGCTGTGACCTGATTGCTCTCTTTCCGCCCCTGTCTCTAGCCCCCGTGAACCATTTCGAGAGTGCATTTTCGATGTCCTTCTGGTTCACGCTTTTGGTCATCGCATTCTTCTTTAGTCCACCTATAGAAACAAAAGTTTACACATATAATCATCTGAAATGTCCATCTACATACTATCAGGGTTTCTGCAGATATGAACAAGTGAAATTTAAGACTTTTTAAGACCTTTTTAATACCACCTTATATTAAATTTAAGACCGAAATCTGTAATGGAAATTTATATTATATTACATGCATATAAGTAATATTTAATGTGTTTAAAGTAAAAAGTAAACACAATTTCATGGCTGTCATAAATTAAATTTATTATTACGATATACTGTGAACTTTTCATATCAGCAGATACTATTCCACACAAAAAAATCCCCATAAAAGTACCACTAGAAATAAATATCTGATGTAAAAAAAAAATTCTGAAGCAATATTTTCATCAGTGGTCTATTAGCTTTTACATCTTAAATCTGCATATTTGATTTACCTTTATAAGGCCTTTTTTTACTTTTGAAATGTATGCATTACCTTTGAAATTTATTTTATGAATTTATCGATAAATTCTAAATGGCTGTTAGCAGTGAGATTACATAATTTACACTGCAAAATTAAAAGTGAGATTAATGTTTTAAATACATTTATTGATTTATAAATATATTCATTATAAATGTTGGGTGTGGAGACATACTTTTAAACACACTAAATTACCAGCAGGTGGCGGTAAGTCACTTCATGAGCGAGTTATTTCAACTGATTCGATCAAAACGCTGAATTATCAAAACGTTTCTAGGAGAATGCTTCTGTTAATGTTGCATATTGACCTAATATGTAAGTAACTACTTGACCAACTACTTTTTTATTGAGCTAAAATTAATGTAACATTCTAAATTGTGAGAATTTTCAGCAAAAAGCTCACTTGGTACATTACTGAACTATATCATGTTATAAATAAACTATACATTTGAAATTTTTACCTCAGTGTGTTTCTTTAGAATGCTGTTACATTCATTTGTTTTAAAGTATGTCACAAATAGACCAGAAATACACCATCCATTATCAATTTCTGTTTACGTTGAATATATTAAAATATAAATCTTTCTTGCCTTTCGATGCTTCGCTAGTTGTTTCTCACGTCAGTTTTAATCAGGCAGTTTGTTTTACTTCTGCGGTACAATCCGAGAGAGACTCGGGCCAATAACAGAAAGCTGATTGGCTATTGCATGCTGGTCTCATTTGTAGTTTAAATACAGCAAATTATATTTGGAATAATGAAATAAAGAACTACAACACCACGGACACAACAAAAAGAGAATTTAAATGAGCATAAGAGGTAGCGTTACATGGACATCGGAAAAATAAGACCTGTGTAAAATTAAGACCTAGAACAGCGAATTTAAGACTTTTTAAGGCCTAAAATTTGGATGTTTCAATTTTAGACTTTTTAAGACCCCGCGGAAACCCTGTACTATGGTTACATTTTATTTTATAGTGTCCTCGTCACAGAGTAGGTACATTTAAGTACTCAGTAATATTAATTAACAACATTTACTTACTATAGGGTTAAAAGGTTAGTTCGCCCCAAAATGAAAACTGTCATTTACTCACCCTCATGTTTTCCCAAACCCATGAAACACAATTGAAGATATTTTTTATGAAATCTGAGAGATTTCTGTCCCTCCACTGGAATGAATTTCTTATGGGTTTGTACTGACATGAGGCTAAGTATATGATGACTGTTTTCATTTTGAGGTAAAGAATTCCTTTAGGGTCTGGATCAGGAATTGGCTTACATTATTTGCATAAATCAATGCACAATTTATTTCTATAATAAGTACATGTAAAATGCATTATTTGCATAAATCAATGCACAATTTATTTCTATTATAAGTACATGTAAAATGCAGCATGAACACTATAAAATAGAGTGTTACCCATATTTGTTAATCTTTACTCCTGTACAAAATAGAATAACAAGCCAAATATTAACAAACTGATGCTTAATGTCTCTAACATTACAAGCTTGAGCAGCGCCCGGGGAGCAGTTGGGGGTTTGATGCCTTGCTCAGGGGTCAGGGCTCTACAGTACAACCATTTCACTCGCATTTGCGACAGAAAATTACTATGTGCGACTGTGAAAAAATATTTAGGAGCACCATGTGCGACTGACCCGATCAGCATTTTTTTGTTTGCACTAAGGTGAGCTATAAAGCTTTCTACGTGTTTTTGCAACGTTGAGTTATGCATCACAGACATATCTCACGAATCCTTTCATTAAGTGTAGACCGAGTGTAAATAAGAGATTGTGCAGTATAGAGAGCGTCATTGATTATAATACAGTTTTGTGATATTGCAAACTAAGATGACTGATAGCTTTTAAGAATTTTAAAGGGAGTTTGTTAATGAGATATTGATTTAATACAGCAGTTAAACATGAAGTTATTATTCAGTGACTTACATTGTCTGACTATAACACTATTGCCAGATTTTGCCGTTTTGTCTCAAAAGCAGTCTGAAACAAGTCACAACTGAAAAAAAAAGTAAGCGTAGAGCCCTGGGGGTCTAAAATTCAGGATTTTTGATGCCGAACACCGATCGCAGATCATAGAAAGCAATATCTGTGATAAAATTACAGATCTTTTTATCATGTAGAATCATTTAGTTTAAATTATTACACATTTTCAAATTATTTATAATTTCATAAATGTGGTTCATAAATGTCTTAGTTTTCCTACCTCCACGAGTGCCATCTATTATTGCCGGGTTATCTAAAAATGCCCTTTTCCTTTAAACCTGGCCAAAAATCTACAGACCATGTAACTGTGAAACACAATTGATTTTAATTATATAAATTTATTATTTATACTATTTACTTATTTACTACATTTTTGTGTCAATCCAACATTCATATTTACCACAAACAATGCGCTGCTTCTTTAATTCTTCGCTTGCAGTGCCGTACAAATAGTAAAAAAAATAAATAAATGGCATTATAATTGTTATTGATACGTGGATGCCGTACCGAATGTTTCAATATTACATTGAGAATAGTATCCATAAGTGTATTGTGAAAAGTGCTTTACACACAAATCTGTATGAGTAGTTAAATAAAGCACATTTACCACATATGGCATCAAAAAGGCGCAGATCTCGAAATCTTTTCTTTCCATGACGGCCAAAAAGGTTGTACTGGATGGCCAATTCATTTGAAATTAGGAATCTCATCATCCTCCTGGTAGCATCATCTAGTGAAGAACCACCAATATCTGCTACCTTTGCAACCTATGTACAAACACAAACAAAATGATTTGTAGATAACATGCGTAAATCAGTTTACCTGCAAAGTGATCACAGAACCTGAATTTCATTTTAGATTTTCTCTCTCTTACAGTGTTGCCAAAAGTACAGACTTCAGTAACAGATGGTACTGACATTTTTAACATAATAGAATAAATTTACATTAAAAAAACAGCCGCTTATAGGAAATCTACCTATACTTATCTATGAATAAACATAGTTTCTCCACTGTTTATGTTCCAATAATATATAATGACTTTTGTGTGTATCAGAAAATTTCAAGCCATGAGTCACTAAAAAGAACTCAATTCAGTAGACACACTGTCTGAGAGACAGTCTTATGTGTGCATGCTTTGGGTGTATATAAACAGAAATAGGGGGCTGCTCGATTTTGGCAAAAATCATAATCACAATTATTTTGGTCAATATTGAAATCACGATTATTTTACACGATTATGACTGGGTCCAAAACGTTATATTACTGATTAATTTAAAGATAGCAATACAACAGAAAAAAAAAAGATACAAATGAGAAAAAAAAGTCCTTTTAAAAAAATGTTTAAATAATTTTACGCAAGTCTAAAGTAGTCTAACAATACTACAGAAATTAAGTGTAATTATTTGAATGTAAAATAAAACAGCATCTTCACTGTAATAGTTAAACATGCTTTGTTTCTACAAAAGTCCTTCATTCAAAAGCAGTGAGTGATTTTTCTATTTGTATTTTTATGTTTTATTAATATTAAGCTCAGAGATGGCAGAAGGAATATTATTTGTTGCCACACGGATGCTATATACTGTTACACTCGTACTTTCATTCTCAACCGTTTATGATCATTTAAGACATAACGGACAAGGGTTTATATGAATAATCACCAAGCGCCTGATTTTTAAATATTTTGTGTGTATTTGACCATTTAGGCGCACCTTGATCTAAAAGATAACTTTACATGTCTGTGTTCTGCTCCGTCTCTGAGTGCACACACAGAACACGCTATTAAAAGCACAACATCAAAGAAACATTAATAAATCAAGCACGTCTCGTTTTATGAAAGTCACGTTACATGGTTTTGCTGATTTGCATGTGAAATTAGTTTTTTACGGAGGAGCGAAATCGCACCACTGGTATAGGGGCGAAATGGGGCGCAATAATAGTTTCATCTCGATTACTGCATTTTCATGATCGTTTGAAGCAGAAATCGAAAATCGAAACCAAATTTCGATTAATTGCACAGCCCTAACAGAAAATTCTTAATGAGCATGCAAGCACAACACCCACACTGAAATTCACGCCCTGGATCACCACACAAAAATAAAACCAACAAGCAGTGTGAACTCTGAACATGAACTCACAACAATGGACATCAATCTTGGGTCCTGCAATTTTTCGTTCATTGCTTCCAAGTCTTCAGTGGTTGTTATAGGGAAGTCAATTCCTTCAGGAACCTCTGGCAAGGGCTGATCTTGTTGCTTAAGCAAAGCATTTAACATATTGCTATGTACCCTCTGGGTCTCCTTCACTTCTTCCAACAGCGTTAAAACCTTGATGAACATGGCAGAATCAGAAGTGACAAATCTCTGCGGGTCAGGTCCTGTAGTGATGACTCTCTGAGCGGCAGGGCCTGTAGTGGTGACTTTCTGAGCAGCAGGTCCTGTAGCGGCAACTCGGTAAAAACATTTTGGTAACACTTTACAATAAGGTTCATTAGTTAACCACAATAGTTAACATGAACTAATAATGAACTGCACTTATACAGCATTTATTAATCTTTGTTAATGTTAATTTTAACATTTACTAATACATTATTAAAATTTTGTTAACATTAGATAATACAGTGTGAACTAACATGAACAAACAATGAACAACTGTATTTCCATTAACTAATGTTAATAAAGATTAGTAAATACAGTAACAAATGTATTGCTCATGGTTAGTTCATGTTAGTTAATGCACTAACTAATGTTTAACTAATGAACCTTATTGTAAAATGTTACCAACATTTTGAATAAATGTCCTTAAAAGGCACATTTTATCAAAAATAAATAAATAAATATGCATTTATTTACCTGCACAAACCTACAAGTACCTTTTTTATACAGCAAGACAGCACCCTCTAAAGCAGCCTCCCAAGCATAAACTAAATATGGCACGTCTATCAGTTGTAGTTTAGTTAAAATCAACAGACATGAGTCTTTAGCCAAAAAAAAAAAAGGCAGATACCAAACAGCTAAATTCTTCTTCATGCCCGCAAGATGGCAAAATGTTGCTATGGTTACAAACTGCTGTTCTGTACACATGAAACGATAATTTGCGGGACTCATTCCCGCATTTAAATGCAGTTGTCACTCCTGAAACTTAGTGTATACGTGGCCAATGTTTCAATAGCCATTTAGATATTTATGTTTGCTATACTCTTCACCATAGCACCAAATAGTTAATATTTAAAGATTTAATAAGCTATTTTCAAACATGGTCTATCTTGACTAACACCGTGTCTACAATAGAACCTATACGCCTTATTCAGCCCTCCGCCATTTTTAATCGAAAACGAGGCTGTGAGGGATAGCAGTCTAGCAGCGCCCACTGTGGCGTATAGTTGCGTATCGGGATGGAGATAGTTTAGTCATAAAAATAAAGAGAATATATCATTTCACAAATTTCCACAACTTCAGAAAATGTGTATTATTAAATAAAATAAAAACCTTTGAAAGTAAAAAAAAAACAAAAAACAACATGCACAGACAATTCCAGATTACACCCTGCGGCTCGTGACACGAAACGATCGGTATTTGCGATAAACTGAACAGAATTTATACCATTATACCGCTGACCCAATGAGCATTTCCCTGTCCAATGGTCATGCCTTAACTTTGCAAATTATAGTTTTGCATCCTTCTCAAGGGGATTTTTTTTTTTTTTTTTCATCTGTAAAAGAAAATGTGCCTAATACTTATGCACACCTAGATATGATTTTTTTTACTTCCCAGCCTTCATGGACAATGATATATCATATTTAAATGATTAAATACAAAATTATTAGTAGTTATTAAGAATGATGTGGTTTGGAATTGGTCAAATGTGCTTGGAAAAAAATATGACCAGAATATCAATGTGCATAATAATTATGCACACAGTGAAGTATAGCTCCTAACCCCGACTAACATGGAGAAAACAAGTTTTAACTCACAATCTTTTGCGCTTCATTGGCACTTCAGTGTCAGTTTGTAAATCTGAGGTATCTTCTGCCCTGCTAAGTTTAGCCCTTGCTGCAGCATATGTGTCTGTAAAAAACAAAAAACAAAATTAAATACATTTAGAGCAACAGGACATTTTTTTTTTTTAAACCAGGTTGTTTAAGTTACCTGCATTTCCTATGACACGTATGCTGTACTTTGCCCAGTCTGCTCCAGGAGTTAGTAGTTTTTTAACAGCCCTGCTGATGTGCACAGTCCTACCAGTTGGCCAAAAGCATTCTTCTCTTTCTGGTCCAGTTATCCAGCTTGTAGGGATGACATCAATGACAGTCCTTCCATTGTCCGTGTACTCGTCAGTGAACTCCACTACGCTATAAAGGGACATTCTGAACCATTAAAGTACCGAGTCAGTAATCATGCAGCTGAGGTAAAGCCACATACACATCAGTCATAGGGAGAAGAACAAGTTTTTTTGAAAGTTGTGCCACTGGAACAACAAAAAGCTGGCCAGTGAGTGCTGAAACAACAGTAATTCCCAAACTTGAAGAAGCAACAGGGTAGTCAAAAAAACATGTTCCTGTATTAAAAAACTCACATACAGCAAAAATGTCTGCCATGGGAGAGACCAGAAGATTTCTAACAAGGGCAACTCTGCTATTAATCTCAAAGCAGTTGTTTCCTGGAGAGCAGGAGATGGTCATTCCTTTGTATTGGCATTGCTTAAACTGTGTGCATGTGGAAAATCCTGGTGGAGTAGGTCCAGAGAAATGTGGCTGTTTGAGATGTTCTTCCAATGTTGAGCTTCCTTTTGAGTCCCTATTAAAAGCTTGTTTCTCATCCACACGTCTCACAATTTGTTCAACCGGATTTTGAGGTCTCCTAACCATCCTTTTCAAATGGCCTAAATAATTTTCAAAGGGAAAGCACGATACAGAGTCCAAAGCACCATATTTACGAGCATCTTGTGCCAAATGTATAAGGCTGTGTGTGTTATAAACAAGAAACTCAGATCCATAGATTTTGCCAAAGTTTGTGACAAAAAACTTCAACAACTTTTCAGCATAATCACAATAGTCACTGCACAGATCTGGGCTCAAAAGAATTCTTATGGCAACTGATAAGACTAAAAAGTTGTTATATACACGTTTAGGAAATGCATTAAACAACACAACCGGGCCAGTATATAACAAAAATTGCCTAAACTCTGTGGCTTTCCATTGACTATATTCGTAAAGGGATCGTGGCTTTCTTGAGAAATTCCTAGGCATATTCTGCCTAAGTCGTTTTAAGTTTTCAGATACAACAGAAAGAACACTTGATGAAATCCTACATGTCAAGGGTCCCTTGATCCACAGTGAAACAAGCTTACGGACAATTCCTAAGCACACTAAATGCATGTAATCAAGTACAAAAGATGTAACTAAACCTACTCCCAACTCCCGAAGAGGTGACATATCACGATGGTGTTCCTCATCTAACATTACATCAAATTGGGCATCTGTTCTCAGGGCTGCTTCCATGTCTGGGTACACTACTTTTCCCTTTAAATAAACACCATGTTGCACACAACGCTCACAAGAGCTGTAACCTGAGTGACCTTTTATACATTTGAGAAACGCTCTTGCAGGAGCATCGCATATAAATGCATCAGGCAAGGGAACACTGTAATGTTTCCCATTGAAGTACAAGCCTTCCTCTGTGAGTCTTTTAAATTCCTCAACAACATCTTTCATGTACTCATGAACTGATGGTGGTTTAGATGGGCCAGCATACAGACTTATCATAAACACTTTCGAGCTAGGTAGCTCCTTAATTTTACCAAGTATGGGCCACAACTGTGCATTGGAACTTCTGAAAAGTGGTATTCCATCAACATTCAGTCTTAGAGTTAATGTGTCTGTGAGTACATTTTGTGCATTGTTCAGCTCTGCACATATTGCATTACAAAGGCCTAAATGATAATAACTTCCACTTCCCATTTTTTTGACTTCACAGTTTTTTAAAGTAGACATAAGAGTTCTTGGATCTTTTGGTAAGTTAAGACCTTCATTTAGAAGTATGTGCAGCAATTCTGACAAAGCAGACTGAGAGATATTCCGACTAGCTGCCCATTCAGCCAATTTTGTCTTCATGTCAAGCTGAGGCTCCATTTTCTCTTCGTCAGAATCTTGAAATGAGTCATTTGTTTCATCACTATCCAATGTCAAATTCAGTTGATCTGATCTGTCGGTTTCAAAAACCTGCTCATCATTCACACTTTGCTCAACAGTTTCATCAAGAGCTTCCAGAGCATCCACAGCAAAGCTCATTAAATGTTCTTGCACTTTTGTTTTGATTCGTCGCCGTGTAGTACGTGAACTTGCACCGTAGTACTCCATTATCTAAAAACAAATTTTAGAATAATTTCAATAGTATATATGGTATAAACAATGATCTACATACAGTACTTGTTAAATATACACAGTTCCTTTTATATAGAGAGCAATCAATGTATAAAATCATGTATAAATGTAACTGACATCAATGTACAAATTAATTTATAATCCTTTATAAATTGCCTAAGAGCACTATCAAATGTTTAACTGCAGTACAGTATGTGTGTAATATTAGGTCAGGGCAATACGACGATTTAAAGCTACTACTGTTAAAGATTTGTTACCTTACGAAGGTACGTTTTGTGCACAAAGACTACAAAAATAACGACTTTATTCCACATTTTCGTCTCTACTGCGTCACTTTGGGACGCGCATTCACAAAGGTACCCCGACGCATGCGTGTGGCGGCGCTGACCCAGATCAATAGATTTAAATAGCTTTTCACAGCGTGCGTCTTTCTTCGCGTGTAAACGAGGCACGACGCATGTGTTCAACGTCATAACGCTGAATGTGGGTCAGCGCCCACGCCGCCGCACGCATCCGTCGTGGTACTCTTGTGAACGCGCATCCGTGACGCAGTAGATACGAAAATGTGAAATAAAGTCATTATTTTGGTTGAACTAACCCTTTAAAGAAAAAAATACATGAATAAATGATTAAGTAAAGGCTTGATGTTAAAATAGGCTAGTCATTAGCGCCAATATGCTGTGAAAAAGATCTGTCAGGACGCATGCTCGAAGCGCGCGCACAGACAGGCCTAAAGAACCGTGGTCTCAAAACTACTTGAAATCCACCCTACTGGCGTTCGAAAGCAGCATTTGTCCGCTTTTAGGAGCACGTTATGTCAGATACCTTAAGAACTCAGTATTTTGCCATTCAAGCGCGGTTATTTTTATAAATTGTGTGGAAATTCTGTTTCCCCTCAGGTGAAAAATGGCGGCTAGACGGCCACAAAATGCATCAGTAAAGCATAAAAACAACAACTGAGAACCCTACTTCATTAATATCAGGCAATACCCAAAACTACACCGATCCGTCAACAAAAATAGCATAATTTAAGCCTTACAGACGCCGACGCGGACAGAAAAAAAAATACAACATCATCATTTAAAAGGCCACATTATTTTAAAGGTCATTTAAACTGTCAAAACAATTACCAATACTTGAAACCGTGAATAATAATATAATTTCTAGAAAATATGCCTTATACCTGCTTATTTTCGCTCCGACTTCGTCCTGCGTCAACCGTTGAAAGTAGACTCCGGCCGTGCTGCAGCTCCATGTGCTTAGAGGAGACTGTATCCCTGCGCCAGAGCGGGAATTCCTTTTGTTCGAATATTTACATTTTTTACAATTATAAATGTAAATATACGCTTATTATCATTCAAGATCAATGACATATAATATTATTATATGATATTATGTGAAAAAAATATCCAAACTAAAAATTGAAGGCAACCGGACTACTTGGTCGAGCGGAAGGTGCGTTGATTTGAGAGTAGGTCAAAATAAGACCGATGTAAATCTACAATTAAAAAAAAAAGGTCTTTGTCCCTGCTAAAATGTGTGCATTAAAAGAAAAATGCATTTGATAAATGCATAGGCAGGGTAACATTGTAATATTAATAATAATATTAATATAATATTAATAATTCACAAATTTTAATTTAAAAAGTAGGGTCATTCCTTGTCAAATAAACCAAATTTCAAAAACTTCCCTAGCTCATTTTTTTTTATTTTGCTTATTTTCATTTTTTTTTTTTTTTTTTACTTCAGAATAAATATGAGCAAAATCTAAATAATTTCGAGCCGGGGACATGGTTGACATGAAATGACCCAGTAGTTATTATTATATTCATGTTTAAAAAGTGACTATTAACCAAAAGTTTAAAGGTCTAAAGATGTATTTTAAGTGTGTGAAATAATTTTTGGCCACATATCACGAAGGTACCATATTTTTATAGATGGGACCCACAATGTGAAAACACAAGGGACCCACATAAACTGCCCATTTTCAGCCCATGCCCACATAGATCCCACAAAGGTCCCATATGTTCAAACCTATATGGGACCCACATTGTGAAACACACATGGGACCCACATAAATTGCCCAGTTTCAGCCCATGCCCACATAGATCCCACAAAGGTCCCATATGTTCAAACCTATATGGGACCCACATTGTGAAACATACATGGGACCCACATAAATTGCCCATTTTCAGCCCATGCCCACATAGATCCCATAAAGGTCCCATATGTTCAAGCCTATATGGGACCCATATTGTGAAACTCACATGGGACCTACATAAATTGCCCATTTTCAGCCCATGCCCACATAGATCCCATAAAGGTCCCATATGTTCAAACCTATATGGGACCCATATTGTGAAACTCACATGGGACCCACATAAATTGCCCATTTTCAGCCCATGCCCACATATAACCCATGCTGCCCAGATATAACCCATATGGGGCCCACATATCAATGTTGGCTGGGCATCTCCATGAACGCGCCTATAGAGAGAAATGCACATCATGGATCACATAATCAGAGAGTAGTAGCCTATTTCTTTTAGTTTTAAATTGTTTAAAAGACGTTTCAAGCTTTCTTAAGATATATTTCATGTCTGTGAGGCCTACGCTGAGTTTCGTTCAATTACGATGAGATGCGCTCCAGTACACGAGCAATGCAAGTGACCGCGCGGGTGCCTCCATGATTAGGCCAATATCGTCTGCTATATTTGCTGCTTAGCTATATATTAAATACAGGCAATTGGTTGATAAAAAAATTATTAAAATTAAGTTAAAATTTATACAAAACGAAATTCACTTCAAAAAAGTCTTTCTACAAAACCAAACTTAATTAAGTGGTCAAAATCATGTCTGACCCGCTCCATGTCTCTCGATATTGCGCATTCTATCTTACTCGTGCTGTTCACTTTTCATAATCAACATAAATTTAAAAAATAACATTAGAATATTTTAACAAATATTAAACTAAATGAGCTTATTTAATGGCTACAACACGTATAGTAGACAGACTCTCTATTTGTACAAATTGCTGCACATTCATTTTATTCTGAATTTTGCACACATAAGTTGAAAGGCATTTGTTTGTGCATGGATAGCAAAACATATCTGCAACATTTATCAAGTTCACTGATAATTATGCGCGCATTTATTAGGCTAATTATTATCTTAATGAATAATGAAACAAGGACGAAGCATATAAACTGCGTTGTTTGTTTAGAATGGAATGGATCGCAAATAGATCCGAATGAAGAAACGTAGAAAATGGGTCTCTGGTGTTCCTGCAGAGAGGGGGTTCTCGCTGCAGAATCGGATCAAGACGAAGCAGTAAAGTCGCCTTGCGGAGAACAAGGTTACGCGGCTTATGCGCACTGCAAGTTGTAGAGAGACACTGGGAAGTTCGCTTGAGTAAAAACAATAGGCTTCAGATATTTTATGTGGAGAAGGGGGATTGGTTTGTTAAACTATGAATTTGAAACCCTAACAATTGGCGTTGATTGACGCCAAACGGACGTTCATGTTTTTTTTCCTTCCGTTTTTTTTTTTTTTTTTTTTTTAAGTTAGGCTAATAAACATGTTGCATTCGGCCTGATTATGTCATTTTTTAAGTTACATAGCCTGCCTCCAGTTTTCCTCAACTTGACTAATTAAGAGGCGATATTTGATCAGCATATCATTTAAATGTCCGGAAAACGAAACCTCTGCCGGTCACTTTGACCGGCACCATTTTTTTCTAGCGGAAACTCTGATATATATATATATAAAAGTTCCTTCAGTATTATCAGCAGCTATCATGTTTTTCAGGAAGTAATTAAATGGTAAAATTCGGCAGGCAAATCGCATTATCTCACAAGGAATCATGCAATCGGGAATTTAGCGAGAGAAATTTGTTCCCCACAAGGATTCACCTCAAGTTTGTGAACTTGAACACGAGATTTGCGCATCGATCATAAGCTACCTGAGTCTGCATTACTGCTCGCATTGCTGCATTATTGACACAGGACTTTATGTGATTCACTCTCTATTCATCTCTGAAAGTCTCCACGTAGCTAAGTTCCTTAATGCTCATTGCTAAAAGCTGTCCGGGTATTGGTAACATGCTTGTTGCTAATGCTATACGTGTGGCTAATTGGGCTTATCTAACTTAGTTGTTTTCATTAAAATGCTCTTGCTAGGCTTATGTGATCATATTGAGACACCCCTCGCTGCAGCCTATAGCACGATGACGTAGCTGGATCAGATCCAATACGTACTGGATGGTGGTGTGTTTTGGCGACGTCAGTACCGAACTCTGGGTTTATAATGCACATGTGCTGGTCTTAAGTGACATGTACCCAGCAAACACAAAAACGTTTTAAAACCTTTTTTTTTTCACATCGTGAAAAGGTTGTGATAACGTTTTTATCTGACGTATTTAATACAAGAGATGTCGGGGGTTTTTTACGTTATAAATACGTTTTTTTTACAACGTTGCATAAAAGTTGTTTTTTAACGTTGTTAATGCGACATTCTTCAAACGTAAATATCACGTCTTACTTTCTGGACGTCGTCCTGGTTATAACACGTTCACCCGAAATCAACAAAACGAGGTTTCCAGGTTGTCCTTTGGATGTAAATTACCTTGAAGTGTTCCTCACACACTGCATGTACATCTACATACAGTACATCTACATCGGCCTTTTGTGATTCCATTGTGAAGCGTAGTCGACCCGTTAAAAACATTGAAACGTCACTGGACAAGACATATAGAGGTAAGTTAATTCTTAGGAACTGATTTTACTTAACTTATTACATTAAAAGTTATGGTTTGATTTATAAATTCAACATTATGTAACTACCCAACTTTCCCTTCAAGCAAAGGTGCCCAGAAAACAAAAGTGTACTCAAAAAAGAAAAGAACTCATATCTCACAAGAAATAAAATGTATTAATACAAAAAATATAGCATATAAAATATATTAGAACTTTTATTATATTATATATTATAACCAATATAGCAAAATAAATTTAATCAACAAAGACATTGTATAACAAAAGTTAATTCCCAATCATGTTGACAAAACCAACTATACAAAGAACATACAGATACACAACTGTAATCAATAATGCTAAAAGTATTGATATATGAACCAAAAAAAACTACAAAAAATATAAGGTTGATTAATAGGGCTGTAACGTTACGCGATATGAAACAAAAACTTTAAAGTGAATTTCATTTTGTATGAATTGTATCTTAAATTTAATCAATGTTTCATCAACCAATTACCTGGATTTAATATAAATATAAGTATAAATATAGCAGACAATAGATAATCACGACACGGAGGCACCGGGGCCTAAACTGGAGCTCGTCTCATAAATGAACCGAAACTCAGCATATAAGGTAGCATACTTGTGCCTCACAGACCTGATAAATTTATCTATATTGAAATGTCTTTTAACAGAACAATTCAAAACGAAAGAAAACTGCTCTCTGCTTATGTAATCCGTATGAAATGTGCATTTCTCTCTGGCGCGTTCACTACTGCGAAGATCGCGAGTCAACTTCATCTTTGCAGCCGACACTGACAGAAAACTAGCCTGGCTAACGTCAGACCAAGTCTCATTTGAGACTTGGTCTGGGAACCACGTGTTCATTTTCTCGTATTTGAGGCGTGGTTTACGAATGCCCAGAGCCATTTATTGGGCGCTATGCATGTCTATCAAATGCGCCTGTACGTAGCTCATAGCCAATCGCTTCAATTATACCAGATGACGTATGTTGAGTGACAGAAATTCAACGAGGAAGAAGACGTTGGGTCAGAGATTTATTTGTACACGATGGCGTTCAGCGAATGTTGCCGTTTGTGCAAGATAAACATGAGGGTAGAAGGTAACTTCGCGTCTGATGCCATGTTGCATCCATAGATATAAACAAATTGCTTCGGTGTCGTCATCGTCTTGCTACTCCCTCCCCGTTCTGTGATTGGTTCCCTTTTTCAGGGGAAAATCTGGTCCATGGTGTCCAGGCTGCCTAGCAGCGTGAATAAAATCGCGCTGCGAGCAAGGCAGCATGGGGAAACCCAGGCTAACAGAAAACACTTATTAATAAACAATTAAGATGTCTCCTTGCTATATTTGAACTATTAATAATCATTAATTTTGCCGGTTCTTTGTGACAGCTTTTAGGTGCTTTATTGGCAGAGCCACGCTTACAAGCATGAACGTGTGACTACCGCATCAGCACCGAAAACATGGATATTTTTTTAGACAATAATCACACAACCTATTCGATATTCTATAATTGAATACTCAGTGACTCATCCCAACCAAATATTTAAAAAAATTTTTTACTTGTAAGCGTCTTTTTTACATGTTACGTGTCGTGACTACCTTTCCATGTGACGTGAGCTAGTTGAAGAAGTGCTAGAGCTTTGGATATTCATTTATTTTACTTAGGCCTAGTTAATATTGTTCTTTGGTGTTCAGTTTATACAGGTTTTTCAAATGTTATTTAATAAAAATATATATATTTTTCTCTCAAAATCCCTCTTTTTTTCCCCAGAAAACTGAATTAATTTCATAAAAAGTACATTTAATTAAAACAACAACAAAATGCCAAAACTAGCTACACTTTAATTTTCTTCTTCGCTTTCAGAGTGGAGAGGGGAGGGGACTGAAATTTAAATCATTGCAATTAAATCAGTGGTTTGTGTCTAAATACCAGTTATCACTTTGTCACCTTAGTGAAACAATTAATTTGTGAAACAACATATGAAAGTGTACATGTGGGTCTCAGGGTTTTTCCTGGCTCAAAAATGAGGTGGAGGTAAAATCCTAATAATGTATTTAAAAAATATGGTAATTAAATTTGTATTTTTCGTAGGTCATCATATAGCCTAATGTGTTTCCCACATTATTTTTGTGAGTGGAGCTCGGTACCTCTAGAGGTGTCCGGGGACATGCCCCCCTGGAAGAAAATTTTATACATTTTAAAGATAAATTCATTAATCTGGTGCACTTTGAGTGACCCGAATCCACTGTTAAAAATTAGGGGTGTAACGATTCATCAACTACATCGATGTATTGATTTATATTTCTATGATCCAACTACATCGATCTGTGCTCGGCAAGTTGGCCTTCCGGACGACATATATCGATCTAACATCGTTTTAAAAGGTAATCAATCGATTGTATCGATACTAGGAAATAACGCATTGGAGTTAAGCATGTCAGACTTTATATGGATGTTTTTTCTTAGCACTTTTAATGATAAAGGCGTTAAACGTTACTCGATTCAGTCTGCCTCAGCAGCACAGACAACAAGCAGCGCAAAGTCTCTCACCTCAGAAAAACTGACTTTCCTGTCCTCTCAGCCGCTATACTGCAGTATACTGCACTCTTCAATTGCACGCGCAAATGCGGCGGAGCGCGCTGTAGGCCTATATCGCTTCACTATATATAAAGCACAAAATAAACTACAAGCATTCAACGTCGTTACGTTTTAAATTAGAAAAAAAAAGCCGTGTTGTCCAGATTCAGTATCTGCGGTCAGATGATGTTGTCAGGCTATATGTCCGTGTCATTATTCTATCATTATTTTCATAACTTGTAACGAAATGAAGTCTCTCACCTCAGAAAAACTAAATTTCATGTCCTGTCATTGTTATACTGTGTAGCGTGCACTCTTTAATTGGACACGCAAATGCGCCGGCACGCGCTGTATCACTTCACTAAAGCGCAAAAGAAATACGAGCATGCAACAACGTAAATTAGTAAGTTATGAAATAAAAGTAAAATACCAATAAATTACGTTATTGGTACGTCATGTGTGTTGCTATTTATCAGGAGCAGTTTCCATGTTTCTTTACCAGTTCTTCTAAGTATTGTGTATCACCATGGTAGCCTAATTGTTGTTTGAATAAAGACATTTGTCTTTATTTAAATAAAATGTGAATGCATTTGACATTAATTGTTGTTTACTTGTTTGTTTGTTTATATCCATAATTAATTGATACCTGATTCCCTTACAAGAATTTTTGGCTAAAAAGTCACTGAATCGATTTCAAGTCACTGAATCATTTCGGATCGTATCGTTCTAAATGAACCAATATCGTCCTTGAATCATATCAACAACGGCGAATAGCGATACGAATCGAATCGTTGTTAAAACGAATCGTTACACCCCTATTAAAAATAAATAATTCACCCGCAAACCGCCCATATTCTTTGATTTAGATATCTGCATCTGATCATCACATTACAATTATTCAAATTCTCTGTGTTAAGCATAATAATATGGAAACATATCACACTGAAGTAAGCTGATTTAAAATGAAGATGTATTTAAAATAAAAGTTCTTCTTTTGGCAAAATTACATTTTCTTAATAGCCTAAACAGATGCTTTACTCCCTTCAAACTTAAATTGTCAATGTTTAATTACATCACGATTTGAAAACTCACACTAATTTTTTTGTACCTTTTATAAAGGCCATTTTCCCCCTAATTTTATTAAATGTATGCTCCAACTTTCATTTCAAATTCTTAAATTTGATCAATATATTCAATTAAAATAATAAGACACTAGGCTGTTATCAATCAAATTAAATAATTTACACTGAAAAATTATAACTGTATTAAATGAGATTATTTTAAATATTTTTGAATATACAAATAAGGAATGTTGAAAAGAATGATACTTTGAAACTAAACCGCCAGTAGGAGGCATCAGGCGTCCGTCTTAATGAGCGAGTCATTGAGTCATTCATTCAAACGATTTGTTCAAACGGCTGATTTATATATAGTTTATGAATAGGTAATTGAATTTTTGACTCAACCGATTGGTTCAAAACGCTGAATCATTCAGTAATGCAACAAGTGTTGCTGTGAGTTATGGAACTATGGTTCTGCTGTGATCTTTGTTTAGAACTATTTGCTGAAACAAAACAAAAACAGTCATTGCATCTAAAATGTAAGTTTAGTATTAGACTTAATTTTAACTATTTGTTTATTGAACTGTTATGAAATCAGTGTCTCGGTTTCAATCTTGATGGCATTCAGGAAAACAGCACTCTGGTCATGTGTAGTGATGGCAAAATGAGGCTTCCTGAACCACTGAGACCTGGCAGTCCATTGCTTCAGCCAAAGGTTCATTACTCAAAGCTTCATTCAACATTGCTCACTAGTGACACCTAGCTACTGTGCAAAGAAATAGCAGACAAATTAATTAATTCTGAACCAGTTTATTTTCTTCTCACTGTTAATGTCCGTAACCTTTAATTTGCAATAATAAAAAGACCTGAGCAGACATTTGTCCATTGCCTGGGTATAATATAAAATATGTATCTTTCTCTGTCTGAATTTACTTGTGCAGAGACAACTGTCACACACACTGTTCATTAATTATTCATAAATTGTTTGGATAGTGACAGTATGAACAACAAAAGTGAGATTGTGTTGAGTGCAGTGCTTATGGTGGAGGGAGTGTAATAAAGCAAACTGCAACAGAAAAGTGTGGGGTGGGAAAGGTTAAGAATGGTTTCTGGGTTGTTTAATGCATTGAACTGTTACTAGTTTTAGTGCAGTGTTGTCCTTATGGGGCTGGAGATATAGAGGACCAAACTGCAAAACTGCAGTTTGGGGTGGTTGAAGGAAGGATTGCAAATTATTTTTGAGGAACAGATTTTTTTCAAATGTGTTGGGGTTTAGACGATTCCTCTTCTTGGACAAAACCTCTCCAGCCTTGGAAAAGATCATTTCGCATGGAACAGAGGATGCAGAGAAAAAAAAAAAAAAAAAAAAAAAACGCCAGTGCCAGCTGATATAAATGAGGATACTGATGCTTATGTTGATCCCAATATACTAGTGGATGCTCAGATCTTGTGAGATTCACTTCTGATAAATATCGGGCCATTTCTACAGTAGTTGGACTTCTACTCCTTCCACTGTGATCAACCGTGCTATCCAGCAGATGCCAAAGGTCACCTAATAATAAAGGTACAAAGAAAAAAGAAATCCATTAACAATGGTTCACAGTACTAATCACTAATGTGAACATTCACACAACAAAGACATATACTACTTACTGTTGTTTGAAGACTGACCTGCTTCTGAAGAGGCTGGCAGCTGAGCTGGGCGTGTGTTGGTGGAAGCAGATTGGAGACCAGAAGTTCTGATTACAGTAGCGCATTCAGATTTTAATCTCGATACCGCTTCTTGCAGTTTCCCTTTACTTAAGAGTCCCAGCTTTTTTAATCTGGGATCCAGTAACGTAGGTATGGTCATCACACTTATTAATTCTAAATGTACTGCATGTTCCCTGACCCTCCGCACAAGGCTGTCACCCCGATGCCTTGTTAAATTTGAGTTGAGGCCTTCTAGCTGGCTCGTTACAGCGTGATTAAGCATCTTCATCAGAGGTATCACTTTAGAGGCAGACACCCTTATCTCTCCCGAAAGCTCTACTGTAGCCTGGCGGAAAGGGGCAAGAACATCTAAAGCATCCTGGACTGCCTCATACTTCAGGTCTGTAGGAGGGGTGACGTCAGTCTTTAGAGAGGCCAGGGCGGCCCCCACTGGCTCTCTCAGCTGATAGAGACGTTCCAGCATGTTATAAGTGCTGTTCCAGCGAGTGTCCACTTCAATTATCATTTTCAGACGTGGTCTCCCCATCTGCTCCTGTATTTGGGCCAGTCTCTCTTTTGCTGTAGTTTCCTACATTTGTATCGAATGTCGTTGAAGCTACTAATGTCATCAAAAGATTTCCTCACAATAAGGTTTAGAGCATGTGCAATGCATATCGCATGCCTAACATTCAATGATCTTACACATGCTATCATGTTGGCTGCAGCATCAGTTACCAGGCACTTCACTTTATCCTTTATGCCCCACTCCTCCATGAGCTTGGTATGTCCAGCAGCCAAGTTCTCAGCAGTATGGCTGTTAGGGAAATGCTCTACACCTAGTAAAATAGTGCAGAGCTTGTCATTGTCATCTATAAAATGGCAAGTTACTGCTAGGTTGGCATCCATGTTTAGGGATGTCCACATGTCCGAGGTAAGGCTTATAGCCGCAACTTTCTGCAGCTGCTCTCTGGCCTTCTCCATAGCCTCCTTTTATTTATGATCAACCATGATCTTCAAAGCCTGTGGATAAAAATAAATGCAGAAAATAAATACTCTATACTTTTCTAAATACTTTTAACTTGTTAAATAATGATGAACCAGTTTATTAATCACATACCTTTCGAATTGGGATAAAATAAGTGGGATCCAACACATGCAGGAGCTCCCTAAACCCATCATCATCCACAATGGAAAAGGGTAGGGAGTCCTTGATGACCATGTTCACCAGGGCCTCATTCACCATTTCTTTTTTGGAATCTACAGTATAATCAAATAAAATGCAGGTGTATTGTAGGAGCCTAAAATATTATTTAAATAATGTTATATATATATATAATTATCAATTACTTTGACTACTGTGTGGATTGTTAGTAGTTTGTGCATGCTCATGCAGTGCTTGATAATGCCTGAGCATGGAGGAGGTGTTATTGCTGTATGTCAGCTCCTTTAGGCACAGCCAGCATTTCACCTTGAAACATAAATTAATAGACATGAAATATAATACAGCCATATAGGGAGGATTATTTTAATATCAAGACTGAATTTTTTTTATAATAATAATACATATACCTTATTGTGAGCAACCATTTCAAAATACTGCCAGACAGGGGAGTATTTCCTCTTTCCTGCTGGCTCTATTACAAGGAAAAAGGTCACAAAAAGCAAACAAATCCAAAAGGGCAATCCAAATCAAAAAGCAGTCCAGTCCAAATCCAAAAATCCAAAACAATCAGAATAATCTCATCTAATTAATATAATACTATAATAAAGCTACTATAATTAATAATAACAATATACTATAACTAATCTAACCTGATATAATGTAATAATATATAGCCCTAACACATATGACACAATAACGACGATGACACAACTCTCTAACTCTCTGTCTCTCTGACACTACTACAACTGATTCTACTACACTCCTGACAACACCCACAAGGAGGCGCGAGTTTCGAACCCCTTTTATCCGGAAGCGACACTCAGACCGAACCGATGACGTATCCACACAAACCGAGGCCTCGTTTGTCATTAGTCACGTGATTTTCACTTAAACAACATAAGCCTCGAATCGCAGCTTCATCTGGCACGCCCATTTTTTCTCGACACAAGCTCCGACACCTCGGTTTAAATGTCACATCACTACTGTTCGGGCATGACGTGAAGATCGAGCTGGTCAGGTATGACGTAAAGATCCTCAGGCTCGATAGACATGAGGTGAAGATTCTCAGGCTCTGTAGAAATGACGAGTAGCTCTGGCATCGTTGATCGGGGCGATGGCGGGCTGGGCTCTGGGTCTGGCCAGGTTCTGGATCGGGACTATACGCTCTCCAAACACCTCACCACAGCGTCTCTCCAAGACAATCCGGAGGTTTCTGAAAGGTTGATGGGTTTGTGGAAGTTTGCCCCAATCCAGAACAGGGTCTTTAGGGTCTCGTCGTCGAGCAGGCTGGTATATGCAAGACGACAGAAGTTCTTAGTGAAGCTCTCCTGAGCCACCGAAATAAACTGAGCTCTCTCATCCATTTTGGGCGGCCCCTAGTTCTGTCACGGTGTGGTGCTGGCAGAAGAAGATGAGGAGACAAAAGTTCCAATACAAACCTTTACTTATAATAATATCCAACGGGTACAGACAGGCAGAAGGTTACACACACCAAAATAGAACTAACTACGAACAAGGACTGACTGAACTGAAGGAACTAAATACAAACACTGATGAACATGATTAACTGGAAACAGGTGACACAGATGACGATGATTAACTGAACAGGTGATACAGAAGAACTAATAAAGGTTGACATGGAAATGGATGAGTGGCAGGAAAACAGAACAAGAGAGATTTGACTAACACAAACAGAACACAACTGTGACACCTTTGGTGTATATTTGTTTCAGATTCATCTTCTAAATCTGAAGAGAAGAGCAAACTTGAAAGCAAAAAAGACAGTGAACAAGAGGAGAGACAGTCTGTCCTTTGACACATACCAACTATTGGCCCATTCATTACAGAACGCCTCGTCACATTTCTTGATGCACTGAATGAAAGAATGAAAGAAGAGAGAGGGCTGTTGAGGCCTGGCATGACTCTGATTGTCATCATTTGGGACAATGTTGCCTTCCACCACTCTCGCCTTGTGAATGAATGGTTTGCAGAAAATCCAAGCCTTTTCTGAACCCCAGTGAGGAGTTCTTCTCTGTTTGTATGATCACCGGCCATATGAGCATTTCTTTAATCTTCTTGTCTTGATGTTTCACTCTGAATGTTTCTTCAATCTTCACATAATCATGTTTCTTCATGTAAAGGATGTAAGCAGTTATAGGAACTTTCATCAGCTCAACTATAGCAGTGATTATCATAGACATCAGGAAGAGTCACACCTTCATCCATTCATTCACACTAAACTCAGCTATTGATCAGCATCAACAAACGACACCAATTACAGTAATGAGACAGAAGCCGCAAGAGCCATTAAAGACAAAAGCTGAAAAGCCTCACAATAAAGCAAAGGAGATTAATTTTAAACATTTACCCTTCTGCTGACTTTCTAAGGTACGATTTCATTTTCACCAAAATAATGATCTTTTGCAGTAATTATGTTGGAAGGAATCATCTTTTCATTTCATTTCATGTCCAATTGTAAGGTTTTTTATGGAATACAAGATTTTAACAATCGCTAGGACACTTGTTCAAAACTCTTCACACAGTTCTCCAAACCATCTTTCAGCTTCACTTTATTTTATTTTCACTTTATTCAGCTTTATTTATGTCTCAAATCAACTCATTCTTCCAGAACACTAGCAAAGGTTTTCTCCCAACAAACACACCTTTTCAATCATAAAACACAGACCTAAAAAACACTAACATCAGGCAGTATTATACAATGTTTTGTGTGTAAAATTTCTTTATAAAACACGATTGACACTCAGCTGCTTATAATTCACTGCAGTTATATGGTCCATGTTTACATTACAGTACACAATTCTTAAGTTTTCCCTTTTGAATGAATGGTAATGAATCACACTTGTGACCTAAGTATTGAGAAATGTGACCTAAGTATTGAGAAATGTGTCCTAGCAATTGTAAAAACAAAACAAAACTTGAATCACTACATCAAAAACAAATATTGCCTGAACTTCTTACAGTGAGAAAGTACAACTTATCAGTATGTTTAGGGAAAGTTTCCTGATCGGCGGGAAAGCTTAACTAACTCCATCCTTGAAGAAGCTGTGTCTATGTGTGCTACAGGAGTGTGAGGTGAGCAAGTGGCAGGGGAGATGAATAGTTAGATATGTGTCTATATGTTGACATTTTCTACGTTTATCTTGGTCTGAACCAATCAGAATCACCCAACCTGATGTTATGACGTAGCTTAGTGATTGTGTTAAGAGTATATTTGCTGCTGTATTGATTATGTACGAGAATGGTCTACAAACTCCCTGTGAGTGTTGAAGCTATTGATGGAAAGTTTGATGCGTGCTCAGAACCAATAATTTGAAATAAAAGGTTTGTAAAGGTTTTGAAGCTTCATGAAGCATGTTTCAAAAGTGTCCATCACTAGTAATAAGTAGTCAGTAAAATATAATTCAAGATCTTAATACCTGTTAAACTCTTAAACCAGTGTGGTTGTTTCTATACTACTCAAGAAATATGGCAAAGTAACCAAATTAAATTAACTTCAAAATCAACTAATTTACACAATTGTAGAGGTAGTCAGGGGGCCAAAACTGATATTAAAACTTTGTCGGACACTTTTTGGTACAAGTATACAACCTATCCAGTATTAATATTTATCCCCTCAACATGTGTTCTAGCCAGGTTGTCAGCTTAGAAAATGTTTTTTTGTCCATTTTAACACTATATTCTTAAAAGTGGTAAAAGCGGATTTTTTTCCCCAAAGTGCTTCCATTTTCTTCCATGTTACCTATTGTAATTTTGGGCAAATGTGCAATATAATCCAACTTATGTGCAAGCATGATCATTAAAAAATAATAATCAATAAATACCACAAGAGTATCACACCACAAGGGGCACTGTTGTGTCAGCGCAGCTGTGATTTGGCAGTAGATTGAGGCAGCAGATCCAGAGAAGATGATCACAGCAGGTGTCAACAGTACAGTCTGAACAAAACTTTATAAAGGAGTGAATCACACAATCACACAACAGATTAACTTGATCTATTTGTCAACACAAACATTTACCTCAATATTCTACCATTCTACCATCAAATGTTGCCAGAAACAGGTAAGCTAAACTGTTTTCCAACTAGCTATATACTTACCAGACATACACTCACCTAAAGGATTATTAGGAACACCATACTAATACTGTGTTTGACCCCCTTTCGCCTTCTGATCTGCCTTAATTCTACGTGGCATTGATTCAACAAGGTGCTGAAAGCATTCTTTAGTAAGGGTGTCACGATTCTCCAAATCCTCGATTCGATTACATTTTCGATTCTAAAGTCACGGTTCGATTCGATTCTCGATTTAAAAATAAATAAATTGAAAGCACAAGCTATGCCATTTTAAGACTTTTATGCAATATAATAATATCTGACCTTTGTTCGCAATACCACACACTACATTGTCAAATTTAAAACGTTTATTAACAACATAATGTAACAATAACTATCTTCAGTCAATTGGAAACTTAAACAATATAACCTATTACCTGGCTATTATAGTCCCGGGGCTCCCTGGACTCCTCAGAGCAGTCACAGGCGAATAGCACGGCGTTTTAAATTGGGTTCCCACAGCGTTTGCAACGCAGTACGAGAGAACGTTCTCGTAAGGGAACGTAGGCTACTTGGTTACTTGCGTAACCTCGGTTCCCTTAGAGATAAGGGAACGAGTACTGCTTTGCCTTGCCGTGCTATTTCGCTCATATCAGGTACTTCGCTTCAGTCGATTTAAACCTAAAATCCTTTGGCGAGTTTTTTGTGAATTATACTCTCCAGCCACGTCCAAATTGGCGCGCTCGAGGTTGGCAGGGCGCCATGCGCTCCCATTGGACCGTACGCCACTGCTAACTCGCCATAGGTTCGTGCAGTTGCCGCAGCACAGACAATCAGCTCGCTCAGACGAGATATGATGCTCTCGCTGTGCAGCTGCAATGTGTTTTAAAATAAAGGCTCAATATTCTCGAGAAAAGGAGTTTTACCTATTACAGGCAAGCCGAGCTGCCGTGACATGGGGGCGTGGCAGCATCGACGATTCCATTTTTTTATTCGATAATCGAGATTGAGCATTAATTTCGATCGATTTCGATTTAAAATCGAAATCGTGACACCCTTATTCTTTAGAAATGTTGGCCCATATTGATAGGATAGCATCTTGCAGTTGATGGAGATTTGTGGGATGCACATCCAGGGCACGAAGCTCCCGTTCCACCACATCCCAAAGATGCTCTATTGGGTTGAGATCTGGTGACTGTGGGGGCCATTTTAGTACAGTGAACTCATTGTTCAAGAAACCAATTTGAAATGATTCGAGCTTTGTGACATGGTGCATTATCCTGCTGGAAGTAGCCATCAGAGGATGGGTACATGGTGGTCATAAAGGGATGGACATGGTCAGAAACAATGCTCAGGTAGGCCATGGCATTTAAACGATGCCCAATTGGCACTAAGGGGCCTAAAGTGTGCCAAGAAAACATCCCCCACACCATTACACCACCACCACCAGCCTGCACAGTGGCATGATGGATCCATGTTCTCATTCTGTTTACGCCAAATTCTGACTCTACCATCTGAATGTCTCAACAGAAATCGAGACTCATCAGACCAGGCAACATTTTTCCAGTCTTAAACTGTCAAATTTTGGTGAGCTCGTGCAAATTGTAGCCTCTTTTTCCTATTTGTAGTGGAGATGAGTGGTACCTGGTGGGGTCTTCTGCTGTTGTAGCCCATCCGCCTCAAGGTTGTGCGTGTTGTGGCTTCACAAATGCTTTGCTGCATACCTCGGTTGTAACGAGTGGTTATTTCAGTCAAAGTTGCTCTTCTATCAGCTTGAATCAGTCGGCCCATCCTCCTCTAACCTCTAGCATCAACAAGGCATTTCGCCCACAGGACTGCCGCATACTGGATATTTTTCCCTTTTCACACCATTCTTTGTAAACCCTAGAAATGGTTGTGCGTGAAAATCCAAGTAACTGAGCAGATTGTGAAATACTCAGACCGGCCCGTCTGGCACCAACAACCATGCCACGCTCAAAATTGCTTAAATCACCTTTCTTTCCCATTCTGACAATCAGTTTGGAGTTCAGGAGATTGTCTTGACCAGGACCACACCCCTAAATGCATTGAAGGAACTGCCATGTGATTGGTTGATTAGATAATTGCATTAATAAGAAATTGAACAGGTGTTCCTAATAATCCTTTAGGTGAGTGTCTAGCTAGGCTAATTTACTTTCATAATTACTAGCATACTTACTAATAGGTAAATTAAGTTTTGTGCAGATGTGTAATGGAAATATTGTTTTTAATTTATTTGCTGCACAGCAGCCTATTTTACAGTCTGCTATAGCTAAAAGCGTTAATAAGTTTGTTAGATAGCAAAGCCCTCAGCTTATGTCAGAGGACATTGTAGTGATCCACTCAGAAACCAATCAGACTAGTGTAGTGAAAAATGTATTTGCCTTCAGATGAGATAACATGGATCCAGAGGAAGCTGTAAGCCTAGCGTCCAAAGAAAAACAAATAGGAAGAGATATTGATTGGGAACAATGTTTCATTTGTCAAGATCAAAGGGATGAGACTGACAACCTGAGAGCCAACCTCTGCCAACCTGAGAGCCACTGCTTTGATGGGGAAAAACATACCTTTGCCATACGACTATTACATAGTTATTACTACTAACTAGTTACTAACCCCTAACCCTAAAGAAGTGAGAGAGCAGTTTTGTTAGGATGGAATTAGTAACTATAGTGATATGTGAATGTAATATAATTTGTGTTACAACCTAGTACACTAATTAAGTCAAATAGCACCATAGACCATCATCTACTGTTCTAAATTTCCGCCTTGACATTAAAGTATTATAACTTGTGCAGCATTGCACTGTCTCTCCCTACAAGCTTTAAACTTGGCTTGACTCATTCCCATAGATATGGGTACTGATTGATAGAGGTTTTGGGATACTAGGTTATGTTTCCAAGCTGATATTCACTTTGAAAACTGGTTCTCTTTAGGCGGAGATAGTTTTTTTCATGTTCTAGTTCTGTTGTCTCTAACACTGTACAATAAATGTTCATTCTGACACTTCAGCAGACATCCCATGAGTGTTGGCTTTCATTTGATACCATTTTTATGAATATGGTCCTTGTGGTTGTGGAGATATTCAACATTTACTGTTGGCATGTCGTGTTGAGCAGGAAACCAAAAAAATGGCCTGAAATTGCTTGTACAAGTCACACAAAAAAAAATTCAGCTTGACAACCACCCTAATATCTTACCTATGGGTGTCTTCTAACTAAAAAAATAGGGTGACAGCTTGTACCAAAACATGTCCGCAAAAGTCTTAACGGAAGCCCTTTTCAGAATTGGCCCCCTGACTAAGGGCAAATTGTTGTAGTTTACAGATTTATTAGCAAGAACAATTGCAACAATTAAAGTAATGATGCAGAAGCATTAAGAGAATCAGAGACAAAAACAACACTTACCATGATTTTACAGCGACAAGTCACACTTTTACAAGACAATTATTTTGGTGAAATTATTTAGCCTTAGAAAGTCAGCAGAACGGTAAATGTTTAAAATGAATCTCCTTTGCTTAGGTGTGTGGGAATACTAATGTAAATTGTGAGGCTTTTCAGCTTTTGTCTTTAATGGCTCTTGCTGCTTCTGTCTCATTACTGTAATTGGTGTCGTTGTTGATGCCGATCAATAGCTGAGTTTAGTGTGAATGAATGGATGAAGGTGTGACTCTTCCTGATGTCTATGATAATCACTGCTATAGTTGAGCTGATTGGATTAGAGCTGGTGAAAGTTCCTATAACTGCTTACATCCTTTACATGCTTTGTTTGCTTTATCTTCACCTGTAAGGACGGCCCCCTGAAATCTGTATAAAACCATAGTGTTTCACTGCTTTAGTCACACTTAAAGACTGCAGCGCTACTGGTGAAGCAACTGAGATCAACGTGACACTGTTATAAAGATGGCGTTTATTAAAGAGGAGAGGGAAAACATGAAGATTGAAGAACCATTCAGAGTGAAACATGAAGATGTGAAGATTGAAGAAACATTCAGAGTGAAACA
The DNA here is from genome assembly GCF_964197995.2 of Scardinius erythrophthalmus. Classification (NCBI taxonomy): domain Eukaryota; kingdom Metazoa; phylum Chordata; class Actinopteri; order Cypriniformes; family Leuciscidae; genus Scardinius; species Scardinius erythrophthalmus. Next base: position 35,546,660 of record NC_138224.1, read on the forward strand.
TGAAGACGTGAAGATTGAAGAAACATTCAGAGTGAAACATGAAGATGTGAAGATTGAAGAACCATTCAGAGTGAAACATGAAGATACTGAGGAACAAACAGGTTGGTTTCATTTTCAAAGCTGAACTCATTTGATGCTTATTAAAATGTCTAGCTGTACAGAAATTAATGATATTTTTGAAGAATGTCGTCCGAGTGTCCTAATTAAAGTGGTTTTATTTATTTGGGTCGCCTCATATGGACAGGCATGTTGAGATCACATGATAAATACTAATGCTGCCTTTAACTTGAGAAGATCCCGCTTCCAAGTTGGACATTCGATTACGACACATTAAGAAAAATAATACAGAAGTAACCCAAACTAAATATTATGTGCAACATTTCACTCAGATGTTGATTTGGGTTTAAAGTAATTAAAACTATTCATATGTATACCTTTTATTTATACAACAGTATCTAAGAAAAACATTTAGCATAATCTGTTAAATTTGAGCAATCAAAGTTACAGTTGTCGCTAAGCTCTTCTGTACAAATCCTCTTAATTTTATTTAAAAAACCATATGGAAGATTACAATAACTTTGCAAAATCATTCATTACTACTTTTGTCTTTTTAGAAAAAGGCACAATAACAACTACAATCAACAGAAGAACATTCGTCATACCACAAGGTAACACATGCAATATTAATAAACAAAACCTAATCATAATTCATATAGTGAACACAGTTAAAGCAAGTATGTCTTCTCTCTCACAGGTCTTCAGGTCTGCTTCCTCACAGACTCAATGTGTCGGGATATTGAGGACTACTTTCCAAACGCTCAATGCTGGGTTCAGCCAGACACAACTCTCCTGAAATCCGCTCAACAACACATAAAACACTTTGAGAAACTACACAACTACACAATAGTGATTCTCCACATAGGAACAAACGACATCGCAAGTGGAGCGTCTGCATCGACTGTCGTCCAGCGAATGAAAACTCTCATAGCAAGAATCTCACTGGTCAATCCACACGCTCTGTATTTCGCAATCAGCGCTATTTTACCACGATTGAATGACGACTCCATACTGAAAACAACAATCAAACAGAGCAACAGCTTGATTCAACACTGGACTTCACAAACAAGAAATATTCTATATCTAAACACTTCAAAAGCATTTCTCAAAAATGGAAAAATAATCCAAAACCTGTACAAAGACGACGGACTTCACCTCAATCAAGAGGGAAACCACAAACTTTTTTCATACTTTCAGCGTTTCCTCTGGCATTTTTGCCAGTTTCCACTGCGTGCAAAACATACTTAAAACATCTCATGAAAATCTTTCAACACAAACTTGAGTTGTTCAATAGATTTGTGAAGCAATTAAATAAAGTTCACTTAACAAAACCTCACATATATTCCTGAACTTCATCTTTACCAACACAAAAATGACAACAGTGACGAGTTAGTTTATTTTGGTTAATTTCAACATTAATGTTATGAATATCAACTGTACACATAATAAAACTATATTTTTATTTTAACTAGAGTTCTGGGTGTTTTAATTCTTTACACGATTCACATTATTCACAGATAGACAGTAAATAGATATTATATATCTATTTAATGCAACCTACACAGTGCATAACTTAAACGAGACAGGACAACTGAACACTGAAAACACAAGGACTTAGGTTACGTTTACACAACAATATGCATAAAATGGAGAAGTATTTCCTTTGAGCTTTCTGCGTACAGGCGACACCATTGTCAAAACAATCCACTTTCACACGGATCCGCGAAAAACTACTAAAAACACTGTATTCTGCTGCCAGGCCATAAGATAGAGATGAAACACTATAGACTGAACTCATAATACGGACGTGCATGATGTCATCATCTTCAGAAATTCGCGTTTTTGTTGTTTACACGGAGACCGTTTTAAAAAACGTGCACTTTGAAACCCATTTTCAAAACTTTGCATTTTCAGGCACCCAAAACGCTGTTGTAGTTAAAAAACGAAAGGCCAAAATGCATAAAAAGTTTTTAGTTGAAAACGATGTCATGTAATCAGCCCGTTAAATAGTAAAGAAAATTGGGTAATTTATGTCACAGCTGAAGGAAAAACGGTAACACTTTATTTGAAGGGGTGTGCATAAGACTGATAATGTCATTTTTAATGCAAAGATGACATTGTTTGAGATGTCTTTGTTATGACAACTTGACATAAACCAATACATCATAACCTGTCAGTGTTTTTGTCATGACAACTTGACATTACCAAGACAACATAACCTTGTCATAAATATGTCATAAACATGACAGCAGATTAATCATCAAACTTAAGAAACTACTAAACTTTGTGGGTTAACATTACATTATATGTTCGATGTTGTTTTTAGCCCCCAATTGCTCCTTCCAGGCAGCTAACCCTAACCTCAACCTTAAACCTACCCATCCCCTCGCTGCCTGGAAGGCGCTGTTGGGGGCTAAAAACACCAAACAACACATTATATTACTGACCACCTTTTTTTTCCCAGTGGTACAAATTGAATTAGTCTGTTCCTGCGCAAAAGGTGGGATTTATAAAGAAAAACTTGACGTGAAAATATGCGCACCTACACGCAAACTCTGACCCATGCGTACGCACATTTTGAAGACAAAGCAGTTTGGCGACACTGATGGTGAGTTGAGGAACTGACTGCGGATAAAGGGAATTAACCCTTTGCAAAATGCCAAAATTTACTTTGACATATTTCAATATTTACAATATTTACAAGTTGCTCATAGGTCCCGGTTACAACAAAAAATACAAATAACATTAAATCACCATTATGGGTCCTAAAGATACATACATGCATGTTTAGTTTAAATACATAAAAGGAACTATATGCTGAAAGTACGTAAATTTAATTTCTTTCACTTCCATTCTTAAATGGATGTAGGCCTATCACTCATTATGTGATTAATGTGATAAGTGTTGCTGCAGTAGGCTATTTATGTTTTCAGCGATCAGATTTAATCATTTACACCTTAAGTGCATATTGTATGATGGATGCGCTGGCACTGCTGGAAGACTATGCCAATGGCAGACTTCGGAGGGAAAGAGTATTCAGGGACCGTGAGGATTTCCTAGCCCATGATGATGAGTGGCTAATAAGCCGCTTTAGATTTCCTAGAGCCATGCTCTTGGATCTGTGTGCTGAACTTGGCCCAGCATTACAAAGACCACAACACGGAACCGCGGCATCCCGGTACCAACCCAAGTACTTTCAGTTTTAGGATTTTTGGCAACCGGGACATATCAGCGGGAAATAGGCGACAGGTAACTAAGTGTACTTTTTTTTAAGCAAAACCTTATTGATTTTAACATTCCTATTAATTTGTCATAGGTCTGGGATTTCACAGCCATCCCTAAGCTCATTAATGCCTGCAGTTTTGAAAGGGATTATTCAAATGACCAATCGATACATAAAGTTTCCTTACACTGTTGGAGAACAGGCCAATATCAAAAGGCAATTTGCAGCAATGTTCGGTTTCCCAAATGTAATCGGCGCAATCGACTGCACTCATATTGTTTTAAGGGCTCCATATGTAGATTAATTCATTTATGTGAATCGCAAACATGTGCATTCAATAAATGTGCAAATTATATGTGACGCCAACTTGACTCTAATGAATGTTGTGGCACGATGGCCTGGTTCTACACATGACTCTTTTATTCTAGCGCACAGCAGTGTAGGGAATCGACTTAGGGCAGGTGCCGTTCGCGATGGCTGGCTTCTGGGTAAGTAAATGCATATAATTGTTTTTACATAACAGTTAAAGCCTATTGTACAAATAATCTGTTATACTTTACAGGTGACAGCGGTTACCCGCTCAGGCGCTGGCTACTCACCCCATTCTCAAACCCTCAGAGCGCAGAAGAAGTGCACTTTAATGATACCCATGCTCGTGCGCGCTCAGTAGTTGAGAGAGCCATTGGCCTCCTCAAGTGTAGATGGTGTTGCCTTGATGCTTCGGGTGGTAGACTTTTATATCAACCCCAAAAAGTATGCCAGATCATCATGGTGTGCGCTATTTTACACAACATTGCACTGATGAATGGTATCCCTGTTCCTCCCAACCTACCACAACACCAGCATGAAGAGCTTGACCCACACCCCCCTCCCCAACAAGAAGGACATCATCAGGGAGCAAGGCTCCGTCAGGAAGTAATGCGCCATTTGTGAAGAACAACAGTGCAAAGGTTCATTTTTTTAACAAGATCTTTTAATGTAGATGCAATGTCACCCAGCACAACCCTTATTTGCTTAAGCTCATCTGCGATTACAGTAAATGCATTAATGGTGTCTCTCTGTGTCTGCAGAACAGCCTCAGTCAGCACCCGGCCACTTCCAGCCATGCCATACGGTCGGGACGCACTTGTGCTGGGGACCTCGGGAAACTCCATAGCCCCTGCAGACTCTGCGCTGGGAGTTTCGTCACACTGGGCTCCCTCAGACTCTGCAAGAGTAAGGACTAAACCAATTGTGTAATTTATTTTGTTTAATTGAGCACACAAGCAATAAAGTTCTTTACCTGGTTCCCCTGTATCCAGCACATCTGTGTCTCCCTCCCTCTCAGACACAATGCCACACACACTGGTTTGGCCGAGAATCGAGGCCATTCGGGTCTCCATTGGGGACAAATCGGGGGCGCCTTTGCCCCCACCAGTCGCACACACACTCTGTCGGTGAGAGGCAAGCCGTTTCTTTGCTCCCACCTTAAGATCGGACCACTTCTTTTTTACATCTGGAACCGTCCTGTTTGCCGAAGCAACTGCGTTTACCGCAGCAGTGATGTGTTGCCACTCTAAATATTTTTTTTTATTGGTAATTCCACTGCTGTGGCCACCAAAGAAAATAGCCTTCCTTTCATCCACCTCACTCACAAGAACCTCTATTTCTGCCTCAGAGAAATTTCGCTTCTGTGTTGTGACAATATATGACGACTCCGTGACAAAGACTAAAACAGACAGGGTATTTATACACAGAAACAATGTAACAATGTAATGGAAAACAGCAGCGTGCAATGATGAGTGATGAGAACAGACAAAGGATCATGGGAAATGCAATTCCAGAATGAATGGTGACAGTAAGGGAGAGAGACCTCTGGTGGACACCCGGGGAAACACAAACCAGACACTGTGACAGACACATGTATGACAGGTTATGATGTATTGGTTTATGTCAAGTTGTCATGACAAAGACATCTCAAACAATGTCATATTTGCATGAAAATGTCATAATTGAGCGAATGACACTTAATGCCAGTTGTCATAAACATGTATAAAACCTCCTTCATATTCATGACATGTGTCATGTCATGGTTTTGAAGGTGTCATGTCAGTCTTATAAACACCTCTTCAAGTAAAGTGAAGTAAAATCAAGGAGAAGGGGGGAATTAAACAAAGGAACACATGAGCTAATGAATACAATCTAAAAAGTCCCAGAATAATGGAACTAACAGAACATTAATGAGACATTACACTCCACTCTGGAAAGGCGCAACCTTGTGACAGCGAAGATGAGGGAGGGGGCTTAGATGGAGGACGAGGAGATGGAGAAGGGATGATGATGGTGGAATGACGAGACTCCGGCGAGTCGAGGGAGGAGGCAAGGTGTAGATGTGGCTGATGACATCCAGGTGACGACTGATGGAGGCAGAGCAGATACAAGGGCGCAGACGGAGAGCTAAAACTGGCCCGTCAGCAGTAATATCTGGCCCGCGCCAGATTATTTTGATAGCGACTGCTTCTGAAATAGATCTGTCATGACAGCAACAGTTACTCACAATCACTTTGGCTGCGTTCGAAACCGCATACTTCCCTAGTATTTAGTATGGGAAAAAGAGTAGGCGAGCAAAAAAGTATGTACGAATCCAAAAGAGTAGGCAAGAATTACCTGGGTGACGTACTAATTATCGCGAGATTCGGACTTAAGTGCGTTCGAATATGCCTACTTTCCTACTATATATTAGGCGAAAACAGTACGTGAAGGAAGCAGTACGTTCGAAACATCAGTATTCATAAAAGAGTAGGCGAGAAGTTCCCGGATGGCTTACTGCTTCCGGCCAGATTTTTGAGTGCTCATCCGATGGATACTCTTCTATCCCAGGAGGCCACGCGAGAGGATACGTCATTATCAAACATCGCAGAGATCAGCGGCGCGGGTTCTTTCAAATGTGAGTAAACACGGTTCCTTGTGTTAAAACTGCATGTGTTGAACTACTGTAGAGTAAACTGTTGAATTGTTGAAGTTGTAAAGATGTTAGACATTATAGTATAGTTGTGATTTTGATGTAAAAACACGTTTTATTATGTATAACGTTAGCTAACAGGGGAGCTCCAGTAAGGACACGTAAGTTACGTCTCTAACGTGGATTTACATAAACCATATACATCTTAAAGACGGTTATTTTAAATATCTATTTACATCTGACAGGAAAATCTTCAATAAGTATTGCAGAAGAGCACATCACAACATGAAATAGACATCTGAGGGATGAATGTGTGCTATTATGTAGAACAAATAAAGTACCTAAACATAAGTTATCTATTTTATTTGTCCATTAATGTTGATAAATTGAGGAACATTTATGTTGGATAAAAAGTTAAAACAACCTAAACATGTAAATGTAGTGTTAAGCTCATAAATCAAAGTAATGTGAATCATGTCTGGATGTTACAGGGACAGATGAACAGATGTGTGTTTATCCAGTGGAGAGTGTCTGAAGAAGGCTTTGAGTGAGTATACTACAGAAATTAATAACAACTATTTAAATCTTAAGTTGTAGTTTATTTTAATTATTGTAATTTCAAACAGAGCTATTACAGCACTTTTCTGATTCTTGATTTCTGTGCATTTGCTGCACAGCTTTTGTGGAGCAGGACCTGCAAGGAAAGATGATGGCGGCATTTGTGGAAAAAAGCGTTTTTGTCTTCTAAATAATACTGAAATCAAATGACATTGTGCGGTTAAAATGATTGCTTTTGTATTATGTTTGTGCATTTTTGTAGGATCTGAAATGCCAGCAGGCTGGTGTGAGCACTGAGGATGAGGAGCCCAGAGCTGAATCCTGGAGATGGTGCTATGGACGAGACCCTCCATCACTCCACCAGCCCTTATTGCCTCAGATTGTGAACCACAACACATCACGCAACAACCTCAGCGCCTTCAGCCTACATACATGATTGTAGTTTCAATAAAGCTTTGTTTCATGTGTTGACTTGTATATGCATTTGTTTATTGTGTGATGGTGACTTTGATTCATTCTTTTACTAATTTATTGTAAAAAACATTGTTGTCAGTAAATAAAATATAATTATTTAATTAATGCTTTATTTATTGTTTGAATGAAAATGTAGATATGTTCACTATATACACATCTAGAGTGTATTCATGCATAGCTATTTCATATGACATACATATTAATGATACTTTACCAAAGATTACTTTTTCGCATATAAAATCAACAGTTTTCTCCAAAGGCGAATCTTCACAGCTGCCCTTTGTGCAGACATTCCAAATGCTGAGGAAAACCATTCTAGGTAGAGCTGTCAAGTTACTGATGTTATGAGGTATGTATATATATATATATATGTGTGTGTATATATATATATATATATATATATATATATATATATATATATATATATATATATATATATATATATATATATATATATATATATCATGGGTTTGCATACATAATATGAAATTTTATACACAGGAAAAAATAACCTACAAGGTTGAATATCTTAATATATATGTTCTTAAATAATTCATTATAATACTTTTTTTTTAAATGCATTTTTTGTTATTTCTAGGCCTGAGGGATGAAAAGAGAGTTAAATTCAACAAGAAAAAGAGGACAACAAAGCAGTAATTGCCACCTTTGCTTGTGGTTGAAAATGTTTGGATATAAAATAAAGAAATTAGCAACATATTCAAGAGATGACCATTTTGAGATTTCGTAATAAAAATAAATAATATCGTTAAGGATAAAACGGTAGGTCACATTAGTAGGGTTAAATATAAGAACTTAAATTAACCCTAAATGTATTCACAAAATAAATGGGCAGTAGTTTCTTTCAAAAAGACCACAAAATGAGCAAGTTTAATTAATATCAAGATATTTACAGATAGATTAATTAAACGTGTCGTTCAAATATTTTAAGTTGTTGCGCTTGTGATAACACGTCGTGGGTCACATGATAACGTCAACATGGCAGATGTCCGGCTCGCATTCATACTCAACGAGATCTGGCTATAAAGTACCTACTCTTTTAGCGCTCGTTAAGTAAGTACTTATTGAAATTAAGTACCTACTCATTGAGTATGCGATTTCGAACGCAGCCCTAGTCTTTAGTGATTTTGCCTTTAAAATAAAAGTATGAGAATGTTTTTGCAGCAATGTTTTATTTTGAGATGAATTGAAAGCTTTTAATTTGAAAAGTTCTGAAAGACATTCAAAAGAGTCTGTGGATTGCTAGACACACCTCTAAACTTATACTAGGTAGGATGAACGCATAGTTGTCTTTCCATTCTTCTTTGTATGCTCTGTTTTTGCTGTCAACATTCATCTTTAGACTCTTTTGATAATGCCATTTTCTCTGACCAGCTTAAATGTTAACATCACTCTGCACACGACGTAATAGCAAACCTCCAGCACGCAAACAATAAAAAAAAAATGCAGTTTAGTACGTGAGGACGCCAATGAATAATTCTGAGTGTAAAAGTAGGCTACGTCAAATAATTATTACAATAAGTTAGGCTCCATTGTGTAACAAGCAAATTAAAATGATACACATTTATTATTCACAATATGGAAAGAGGAAATAAAACATAGTTCATTAAGAGCTGACTGAGGACCGAGGCGAACCCAAAGGGAAGGAGGAACCTGCTATAGCTGTAGGGGTGGAGAGACGGAGTGCAAGTCCGTGGTGGAAGAGTGACTACTGACCCAGGGGGAGCCGGTGGGATGAGGGAACACGGTGGAGCCACAAGGCAGAGGGTCACTTGTGGAGCCGAAGGTGGGAGGAGCCAAGGCCGAGCCAACAGGCCGGTGGGCCGAAGTGGAGAGAAAGGATCAGAGGTCGGAAGCAAAGCCGCTCTCTCTCGCTCAGACGAGGCTGGTGGTTGTTCAGTTTGATGAGATCTATAAGTATATGAAAATTAGTTAGTGTATGTGAAAAGCGGTGCGCTACAGAGGCCCTCAAAAATGACCATATAGCCCCCCCACGACCACGTCACGTGGCTTGTGGCAAGGAAGTGCCACTGTACTTTTATAGTTGGAAACAGCTCCTTGAATGTGGATGACATGAAACATCAGACAAACTTGATTTTAAACTGAGAGGCAGATCCATCACTAAATATGTGCATCGCTCTCATTGCAGGATGTTTCTCTTGAATGTCCTCCTCAATCCTGGTGAGGAACTTTTTCACAGACCTTTTGTCATGTTTCAAGCTGTTACGATCTCTATGGCATATGACTCTGGTTCTCCTTCAAACCACAGAACAGAGGGAAACACTATCACCTGTTTCCGACCGGATCTGATCTTGGCAAGCAGCCCTGTAGTTTTCAGCAAAGTCTACCAGCAGCACCACAGTTTCCTTGTCTGTTTTTGTTTGCTATTTTTTAGCCTTGAAAAATGTGCTTTGTTTTCTCTTCACAAAATGGTGATGCAGAAATTTCTGAAGTGCATCAGAACATCTCCAAGTGTGCCACTCTTCTGGACCTTATTCGGCAGTCCTCCTTTTGCTTCCCATGTGTAATAGGTCACCTTAATTTGTTTGTCTTCCTCTGGGATGTTACTAAGGACATGCATTTCCAAGAGCTTGCCACTCCTGCATTCAGCACACGGACCAAACATGCAATGAGGACTGGCTTGATTTCAGGCCACAGCTTCAACAAAATCCTTTGTCCATGGATAACTTAATATTTTCATGATAACGGCAAAGACACGCATTTCTTGGAGTATCTGAACACCAGAGTACATGAGATGGTTGAAGCTCAGCAAATTAGGAATTCCCAATTTTAGACTGCAGATGTTCACTCTTGAAGCAGCGCTAGGCCCCTAGAATAGACATTGTTCAATACTGTTTCTGGATTTTCTAAAGCACATCCCTCATCCCTGGTGCTTGCCTTGATATGTCATCTCTCATAGAACTCCTTGACTTGATCATATGTAGTAGTTGTGGCAGTCATATTATTCATTTTCTTTTTCTCTTTAAAAAGGGACAGTGATGTTGCAATTTTTATTTATATTTTATAACTGTATATTTTTCTCGAGAGCTGCTTTGTAAAGTTTGGAAGGCTCGTTTTACTGCCTTGCCTAGAGACTGTCTTGATTTAAAAGGTGAATTCTGTGGGGGAAATTGAATTCTGTAATCCTGTTACTTCTTCAGAAAATGCCTTTTCCTGTCTTTCTCTCTCAAAGCTCAAGCTCGGACTCTTTCTGCCTCTTGATTTAGTTATGCTTCTTTCTTTCTGCTTTTTAGGGACCAAGCCCTGAAAATGCGTAGGCACCTATTGAAATTGTTGCCGTTCTTATTATTCTGCTTCTTCCGTATGGAAGTCTATGGCCGCCCATAGAACCACTTGCGGGAAACTTATGAAATTGAGGAAAATGATAGAGGACAGTCTGAACAGTCACCATAGCAAATTAAGAGTCTCTAACTCAATCCCTCTAGCACCACCAACTGTCCAAAGTTTCACTCATGTTAATGCTAATAACTTTTGAAACGTAAGGGCTAGAAACATAAATTTTCCCAGTGATTTCTTGGCTCTAGACGATTCGATTGCATCATGACGTAATTTTACCTCATGGAAATCTTTCCACCAATTAGACTTTTTTTTTAAAAAACTACAAAATCATCTTAGGAAGTGTGGAAACATAGGTCATTGGTATTATGCTAATGCCCAAAAGTCAAAATTTTGATAGTAAGTAGCAAAAAATTCCAATCAAAGTCGCCCATGGGTAATTTTTTTGTCACTCATACATTTAAATGTCTATAACTCCAAAACAAAATGAGATATTTTCACCAAATTTGACACACATGTATGGGCACACTCTGAGAACACATAAAAATAGCGGTGGAACTGTGCCACATGGTGGCGCTATAATACAACAAAACAAGGACATTGCTATTAATTACAGTATTATTTCATGCTATTAAATGGAACACTTTACGAATGCATTGGTGTACCATTACAAAACTCAGTATGTGTCTTGATAGGCCATTAAATCATATTTTTAGTTACTGCATATATGATTTTTCAGCCATTTTGCCTAAAATCATCATTAAATGTCTTTAATTTCTCATTGTTGCAGTTGGTTTGTTGGCATGAAGACTTATTATCTTCTTTGGCTGCTTGCAGCTATATCTTTCTTTTCCTTGAAATTTTCATTATTCCTCTTCTTCTCTCTGAATGCCCTTTGTCTTTCAGTATTAGTTTTTGCCATTGCGCTGAAGGATGAGACGTGTATAGTATAAATACATTTTATAGTTGTTTCTTTATTTGTTATTGTATTTATTGGTTATTAATGGTTGTTGTTGATTAATCACTATTACTCACATTGATATTTTGCAAGAAAAAAATCGCCTGGCTTCCATCTCCATTACCCTCTAAATTACAGAGAGTTTTAACCCTGTTTGGTTTCTGAACAGACATCTTACCTTGATAAACTGATACCAGAGTTCTTTCACACATTCACTGTTTCTCTCAAAGGGTTCAGTGCACAACTGTCTGCTAGCGCTCTGTCCCGAATTTCACAGTTTTATTGCATTTTTTATTGCAATTACCATATCAACAATGGCAATTTCCAGCACATCTGAAAAGATTCAGGGCGCTTTAATTGTGTCGTCTGCTTCTCTACATTCTTTGAGTGTCTGTTTAAGACTGACATCTAGTGGACGTTTTATTTTCTTTTACACACGACACTCAAACACAGAACCAGGAAACAGGAAACATGAGTTCAGGGAAGTGAAACTGAAGTGTAGTTGAGCTGTTGTGTGTTTGTGTTTCTGTATTCATGCAGTAAAATGGCAGAAGCCAGAATTTCTCAGGACGAGTTTATGTGTTCAGTGTGTCTGGATCTCCTGAAGGATCCAGTGACTATCCACTGTGGACACAGTTACTGTAAGAGCTGTATTAAAGACTTCTGGGATCAGCAGGATGAGAAGAGAGTCTACAGCTGCCCTCAGTGCAGACAGACCTTCAGGCCAAGACCTGCTTTAGCTAAAAACACCATTCTGGCTGAAATGGTGGAGAAACTCAAGAAGACTAAACTTGCTGCTGACTGTTACGCTGGAGCTGGAGACGTGGAGTGTGACGTTTGTACTGGAAGAAAACACAAAGCCGTCAAGTCCTGTCTGGTGTGTCTGAACTCTTACTGTCAGAATCACCTTGAACAACATGAGAGTTTGTTTAAAGGAAAGAGACACAATCTGACTGATGCCACTGGACGACTGCAGGAGATGATCTGCCAGAAACACGACAAGCTCCTCGAGGTTTTCTGCCGCACTGATCAGAAGTGTATATGTGTGCTGTGTATGGATGAACATAAAAACCATGACACTGTATCAGCGGCTGCACAGAGGAGAGAGAAACAGGTATGAACTTACAACTATTGATGAAATAATGCAGACATACTTATGTAGTTTTAATTTAATTAATGAAATCTATGACGAAAAGTGTTCATTGATGACCTTTTTTTCCATGACTAAGGGTGTTTATACAACACCGTTTTCATCTGAAAAAATGTTTCCATTTTGGTTTTGGGTGGCTAAAGACACAAGTTTTTGAAAATTAGTTTTAAAGTAAAAGGTTTAGAAAACGATGCCTTTACCGTCTCCATGCAAACAACAAAACCATGAATTTCTGAACATATTACATGTTCACACATGAATATTTAGTGTTCGCGGGATGTTTCTTGACAAATTACTAACCAACTACTGGCCTGGCAGCATAATACAGACGTTTTAGTAATTCTCACAGATCATTTTGACAACGTTGTTGTCTGTTTTTAGTACATCGCTGTTGTGTAAACAGCGATGTACTAAAAGCGATGTACCAAAATGGTACAGCGATGTACCATTTTCAACAGACCACTTTTCAACAAAACACTGTAAATTATTTGTCAACTTATAATAAGCATATTCAATTCTAAGGCAAGCTGCTAATAATCCTAAAAACATCCCAACCACTTCTTTTGACCCTTCTTTCTGAATCATGTGTTTCCTGGAAAGCCATATGGAAAGTTTAGCCACTCCAAACACATAATTCATCAAAACATGTTTTTGTTTTTTTCTTTACAGAATATTTTGGTCCAAAATAAACAAAGAAAAAGAAAAACATTCACCCCAAATCAAGCACCACTGTTCTAGTAAATGAAACAACTCTCCTAACCTACAACATCCACAAAACAAATGAACCAAAGTTTCATTTTGGGTACAGAATGGACATTCCACCCCTTGACTGGGATCTAAATGTGCTACAGTTTGTTCAATTCTTCTAAGCTTAAGGCGAGCATACACTGTGCGATGTCTGTGCGATTTCAGCAAGGAACCTACTCACACTGAACGAGTAGATCGCATGCGATGTAAAGCCAAAGCTCAGGATTTATGTGCTCACACTGTACGGTCCGAACGTCGAGCTGCGACTTGACTGCTCACACTATACGTGTGAAATATGCGCGAATCAGCGCGATAAATCCTTGTGCCGGGTTGCGCCTATGGACGATATCATGTAGCCTATCCAGAGATATTGTCAAAACAAGCATCAGCTATCAATATCAAGAAGATTTAGCATTTCCAATTTATATATTAAATTATTAGTTGGCTAGTATTATTGTATTATTATTATTATTATTATTATTATTATTATTATTATTATTAGGGAGGGCTACTTTTATTATTAAACTGATAGGCTATTATAATTAAATAGCCACGCAACAAATTTCATAGCGCATAACCAACGCGCTGTGAGGATAATAAAATATTAGCCTACAAAGAAGCTTTACTTCTCCTCATTAAAAATTGTCTAAAACATTTAGGTCGATTACAATGAATTATATACATATAATTAATTATTAACAGTCTATAATATGTCCGAACACTGCAATAATTCATTGCAGCAACAATTCAGGTAAGCAACAGTAATAACTTTGAACTACAGAACTTAAAGATCTCCCTTTTTTTTTTTTTTTTTTTTTTGCTGCAGATGAAACTGTTTTCGCGCAGGCGCAGTGAGGGAAAAAACACTGAGTTTAGGGCAATCGGTTCGTAGCTCTGCTTCAACTGTGCGATATAGTCACGAGGAGCGACCAAAATTTCTAACATGCCTGAAATTCATCCGACCATCCGATTGCCGGTCGTGAGAGGTTAATCGTCTCTCGTTTCCCCCTGTACACTGCACGAACACGGCACGACAAACGACGCACGACAAAGCTGAAAATCGGCCCGACCCGAAAAAGAGTCGCACGAGTCAGAATTCGGCTCAAAATCGGACGAAAATCGCACAGTGTATGCCCGCCTTTAGGCAGACCTTCTAAGAGTTCTTGTACACATTCCTCATCACATTGTTCTTTGCCATACAACTCTGTATAAAAAAACGTGCCACATCTTCTGATTTCACCTCCATCTGTTATTATATGCCCATCTGGACATCTCAGACATGTCATGCGCTGATCTTTCACACTACTTTTTTCCAAGTTAAAGAAAAAAGTACTTGAGGCATCCATGTCTTTTAATTGAATGTATCTTGACCTCACGAGGGCCCCTTTTACTTTTTCTTGCAGCAAGGAACTCAGCTCCACTCTTTTTGTTTTCAATGCATTGTTACTTTCAGCATCCCCACCATTTAAAAGGTAATTTTCAATCTTTCTTATGGCCTCTTCAACCTCCTTTATGGCCTGTTTTAACACAACAGAAGAAAAAAAAGTATATTGTTGACAGAAAATTCTGATTTGGGCCTTTACAACTTCCCACCACTTATTATGTTTCTCTTTCCACTTCTGCCATAGAATTTAAAAACTCCCACAGAAATTTTCATCTTGGAGTAATTTATTATTAAAATGCCATTGAGATCTATTAACTTCTTGCTTCAAAAAAAAAAAAAAAGTTACAGTAATAAGGTGATGATCAGAAAATCCATCTGGTCTAATTACACTATCAATTAACTTTGATCGAAGTCCTTGAGACAGATAAAACCTATCTAACCTGGCTGCACTCACTCTTCCATCTAAGTTTTTGACCCATGTATATTGCCTTTCATTTGGAAATTTAATTCTCCATGCCTCTATTAGATCAAACGGAACCAATGAACTTTTTAAATTCCAACTAGATTGTAAATGGGGCTCTCACTAAGCCTGTCATTGTTAAAATCAACAGTACATTTCCAATCCCCACCTAGAATAAGATAGTCAAAAATCATTTAACTCAAGAGCTTTCTTTATATTATTGAAAAAATCTATTCTTTCAGTCCCGATATTAGGGGCATAAATATTAATAAAACAATAGATTGAACCTTCTATGTTAGCTTTAACAATTTGACCTTTAACTAAATCACAGGAACTTACTACATTCATTTTTGAATTACTAGAAAATAGTATTGCTACCCCTCCACTCACATTACTCCCATGATTTAGAAAAATTTGACCACCCCAAGATAAACCCCAATCAACTTCATCTTTTATTGTGCTATGGGTTTCTTGTAAAAAGATTACATCTAGTTTGTTTATTTTTTCTACCTCCTTAACCATTTCTCTCTTCTGTCTATCTCTCCCACCATTCATATTTAAAGAGCATACTCTTAAACTCCCCATAGAAAAAAAGAAAGAGAGGGACAGACAGAGAATAAAAATATGCAAAAAGTGCAACATGATCAAGGCTGACATCACTTATTTTTTACTAAGGCTTTTTTTCCTTTTCTAATTTTATTAGATTTTGAAAACTTTTTAAGTGCCGTGACGTTTTCTCAACCGATACCGCTTCCGTTCATCCAACAAATCAAAACCAACAATCTTTTGTAACATTACCACCGACCTAATGAATTTTTCTGTGTCATCAAAATGATCAACAACCTTAACTGACTGTCCAACGTTTCATCCAGGAAATTATTGATTTCCTCCAAAGAATACAGATCTTTCACTCTATTTGTCCCATCAAATCCTTCACCATCTGACTCATCCTGTTCCATCTCTTCAGCATCACTTTCCACCTGGCTTCCAACATTCAACGAAGTAAACACTTCTTTCTCCTTAGATGCAACTAGAGCATTCTGTTCAATAGGCACACTTTCACCTGTGGCTTCGATTTCACTGTTTTGTTCCCCTGTATTCTCTACATCTTTTGAAAGTACAGCGCTCTCGACAGAAGTTGATTGCTCAGAGGATCCATCATCTCCCTTACCATCTCGATTTATCTCAATATTTTCATTAACCACACTATGCATTCGATCTCCCTGAGTAGTAGACATACTACCAGAAGTTGAAGCAATTTGCCTATCAACTTCATGCACTTGTTCAATAAGATTCTCTGCGCGTTCAGCTTGTTCTCTGTGTGGGCACGCAAGACGCTTGTGTCCCACATCGCCACATTCAAAAGCATTTCATGCTCCCTGAATTTGCATACACAGTATAATATCCTCCTCCATGCTTTATCTTAAAAGATACATCCAAAGACTGTGTTGGAGAATCTAAAAACATGAATACTTGCCTGCGAAGTGAGATTACATGTTTCAAATGCGCATCTTTGCACCCAAGCGTTACCATCTTAAAACCACTTGCAAACTTTCCAAACCTAGGCAATTCTTGTTCAATCATTCGGAATAAAAGGCAGTACACCTGAGACAACTACTCTTGTAGACGGCACTGATAACGGCAAAACTTGAACAAACAAATCATTGATAAACACCCCGCTTTCAATCAAATCATGAACCAAACGTTCATCTTTCAAAAAAACAACTGCAGCTTTGTTCATAGACACGTGAGATATATTATCAAAACCTGCCTGTTCACCAACTGCAAGCAAAGCCTCTTCCATCGTAACACCGGGATCAGTAACAAACCGAACCCCCATGTCCAATGGACAGCGGCGGCGTCACAGAGGATGCCATACCCGCGAAAATTAAACAATTGTTCTTACAACAATTTTTCGCCCAATTCAAAGAATATAAATGATGTCTTACCTTTACCATGCACATGAGGAAAAAAAGATCACCACAGCAGTATCCCAAAGATAGCATAAAAGCTAGCGCTCCATTCGCATCCACTCACTCAATCAACCACTCACGCCAACGGAAAC
The DNA here is from genome assembly GCF_964197995.2 of Scardinius erythrophthalmus. Taxonomy (NCBI): domain Eukaryota; kingdom Metazoa; phylum Chordata; class Actinopteri; order Cypriniformes; family Leuciscidae; genus Scardinius; species Scardinius erythrophthalmus. The sequence continues at coordinate 35,563,992 of NC_138224.1, forward strand.
CGGAAGTGAGAGAGAGAGAGAGAAAGAGGGCACTTCTGCATACATGTCATTTGGATTAAAACAAAATTGTATGTCCACTGTAATAACATGAACTGTTACATGATTTATGTATAATGAGTGGTTCCCTACAATATTACAGGAAGGTAGTACAATAATCACATGACATTATCTGAGCGCAAACATCCGAACGTCACCCTGACATGTGAATCTGAGGCCAGAGAGATTACTGATATTGTTTTAAGCAGACTGTCAAAAATATTCTTGTTTGTCAGAATGAAGAATGTAAGAGTGAAAATGACAGAGATAAAATATACAAGCAATAGAATGAACAGTGAAAGTAACAGAAGCTCCTACAAAACATTTTAACAGGCATAATTAAGAGTGAAAATAACTTTTATAAGAAAATATTTGCTAAATGAATTAAGGCAACTAATTTGATTCATGTTCTTTTGGTTTCTCTACACAATATTTTTAAAAAATTCAAATGCAATGAATATACTGCTATCTGTACTCGGTATCGGCAATAACAAAAAATGAAAGTATCGGTATCGGACTCGTTCTGGAAAAAGTGCTATCGGTGCATCCCTAGTTTGAGCCTTTGAACATTTCTATACTAGATCTCATCATCAATATTTGCTTCATATCAGCTGTTCACATGATGATTTTGAGGTAGTATTACTGTCACTGTCATTGGTTTGTCCTTTAGCACCAGCTGAAGGAGACGCAGAGGTCGTTCCAGCAGAGGATCCAGCAGAGAGAGAAAGATCTTCAGCAGCTGAGAGAAGCTGTGGCGTCTCATAAGGTGAGTCTGGAGAAGAAGAGAAGTTTAAGACGTCTCAGTCAGGACTCACTGAAGCCACTGTGTGATTGTGATGTGTG